>NC_140246.1:2624605-2634605 GCF_949987555.1 Borostomias antarcticus | reverse complement strand
CATTCACAGACAGGTTTGTGAGAAATTGGAAAGTCTGGAGCCCAAATGTGATTTATGCAGGACAATGCTGAAAGCCAGAGGGCAAAAAAAATGTTGAATGAATTCAAAGGAAAGGATTTCAATTTCTTGATGAAAAAGTGCAACCAGTGTTCGGACTGAACACCTCTGTGCGCCTGAGCCCCATAAAATGGATTGTTTGAGGTGAAAACTTGGTTTAGTCAAAATGTACACTAGAAGTATGTTGATGTGATGTAGCTCGGGTGGTAGAGCGTAGGGATCTCTGGTTTGATCCGCGCTCCTGGCAGTGTGCCCAACACTCAACCCCAACATCACTCACATGCCGCACAGTGGCGCATCACTCAACACTGTCACCTCACAGCAAGAAGGTCTCCGTGCCTTTCTGTGTGTGGCAGGGACGTGCACAGATAGACACAAGGTGGTGCTAGAGCACCTGCCCTTTGCCCTCTGGACAAGGTAAGTGCCCTTTTGAAAGTTACTTTATTTATTTATTTTTTTTTACAGTGTAGGCCTGCTGTATGTGGCCCATGGTGACATCGATCAATTCTCGATTAAAATACGTGCAATAATAATGCCCCAAAATGCGTTGTAATTTTGCCAGACCCCCCCACACACACGTGCCCGCAGCACACACTCACGCGGAGAAATTAGCAACCCCTACATACTACAGGCCCGTAGCCACGGGTGGATCGAACAAATCGAACAGGGAAAAATCCCCCCCCCCCCCCCCAGGTCAATAACTCGCACGACAATCAAAAAATCTCTGTCAGCACCCCTGTCAACAACTTGCGCGACAATCGAAATACAAATTACCCCCCGTCAACATCTCGCCGTGCAAGTGCCCTCATTTTTCACTGAGCACCTGCCCCCCAAAATGTCTGTGCACGCCGCTGCTGTGCGGAGTTTAGATGTTCTCCCCATGTTCGCAAAGGTTTCCTCCCAAAGAACCCAATACGAAAAAAATGCAGCAGAACAGATACTCTTCAGTCCGGTCCCTGACCAAGACCTGGACTGAGCACTTGGACTTGGTCCCTGGGCGCCATGAACGTCGCCTGCTGGGGAGGCGGCATCACGTCTGGCGAGTCAAACAAGCTGAACGAGCTGGTGAGGAGGGCCGGCTCTGTCGTGGGGCAACAGCTGGACAGCCTGGACAGTCTGTGGGGGAGAGGAGGATGAGGGACAAACTGAAGTCTATCCTAGACAACCCCTCCCATCCCCTCTATGACGAGCTGTGGCAGATGGGGAGTACCTTCAGCCACAGGCTCCTCCCACCCAGGTGCAATACGGAGCGGTTCAGACGTTCCTTTGTGCCAGCCGCCATCAGACTGTTAAACAGTGCCTGAGCGTTCCGTGTGTCATAGAGGTGTGCATGTATGGATGTATACATGTGTATTACTAGATATCTAGACAGCCAGGCTGCCCTGTCACTCCGAGGCCCCTGCAGTCGATCGACACGGTCACAGCTCTTCTCTGTCCTGGACCCGCTGTGGTGGAATTAACTGCCCGCTGACATCAGGACAGCAGAGTCGCTGCCCATCTTTCGCCGCAGGCTCAAAACTCATCTCTTCAAGGAGTAATACCACAATCCTCCCTCTTGAGCACCTATTGTATTTTTAGATTGCTATTCTTGCACTTTGCCTTCGGCACTAGATTTATGCTCTTAGTTGTTTTAGAAAGGAGATGCACGTGTGAGTTCTGGCAAGCAGTAGTACATTGGCTTTTGCCAATGCAATTATTGTAAGTTGCTTTGGATAAAAGCGCCAGACAAATGACAGTAATGTATGTATACATGTATATTCCTTGACTTAACTACATGTATAGTAATAATTATACCGACTGTATTTATGTAGGTACCGGTACAATAAGATCTTATCCTATTGTATTCTATACTGCACAGTTATGGTATATATGGATGCATATAGTCCCTGGTATCCCTCTATGCTGATATCCCCCTCCCTTATCTCTTTTATTACTCTGTATCTGCTGTTTCCTTTCTTTCCAGCCTCTGTGATTTTCAACTGCTGAAACGCCAAATTTCTCCCTGGGGTGGTCAATAAAGTATCTATCTATCTAACAATGGCTGCCCACTGCTCCTGGCTACCCCTGGAGGACGACGGCTCGGATGGGAGAAATGCAGGGAACAATGTCCACCGACGACCCTGAAAGTTGCATGTGTGTGTGTGTGTGTGTGTGTTGTGGGCCGTGTCGCCGCTCACTGTGTGTAATATGTGTCACCGTGTGGCCGATTAAAGCCCCCCCCCCCCCCCCCCCTAGAGTCCTGTAATGTGTTTGAAGGACTGGGCTGCCTTGAAGGAAAACAGCACATTAAGATCCGACAGGATCCACAACCGGCTGTCCACTCCGCCCGGGTCCCCGTGGCCCTCGAGAGAGCAGGTGAAGGCCGAGCTGAGAAGGATGGACAAGCTGGGGGTCACTGAGAAGGTAGTCTCAACGCCAGACCCACAAGAGTTATTTCGCTGATCCACTACGTGAGCTACGCTAACTGCGTTACTGCATGCTGCAGATCTCTATGGGTCTGGGACACTTCATGCAAAAATCTGGTGCTCAAATCCTGTCAATTCATTGGTTTCGCAGGAATCCCTGCAACACCAATCAGTCACGACTTTCGCGATCAGGCGTTCCCACCCATAGATATGCCCCGCCCATCTAACCTGAGCTAGCGTCTCTCATTTGCTGCTATGACCCGTCACTCAACAATTTTGAATTGAAACCGGAACCCAAAGATCCGGATCTGGCCCCCGGGGACGTGAACACCGCCACCGAGAGGGGCCCCCTCTCGCTGAGGACCACTGGGGAAGCTGTGGCTCCGACATTGACGCTTAAAAAGGAAGGGTCCCGCACACTGTTCTAGCTGGCAAAAACAAAACTTTATTAGCTCTAATAGGCACAAAAAACAACGTTTCGGTCCACAAGACCTTCTTCAAGTTTGGAAACAGAGCAAACGTTGACGCTGAAACGTTGTCAGCTCACGTGATGCGCCGTGTGGTTACTGACAGGTGAGCTTACGCAAGGAAAGTTCAGAGCTGTGCACTTTTCACAGCCCTTTTGGGCGTCATGTGTACAAGAGGCTACCTTTCGGGTTAAACCAGGCTGGGGGAATGTTCCAGAGACTCGGCACTCAGAGTCAGAGACTGGAAAGGGTGTTGAACCGCGGGAGAGAGAAAGTTTTAGTTTAGTTTAGTTTATTTAGTCCTTTCCAGGAAATTCATATTTACAGTCAGTGCATAAAGGCAAGGCAAGGCAAGGCAAGTTTATTTATATAGCACATTTCAGCCACAGGGCAATTCAAGGTGCTTTACATGAGACATTAAAAGCATTAAAACAAAAAGCAAGACATTATAGACATTTAAAACAAAAGGCAGGACAAACTAAAAGCATTAAAACAAAAAGCAAGTCATTATAGACATTTAAACAAAAAGCAGGACAAATAGAATACAGGAATACATAAAAGTTACAGTGCAGTATACTGATAAACATAGCTCCTCTTAGAAAGCAGTGGCAAAAAGAAAAGTCTTCAGGCTTGTTTTAAAAGAACCAAGAGTTGCAGCAGACCTGCAGTTTTCTGGAAGTTTGTTCCAGATATGTGGAGCATAAAAACTGAATGCTGCTTCTCCATGTTTTGTTTTAACTCTGAAAAGTGCAGTAAGTGCAGTAAAGACAGCAAGTGAAATACAGTAGATACATCAAACAGTTACATGACATGATGTGACATAACATTACATTACATTACACACTACAGGACATACAGACACACCGTCGGCTGGACCATAGACATTAGTCCATTTACCTCTGCCATCTAGCGTCAATGCCCCCCTCCGGGTTCTGCTAGAGACGGCCACACAACGTCGGGTGGAGGCGCAGGACAAAAAGGCTCTGGCAAACTGCAAAACACTCTCTCCGGAGCCCGCCTCTAAGGTCGTATAATGCATCAAGGTTAAGGTCCAGTAAATGGTAAATGGTAAATGGACTGCACTTATATAGCGCTTTTCCACCTTAGCGGCACTCAAAGCGCTTTACAATGGCCTCTCGTTCACCCATTCACACACACACTCACACACCCATGGCGGCAGCTGCCATGCAAGGTGCTAACCTGCTCATTGGGAGCAATTTGGGGTTAGGTGTCTTGCTCAAGGACACTTCGACATGTGGACAGTCGGAGCTGGGATTCAAACCACTGACCCTTCAATCATTGAGCGACCCGCTCTACCAACTGAGCTACAGCCCCCCAGTAAAGCCTCTGGTTGTAGAATCGGAGCAGTACTTTTTCCAAGCTCCTCACAGTGGTAAAAAATAAAAGAGAAAACAGGAGAGCCCTCTGTGTCATGACAACACCCCTCGAAGTCCCGCATTATTACGTTTGACTTGGATCGTCATTTTGAGGCCCAAATTAAGAATGTGACGGGAACATCTTTTTATCACTTGAGAAACATTACTAAGGTGAAACCTTTTTTCTCCCAGGCCGACACTGGAAGACTAATGCATGCTTTTATCAGTAGCAGGTTAGATTACTGTAACACTCTCCTGTCTGGTCTACCAAAGAAAGTGATTAGTCAACTTCAAATGATACAGAATGCTGCAGCACAAATCCTCACTAAGACTAGCAGGAGGGCACACATCACACCAGTCTTACAATCGCTACAGTAGCCTACACTGGTTACCGGTCAGTTTTAGAATAGATTTTATGATTATTTTATTTGTTGATAAATCCCTCCATAGTTGCATGATTATATTTAAGCAATAAACCACTCGAGCCCGTGTGTTATAGTGATTTTATAACAGCTAGGGGGGTTTTAGGCACGACGCGAAGCGGAGTACTTAAACACACGGCCTCGAGTGGTGTATTGCTTTTATACAACGGTTACTACATCTTTTAGTGTAAAATAAACACACAGCAATGTAAAATATTACGATTTATTCAAAACGAAGCATCATACCCTCAATTCCGCCGAGCAAAATAGTTCCCCTAACAAAAGGGTTGCCAAGCAACAACAACAACTACAATGCATTGGATCAAATGGGAGGCCCGTTAATACTGAAAATGGAATGATATGCGGTCCCAGGTGTGTGTTACAAAGTATTTTAACACGGCTTCCAGCCAATCAGAATCAAGAACCAGAACTAACCGTTGTATAAAATTAATTTAATATATAACCCACAGACAAGTAGCTTGTGTAGATTATTGTCATCCAACAAACAATTATCAGAACATTTAATGGGCAATGTTGGACAGAATGAATATTGGACAGAATGAATATTGGACAGAATGAATATTGGACAGAATGAATATTGGACACAGCACCATGTCTCCAGCGGTGTGCCTCAAAGGGACATGAGCTTCAATTATATCAGAAGGTCAAATGTATGATGGACATCCAATCATCGCTTCCTCTGCATATAGTATTTTTTTCTTTAAACAATATAAGGGGATTTGAATTGGAATGGAGGATATGATGTGGACCAATCTTGGGAGGACATTAATTTTTAGTATATCTACCCGTCCCCTAACCTTAGTCTCACATAGCCAGACCCATCTCCACACTTCTACACAGCCAGACCCATCTCCACACTTCTACACAGCCAGACCCATCTCCACACTTCTACATAGCCAGACCTGTTTCCACACTTCATTGAGGCTGTGCCCGCGCTGGAGAAACAAACTACCTGAATTGATGGAAAAACATCAGCTCCCCCCATTAATAAAAATATGTATACATAATCAATCAAGCTGTTGTCTTTTAATAGCTTTGCTTAGTTACACTGACATTCTGTGGCTGTTCTCCCTGTGTGTGGGGTTCACCAGAGCTTTGTGTATCATATAGCCCAGACCTGAATACTCTGCTGTACCAAATTGAGAGAAAAAAAGGGGGAAAAAAAGCATTTCATGCTTGGACATATATCTTACCCCTACATTTTCCAGAGGGAAGCAAAAAAAACAGTTCTGTGAGGAGTAGGGAAGATTTTGGGGGAGTCCAACGCAGCAGGACTGAACTGGTACAGGATGAATTTTTCAGGGGGTAAAGGCAAGGCACATCTCTCCCATATATCTGCCCTGCTCTGTTCCAGCTCTACGAATATATCCAGGGGTGGGGCAAGCACTTGGCATACAAGGCAATTGCCTAGGGCACCGAGGCACTAGGGGCGCACTAATCTCCGTTATCCTCCGACAATCGCAATTGTACCGCCAGTACAATTTGAGTATAAAGCTTGAATGAATGAATGAAGAGTAGAGCAAACTGCTCATACTGCAGGTGCAGGGCAGAGGGCAGAGGGCAGAGAGCAGAGGAGGTGAATGAGTCCGTAAGAGATATTACTGTATGACGCACATAATAGTAGGTTAGTGCAGTATGGTAACAGCAAATTAAGCCTCACATATTACTTTTACATGGCATGCTACAGTAGTAAGTACTGGAAGCCAATGTTGGCTGGAGAAGAAATGTGTTAGCCGCATAATTTGCCCTTATTTGCCCTCATTCATGCCTTATAAATAAATAAAGCGTATAAGTCGTGTCTCTAGTCAAAGGCTGCATTTTATGTGTCTTAGAGTGCTCTATTCTGGACGTTTTTGAAGGCAACATCTCATGTATCCTTACTGAGTAAGGCAATCCCACAATTCCTTGCGACGAGGAAAATTGAAAATATTTCAAGAAAGATGGAGGAGGAAGGATTCGTCTTTAAATGGAAGTAGTGGCTAAATCTGTCAATGGGGGAAAAAAAATCAAGATATCTTAGTTGCAACTAGATTACGCTACCATGGCAGTTTTGTGTTTATATGTTTGGTATTTATTCAGTCTGAGAAATAAACAATCTCCGCTTGGCTGGCTGACTTTGACCTAAAGTTAACCCGCTATCCATGCGCAGAACCACACATTGGTATCTTTTCATCTACAAATCCATCCTCGGACTGCTCCCCTCCTATCTATCCACTTATATGATGCAGAAACAGTCCGATCGGTCCTCCGATCCCTGGACTACATCCCTTTTGCCATCCCCTCAGTCCGTACTGACCTCGGTAAAAAGCCTTCTCCTACTCCGCCCCCCAACCTGGAATATGCTGAAGCTTGCCAACTTGATTCCCCTAAGGGATTTTAAACTACTTGTAGGAGAGCTGGAGAGGGTCTGTGGGAGTTTGCACGTGTACCTAATCAGATTTAGTCTTTCATTTTTGGTCTTCTGCATCCACCATCTTAATGTCTAGTTTTTTATTTTCTCTTTTGTATGTTCTTTCTATTTCTAACTTTGTGCTATGCTGCTGTCTGCCCTGAACATGTATCTCTTCTAAATGAGACCCTGTGTCTGGAGGAGATTTTCTACCTGTATAAGGTTTAAAAAAGGTCATTAAAATAAATAAAAATAGGAAAATATTAGCACCTCATAACCATGTAAACACTAATTTTGTTCATTTCTCTCTGCCTCTCAGCCGACAGTACATATTTACTGTATGTGTTGGCCAATAACGGCATTTATGATGTTGCATTCTTATTGGGGCATGTAAACACACACTCATCAAATCAATTTATTTCATGCAACAGTTAAGTTGTTAAACTTTAATCAGATCTTTGAATTCACATTTCCAGCATAAATATTTGCCTGGAGGTTTTCCCTGGTGGTGTAGTCGGCTGATGATTCAAAGAGTTTGGTTGATTTGTAAAGCTTTAAACAGCGTGAGCAGCGTTAAACCCGTGTGGAGATAGGTCTGGCTATGAGAGACTGTGACAGCAGCAATCAAACCTAGCAACTTGAAGAAACTGCCATAGCCTACGTCGTTCTGTTCCCGGTGCCTGATCAGTAGGCTATAAAAGCAACGCTGAGTTACTCAAAATTCTCATGCGCGGTGTACCGTGAAAATTCAGGGTGTGTGCGTTCCCTACTGAGTCTGTGCTGCCTGTCAGGAAGCCGCCCCTGAATTGAGAGGAACCCGCAGCGTGAATAAGCCTAACAGGTTTGTTGGAAACGTTCTCTACAATGCAGCGTCTTGTGAGAGTGGGCGGGTGCATCCGTGAACAGGCAGGGGTGTTTGGTAGCTTATAGGATTGTATCTCTCTCTCTCTCTCCCCCCCTCCCTCCCTCTCTCTCTCTCTCTCTCTCTCCCCCCTCCCTCCCTCTCTCTCTCTCTCTCTCTCTCTCTCTCCCCCTCCCCCCCTCTCTCTCTCTCTCTCTCTCCCCCTCCCTCCCTCTCTCTCTCTCTCTCTCTCCCTCTCTCTCTCCCTCTCTCTCTCTCCCCCCTTCCTCTCCCTCTCTCTCCCTCTCTCTCTCCCCTCCCTCTCCCTCTCTCTCTCCGTCTCTCTTCCCCCTTCCCCTCTCTCTCCCCCTCCCTCTCTCCCCCCTCCCTCTCTCTCTCTCTCTCTCCCTCCCCCCTCCCTCTCTCTCCCTCTCTCACCCTCTCTCTGTTCACGTTCCAGTTGCTGTGGATGAAGATGTCCATGTCATTTACTCGAATGTGAACATCAAACATGTCAGTTCCATTTAGTAATGCAAGGCTGAGATCTCCCTGTTCATCCAGAAGTCGAACGGATTCGTTTCAGCCAGCATGGCAACACTTGATTGCAAATAGTTGACAGTTAAACTAAGACACGCACACGCACACGTGCACACACACAAACCAAAAACACTGCAGAGCCAGTCAGAGGATTGTGATTAGCGCCTCACAGGAAATGCAGGAGAAAACACACACACACACACACACACATGCATACATACATACACACACCTATACACACACACATAAACACGCACACACACACACACACACACGGAAGAGGGGTGCTACGAGCGCTTATGAGTCTGTTAATGGCTGCTGCTTCCTCTCAGAGCAGACTGGGAGAAACCAGAAATGGATGGAGAGCTGAAGAGAGGGAGAGATAGATGGAGAGATGGAGGGAGGGAGAGATGGAGAGAGGGAGAGATAGATGGAGAGATGGAGGGAGGGAGGAGGGAGATGGAGGAACGTGGTAAGGAAGGATTGGACATGGAGGGAGATGGAGGAGAGGAGGAGGAGAGGGGGAGGAGAAGGGAAGGAGAGGTAGAGGAGGAGGAGGAGAGGTGGAGGAGAGGAGGAGGAGAGTAGGAGGAGAGGTAGAGGAGGAGGAGGAGGAGGAGAGGTGGAGGAGAGGAGGAGGAGAGGTAGAGGAGGAGGAGAGGAGGAGGAGAGTAGGAGGAGAGGTAGAGGATAGGTAGAGGAGGAGGAGGAGAGGTGGAGGAGAGGAGGAGGAGAGGTGGAGGAGAGGAGGAGGAGAGGTAGAGGAGGAGAGGTGGAGGAGGAGGAGGAGAGGTGGAGGAGAGTAGGAGGAGAGGTAGAGGAGGAGGAGGAGAGGTGGAGGAGAGTAGGAGGAGAGGTAGAGGAGGAGGAGGAGAGGTGGAGGAGAGGAGGAGGAGAGGTGGAGGAGAGGAGGAGGAGAGGTAGAGGAGAGGTAGAGGAGGAGAGGTGGAGGAGAGGAGGAGGAGAGGTAGAGGAGAGGAGGAGGAGAGGAGGAAGAGATGGAAGAGAGGAGGAGGAGAGGTAGAGGAGAGGTAGAGGAGAGGAGGAGGTGAGGTAGAGGAGAGGATGAGGAGAGGAGGAGATGAGGAGGAGATGGAAGAGAGGAGGAGGAGAGGTAGAGGGAGGGAGGGAGAGATGGAGATGTGAGGATAAGAGGCGATTGTTAACTGTGTGTTCGTTGGGAGGAACTTTCTGTCCATAGAGAAGCTGAACCCGTGTGTGTGTGTGTGTGTGTGTGTGTGTGTGTGTGTGTGTGTGTGTGTGTGTGTGTGTGTGTGTGTGTGTGTGTGCGTGTGTGCGTGTGCGTGCACAGGTACATACTGCAGGTGTGTATAAGTGTGTGTCCTTCCATGGTAATAAATACTGTATTCATCCCTGGCTCTGTAGCTCGCTGTGATGTGAAGCTCTGTAGTGCTGTATGACGTAACACACACACACACACACACACACACACACACACACACACACACACTCACTCACTCACTC
>NC_140246.1:2602105-2619605 GCF_949987555.1 Borostomias antarcticus | reverse complement strand
TACCTGGGAGTGGGCAGAGCCCTGAGGGGAGGAGCTACCTGGGAGTGGGCGGAGCCCTGCAGGGAGGAGCTACCTGGGAGTGGGCGGAGCCCTGCGGGGAGGAGCTACCTGTTGACATTTGTTTAGAGACCCACCGGGGGTCCTCGTTTCTGCGCCATTTAAAGCGTCTCAGCGGGTTTCCCATTCTTAAGGGGACTGTCGCTCTGCAAAAAGACCCCTTTTATTTCTGAAAACCCGAGTGTAGTAGAAAAACACGCGCTCTAGTTAAAAAGAACAGAAGTGCAGCCGTGTTCTGGCTCTGCTTTTCATTTCATTTGGGCAGTCTTCCTCAGAGCATCTGTCCCAGTGTGTACTTGGAGAAGCTCCAGGCTCGCGAATTAGAACGTTTTTAAGGAAGCAGTCGCAGCCCGTTCAGAGGGAAGAAACACATCCAGTGGAGATTAAGAACAAGCCCCCCTCCTCCTCTTGGCGCTCCGCCAGAGGTTCTAGCCAGAACGTATTCCACTCCCAGAGTAGTCGTGACGTCCCTCTAGAGGTTCTAGTTCCACTCCCAGAGTAGTCGTGACGTCCCTCCAGAGGTTCTAGTTCCACTCCCAGAGTAGTCGTGACGTCCCTCTAGAGGTTCTAGTTCCACACCCAGAGTAGTCGTGACGTCCCTCCAGAGGTTCTAGTTCCACACCCAGAGTAGTCGTGACGTCCCTCTAGAGGTTCTAGCAGCACGCTGAGTGGACTCAGCCCACATCACATGACATTACAGCTGCCTGTGTAAAATGACTAGAATGACCGTCCTCAAATTATAGCAGGACAGTGTGAAGCCATTATGCCGCTAAGTACATGAGTATGTTTTTCAATCGAGGTTTTATCGAAAAAACATATATACAGTAAATGCATAAACATATATATATATACACAGTATCCACCCTCACCTATGGTCATGAAGGATGGGTCATGACCGAAAGAACAAGATCACGGATACAAGCGGTCGAAATGAGTTTTCTCCAGAGGGTTGCTGGGTTCTCCCTGAGAGATCGGATGAGAAGTTCAGTCATCCGGGAGAGACTTTGCGTCGAAAGGAGCCAGTTGAGGTGGTTCGGGCATCTAGTGAGGATGCCTCCTGGGCGCCTCCCTAGGGAGGTGTTCCAGGCGTGTCCAGCTGGAAGGAGGCCGCGGGGTAGACCCAGGACTAGGTGGCGGGACTACATCTCCGCACTGGCCTGTGAGCGGCTAAAGATTCCCCAGGCAGAGCTGGTTGATGCTGCCAGGGAAAGGGATGTCTGAGGGCCCCCTGCTGGAACTGCTGCCTCCGCGACCCGACCCCGGATAAGCGGATGACGATGGATGGATATATATATATATATTAAAAGATGAGTAGCAAAATAGGTATCATTCTAGGTGCATACATGCGTGCCTGTGCGTGCGTGCGTGCATGCGTGTGTGCGTGTGATGGGATGGTGTGCGTGTGTGTGTGCGTGTGATGGGATGGTGTGATGGGATGGTGTGTGTGTGATGGGATGGTGTGATGGAATGGGATGGTGTGATGGGATGGAGTGTGTGTGATGGGATGGTGTGTGTGTGATGGGATGGTGTGATGGGATGGTGTGTGTGTGATGGGATGGTGTGCGTCTGATGGGATGGTGTGATGGGATGGTGTGTGTGTGTGATGGGATGGTGTGATGGGATGGTGTGTGTGTGTGATGGGATGGTGTGTGTGTGATGGGATGGTGTGTGTGTGATGGGATGGTGTGATGGGATGGTGTGCGTGTGATGGGATGGTGTGATGGGATGGTGTGATGGGATGGTGTGTGTGTGATGGGATGGTGTGCGTGTGTGTGTGCGTGTGATGGGATGGTGTGATGGGATGGTGTGTGTGTGATGGGATGGTGTGCGTGTGTGTGTGCGTGTGATGGGATGGTGTGATGGGATGGTGTGATGGGATGGTGTGATGGGATGGTGTGATGGGATGGTGTGTGTGTGATGGGATGGTGTGATGGGATGGTGTGCATGTGTGTGTGCGTGTGATGGGATGGTGTGATGGGATGGTGTGCGTGTGATGGGATGGTGTGATGGGATGGTGTGCGTGTGATGGGATGGTGTGATGGGATGGTGTGCGTGTGATGGGATGGTGTGATGGGATGGTGTGTGTGTGATGGGATGGTGTGCATGTGTGTGTGTGATGGGATGGTGTGCATGTGTGTGTGTGATGGGATGGTGTGATGGGATGGTGTGTGTGTGATGGGATGGTGTGATGGGATGGTGTGGTGGGATGGTGTGTGTGTGATGGGATGGTGTGCATGTGTGTGTGTGATGGGATGGTGTGCATGTGTGTGTGTGATGGGATGGTGTGCGCAGCGTCCATTAGCAGCAGGTTGGCCTCCCTCCAGGACTCCCTGCTGTGCAGGGTTTAATTGAGCGTTAATATTGTTATGGATCCCAAGTCTCTCCGCTTAACTCATGATTAATAGCAGCGCAGACAGAGAGAGGGGGAGAGAGAGAGAGAGAGATAACAGAGAGAGAGAGAAAGAGAGAGAAAACAGATAGAGAGAGAGAGAGAGAGAGAGAGAGAGAGAGAGAGAGAGGAAGAGAGGACAGATAGCGGGTTAAAAGAAAAACGCAATTAGAACAACTGTGATAAGGTGTTTGTGCACAGATGAGCATGTGTGTGTGTGTGTGTGTGTGTGTGTGTGTGTGTGTGTGTGTGTGTGTGTGCGTGTGTGTGTGTGTGTGCGTGTGCGTGTGTGTGTACAGTTGAAATGAGCAGTTCTCGCTCAAGCTTAGTTTATGAACCACTTGACTTTGCATCACGATAGATGACTACGCCACCAGGTGGAGGGCAACAGCTCCATTTAATTACATGACACCCAACGGCTCCATCATGGAGAGGCACTTGACAGGCAGGCAGATGAGGACTAGTAGAGTCATAAAGAACAGCAGTGCTATAATAACTAACAGTACTGTTAGAATCAAGAACAGGAGTGATAAAATAAGGAACAGTCGTGGCAAATGGTAAATGAACTGCACTGATATAGTACTCTTTGTCCAAAGCGCTTTACAATGAATGCCCCTCATTCACCCGTTCACACACACATTCACCCATTCACACACACATGCACACACCAATGGTGGCAGCTGCCATGCAAGGTGCTTGCTGCTCATCGGGAGCAATTTGGGCTTCAGTGTCTTTGCCCGAGGACACTTCAACATGTCGTCAGGAAGAGCCAGGATTCGAACCACCGACTCTACAATCATTGGACGACCCGCTCTACCTGAGCTACAGCCTAGTGTTACAATAAGGAACATAGTGTTGTAATAAGGAATAGTACTGTTATTAGTACTATAATAAGGGACCATATTGTTATAATAAAGAATCATACTGTTATAATAAGGAACATTAGTGTTTGTTATAATAAGGAGATATGGTGTTATAAGGAAGAGTTGTGTTATAATAAGGAATGATGGTGTTATAATAAGGAACAGTAGTGTTATAATAAGGGAAAGTAGTGTTATACTAAGAAATAGTGTTATAATAAGGAGCAGTAGTGTTATAATAAGGGAAAGTAGTGTTATAATAAGGAATATTACTGTTATAATAAGGAACAGTAGTGTTATAATAAGGAATGGTAGTGTTATAATAATAATAGTAGTATTGCAATGAGGAATAGTATTGTTAGAATATGGTATAGTAGTGTTATAATAATAAGTAGTGTTGTGATATGTCATAGTATTGTACAGTTTAATAAGGAATAGTAGTGTTATAATAAGCAAGCCACACACATACTGGCTGTAACTGTCTTGTATGCAGACCAGTCTGTGATGCTAACAGCACAGAGGATGGGACTCATTGAATTAGCAAAACAAACGCTCTCCCCATCATGTCGGTTGATGTTTAGTGCAAACAATTTGGAGCGCTGTTAAAAAGCCGTTCAAATTTAATCGTTAAAGGGTGAGAGGGCCTCTGTTCACTCGCCGAGTTTGAATTTACCTCAGGAACCAGCTGTTCTAGTTACAGAACCTCAGGAACCAGCTGTTCTAGTTACAGAACCTCAGGAACCAGCTGTTCTAGTAACAGAACCTCAGGAACCAGCTGTTCTAGTAACAGAACCTCAGGAACCAGCTGTTCTAGTTACAGAACCTCAGGAACCAGCTGTTCTAGTTACAGAACCTCAGGAACCAACTGTTCTAGTTACAGAACCTCAGGAACCAGCTGTTCTAGTTACAGAACCTCAGGAACCAGCTGTTCTAATTACAGAATGTTGACTGATAACAGATCTGTACAGAACTGTGTAGAAATGTGTTCATTGTTGTGACAGTGGTCCTGAAAACAAGCAGCTCAGATGGTTCCTCCTTGCCTGTTAAAGGCTTCATACAGTATCTGTATCTGGACAGCTTTAACACACACACACACACACACACACACACACACACACACACACACACACACACACACACATATATGGCCAAGATACACCCCAAGCCTGTAATTAAGGCCTGTGGTATAGGGACTCGAGCTTCACAGCAGCGACGGAGTGCAGAACCAATTACACATTCCAACAGGCGTCGTCCCTCAGAAGCACAGGGACAGGGAGCGGCCAGGCTGGAGCTGGCTATTGATCAGCACTGCAGAGCCACGCAGCTCACACACTCTCCGACCACACACACACACACACACACACACACACACACACACACACACACACACACACGCTCTCTCTCCCTCTCTCTCTCTCTCTCTCACACACACACACACATGCTCTCTCTCCCTCTCTCTCTCACACACACAAGCTCTCTCTCCCTCTCTCTCTCACACACACACACGCTCTCTCTTCCTCTCCCTATCCCTCTCTCTCTCACACACACGCTCTCTCTCCCGCTCCCTCTCTCTCTCTCTCTCACACACACACACGCTCTCTCCCTCTCCCTCTCTCTATCTCACACACACACGCTCGCTCTCTCTCTCTATCTCACACACACACGCTCGCTCTCTCTCACACATACAGATACGCTCTGTCTCTCTCTTACACACACACACACACACACACACACACACACACACACACACCCTCTCTCCATCTCACACACACACACACACTCTCACACACTCACCCTCTCTCCATATCTCTTTCACCCCCTCTCTCCCTCACTCTCTCTGTCTCTCTTCCTTTCTCTCCCTCTCTCTCTCTCCCCTCTCTTTCTCTCCGTCTCTCTTCCCTCTCTCTCTTTATCTCTCCCCTCTCTCCCCTCTCTCTTTCTCTCTCCCTCTCTCTCTCTCCTCTCTTTCTCTCTCCCTCTCTCTCTCCCCTCTCTCTCTTTCTTTCTCCCTCTGTCTCTCTCCCCCCTCTCTTTCTCTCTCCCTGTCTCTCTCTCCCCTCTCTCTCTTTCTCTCTCCCTGTCTCTCTCTCCCCTCTCTCTCTTTCTCTCTCCCTCTGTCTCTCTCCCCTCTCTCTCTTTCTCTCTCCCTCTGTCTCTCTCTATGGATTATTCATTGAGAGATTAAAGGATGAACCATTAAAGATACATGGGGCCACTGACAGGGTTTTTTAAACGCGGGAAAACCCACTAGAAATAAGTGGTTGGGTCCTTTCTCATGGGCAGCGGACGAGAGCGGCTTTGTGGGAGGCCCTGGAATGGAACGAGTAAGAAGCTTGTGCGCCCGGGTGTCATGTTCCCAGTGTGATTGGGATAAAAACTGCAAAAAACATGACACAGTGGTTATTTCTTCTTCATATCTGTTACTTATTCAGTCTCTCATTCAGACTTGATGCCCACTATTTTGGAACGACGTTCGAGCGCCGCAAAATTGCCGATGCGTGTCGCTCCCTTCTATTGACGCGGCGGCGTCCGGACCTTCAGCGCGCGTCGTAGCGCCACGCTGGATGAGGGGCGCAAGTCAGCTCATCTACCCCGGCGACGCGTTTCCATCGCTGATGATCGGAGCTGGAGCCGATCGCTACCTGCGATGGCTGCAGAGTCTCTCCCTCTCCTTCTCTCTCTCTCCCTCCCTCTCCCTTTCTCTCTCTCTCTCCCTCTTTTTCTCCTTCCCTCTCCCTCCCTCTCTCTCTCCTCTTTCTCTCTCCCTCTGTCTCCCCCTATCTATCCATCTATCTCTCCCTCTCTCTCTCCCTCCCTCACTCTCTCTCTCTCCCTCTCTCTTTATCTATCTCTCCCTCTCTCTCTCCCTCCCTCCCTCCCTCCCTCCCCCTATCTCTCTCTCCCTCCCTCCCTCTCTCTCTCTCTCTCTCCCTCTTTAAAGGAGAAGGCTCTTTTTTGACAACCTGGACCTTATTTATGGCATATTATAAGACGTTTGACTCACCGAGATAACTTTGGTGTAGTTCGGAGGCCTGTAGAAGAAATTTAAAATCCAGCGCGAGCCAGTATATCCATGTAATGGCGGCGGACGGGGCACCGAGAATGCAGCTTCTAAAAAATGTATTTTCTTCCGCGAAACGGTTGTTTTCATCAATCTATTTGTATGAATCGCTAGTTGTGCTTCCATAGAGCGAGGGCTTGTTGTGGTTTTCACATGCCTCTGTAATATGATCTTTAGAAACGTCTTATAATATGCCGTAAATAAGGTCCAGGTTGTCGAAAAAGAGCCTTCCCCTTTAAGAGGGTAGGGGAAGAGGAGCTGGCTTGGACAAAAACAACTATCCTCTCATGCTGTGGATGTACACACACACACACACACACACACACACAAAAGCATTTGAGAGGCACATGGGAGTACACTGTACTCTTTATAGGTCAATAAAATCAGCAGATGGACAGAGCACTACAGAGAAAAAGAGAGAGAGGTAGAGAGAGAGGTGTTGGATATCCTCCACATTCCCTGCGCCATCCCAGTGCTGGTCCAGAGAGTCCAGAGAGACCGCAGAGTTTAAACCGCCGTTTCACATCAGCCCGCCCCCCTCCCCCCCGCCCCCAACTACTAATGTTTTTTCCGTGTCTCTTCACCACTCTTTTATAAATAATGCTCTGGTGATAATAGCACAGTCAGAATGGCTCTCTGAGGGGTATTCTTTCTTTGTGGTCTCTCTCGTTCTCTCTCTCTCTCCCCTCTCTCTCTCTCCTTCCCCCTCTTCCTCCCTCTTCCTCTGCCTCGCTCTATACGCCACGCTGACAGGCCCGAGAGACCAAACAACACCTCTCACAGATCTCTCCCTGTTCCGACTCTGCCGGCCAAGCCCGGTCCTGCCGCGCCACGCCCGCGCCCACGCTGACAGAACCAGACGGCCGACCAGAGCGCCGAGCCTCCCGAGAACCCCGCAGAAACCTCGCGAACGAGAACCAGCAGAGCCCGAGAGAGAGAACCATCTGGATGTTGGTCTCCGACAACACAGCACTCAGCTGGCCTACATTTCCATTAGCAGACGCGTTCATCCAAAGCGATTTACGATATATATTTGTCTAGATTTACAATAAGCATATTTGTCAAGACTTACAATAAGTACATCTGTCACGGTAAGTACATTTGTCAAGACTTATAATTTGTCTAGAGTAAGTGAGCCATCCCAGCCATCATCATTAAAGATGACACCAGGAGTCCCAGTGCTAGAAACAGAGTAAGTGGACCGACGTATGTCCCAGTCATCGTTGGTAGAGTCTTCTAGAACATGTGACCCCAGTAGGCACAGTGCTAGAACCAGGCTGGTTTGTTTTTTTGACACTAAGATGTAAGGGGCTGGCCCAGTGGGGAAGAGTACAGCGCTCTTCTGACTCACAATGAAAAGTGCTTTATAAATAAAATGAATGATTATTTATTATTGATAGGGTACAGGATGTTTACTTACGCACATAAGTGTACCGCCCAGTCCCAGTAAGACACATAATCCATGTACCACCGGTCCCAGTAAGACGGTATCAGGGAGACATCGTGGGGGTGGTTATAATCTCATGGACGTTGTTGATTTTGACATGGCAATTAGATTGATGGACGGATAGGTGGACAGAATGACACAGAGAGAGAGAAATAGAAAGAGAAAGAAAAAGACAGACAGACAGACAGACAGACAGACAGACAGACAGACAGACAGACAGACAGACAGACAGACAGACAGACAGACAGACAGACAGACAGACAGACAGACAGACAGACAGACAGACAGACAGACAGACAGACAGACAGACAGACAGACAGACAGACAGACAGACAGACAGACAGATAGATAGATAGATAGATAGATAGATAGATAGATAGATAGATAGATAGATAGATAGATAGATAGATAGATAGATAGATAGATAGATGTCTCTACATGTCTGTCTCTAGGTGTCTCTACATGTCTGTCTCTCGGTGTCTGTCTCTAGGTGTCTCTACATGTCTGTCTCTAGGTGTCTCTACATGTCTGTCTCTCGGTGTCTGTCTCTACATGTCTGTCTCTAGGTGTCTCTACATGTCTGTCTCTCGGTGTCTGTCTCTAGGTGTCTCTACATGTCTGTCTCTAGGTGTCTCTACATGTCTGTCTCTCGGTGTCTGTCTCTACATGTCTGTCTCTAGGTGTCTCTACATGTCTGTCTCTCGGTGTCTGTCTCTACATGTCTGTCTCTAGGTGTCTCTACATGTCTGTCTCTCGGTGTCTGTCTCTACATGTCTGTCTCTAGGTGTCTCTAGCTGTCTGTCTCTAGGTGTCTGTCTCTACATGTCTGTCTCTAGGTGTCTCTAGCTGTCTGTCTCTAGGTGTCTCTAGCTGTCTGTCTCTAGGTGTCTCTAGGTGTCTGTCTCTTCAGCACCCTGCACAGAAAGTCATTTTCAGGCGGCCGGCATATTTCACACCTCTGCATCACTACCCTGAGGACCTGCTGGAAGAGGAGTGAGAGCTTTACAGCACTGGCCTAAATACTCTACACACACACACACGCGCACACACACACACACACACACACACACACACACAGAGACAGACACACACACATGCACACACACACACACACACACACACACACACACACACACACAGAGAGACAGACGCACACACACACACACACATCTCACACACACACACACACGCACACCTCACACCTCACATACGCAGCCCAAATACATTCTTCACACATACACATGTCACAAACTCACACAAAGTCCAACCATGGAGAGGGGCATAATCAAACACAGTTCTCTCTCTCTCTCTCTCTCTCTCTCACACACACACACACACACACACACACAGGAAGTGATTAGTGCTGAAAAGACACTGTAAGGACAAGCGATGACAATTCCAATGTACCTGTACTGGTTAAATATGACAAGAATAGACTTTCTATTTCTATGTCTGCTCTGCTGTTCTGTTCTGTTCTGTTCTGTTCTGTTCTGTTCTGTTCTGTTCTGTTCTGTTCTGCTCTGTTTTGTTTTGTTCTACTCTGTTCTGTTTTGTTCTGTTCTGCTCCTCTCTCATCTGGCCGAAGTGTGTGTGTGTGTGTGTGTGTGTGTGTGTGTGTGTGTGTGTGTGTCTGCTCTGGCTGTGTGTGTCAACCATGTTGTTTGTCCTCTACCTTCCTGCTAACGAGAGCTTGTTGTTGTTGATGTTGTTGTTGTCGCACCCTGGGTTCATTACCGTCTAGGAGGAAATCAACAGCAGCTCTGCTGAGAAACATATCTCCCTCTCTCTCCCTCTCTCTCCCTCTCTCTCTCCCTCCCTCCCTCCCACTCTCTCTCTCTCTTCTTCCTCTTCTCTCCCTCGCTTCTCCCTCTCTCTCTCTCTCTCTCTCTCTCTCTCTCCATCTTCTTCCTCTTCTCTCTCCCTCGCTTCTCCCTCTTCTCTCTCTCTCCCTGCTCTCTGTTTCCATCAGTTATCTTTCCGTTTCTCTCTGTCTCTCAGTTCTCTTTCTCTCTTTCAATGGCTCTCATTTACAAAACCCACACGCGACAGACAACAGGGCGTATAGTCATTACCGTGCAAAGCTCGGCATTTATCAACCTGGACATGAGCAGTAAAAGCCTTGACTATGTGTCATATATCCCTAACATAAAGAGGTATTTTCCAATCGTTTGCAATTAATAGGGTAAACGTTTTTTGCCGCGTGATTAATTTGGCTTCCATTTTGAGACAGCCTAATGGTGAGGCTAGACTACTGGTGACAATAACAAGCAATCAAAATGAACAAATTAAAAGCAACAGGTGTAGGTTAACGGACCGCACGGCGCCCGCCCTCAACCGGTTGAAAGAGGTTGTCGGATGTTGGATGGAATTCATACACGTCTCAGCTCTGATTACCAGAGATTTTGTTTCTTTGTAATTTATTGTCAAAATAAATCCTCAAATAAATAAATCCTCAAGTTATTCAAGTGCAATGGTTTTTTATATCGGCGACACAATTAAACATGGGTGCTGCCCAGCTGGCACGCTGTCCTGTCCGCTGGTACGCTGTCCTGTCCGCTGGTACGCTGTCCTGTCCACTGGTACGCTGTCCTGTCCGCTGGTACGCTGGTTGAAAGAGGCCCATCTACTCTCCGGGATGAAATTCACACATGTAAGACGCTAGAGGGTTAACAGGTGTTAATAGCGAAAATGGCGTCCCGCCGAATTGTGTGACCCCAGAGGTCACTGTTGCACATTTTGCGCAGGTGTGACGGCAGCCGCTGGAAACGGCGACCTGTGTGTCGCCGTCTCTCTGATGATCCTAGACATGGATATCTTTGTCCACGTAAAGGTGAGAGGGTGATGAATCACTGTAAAACATCTGGTGAGTGTTGGACTCACTTATTGTGCAGGTATCGGCCTACAGTGTGGTCATAAAGAATGAATGGGAAAATGTATTTCGCTCCTGAGTCTAAGTCCCAACTGAATGGAGGTCAATGGGGGGGGGGTCATTCTCCGTGCTTACGATACTAATGGACTCCAAACTGCTCAAAAGCAGGCAGCTAGATTCTGTAGGCTGAGAGGAGTCCATTGTTGTCCACCTTTTGACATTTGGTTGATTTTGCTGACCGTTCTCGAAAACATATCTCCACGGTCACCCAATTCGGCGGGGGACTATTTTCATTGCAACACCGGGAGTGTAGGGATCTTTTCACGGACAGTGATGAATGGCTATTGGACGACAGGTCGGAGAGATCCTTGGCTGTATTACACATCACCATGTCCTAAACTGCAGGGGCGAGGCCAGAATATGTGGGGGGTGCGATATTTAAATGACGGTGTTCATCCGCCACATTTATCAATGCCCAACCATTCGTACGCTGTGATTGGCGAGAGACAAAGGTTTCACGAATCACCGTTCCATTGATAAACGAAGGCCTTTATCTCTCTTTTACTGATCTTTCTTCCATCCCTCCATGTCTCTCCTTGTCTCTCTTGTCTCTCCTCATCTCTCCCGAGCCAGTGATGAGGAGCTGCGCGTGACAGAGGGGAGAACGCCACGTCTCCTGAGAACACCAGTCTACCAGAGAACACCAGTCTACCAGAGAACACCAGTCTACTATAGAACCCTAGTCTACCAGAGAACACCAGTCTACCAGAGAACATCAGTCTACCAGAGAACACCAGTCTACCAGAGAACACCAGTCTACCAGAGAACATCAGTCTACTAGAGAACCCTAGTCTACCAGAGAACACGTCTGCCAGAGAACACTAGTCTACCAGAGAACACCAGTCTACCAGAGAACATCAGTCAGCCAGAGAACAGCAGTCTGCAAGAGAAAAGCGGTCTGCAAGAGAAAAGCAGTCTACCAGAGAACAGCAGTCTACCAGAGAACAGCAGTCTACCAGAGAACAGCAGTCAGCCAGAGAACAGCAGTCAGCCAGAGAACAGCAGACTACCAGAGAACAGCAGTCTACCAGAGAACAGCAGTCTACCAGAGAACAGCAGACTACCAGAGAACAGCAGTCTACCAGAGAACAGCAGTCAGCCAGAGAACAGCAGACTACCAGAGAACAGCAGTCTACCAGAGAACAGCAGTCAGCCAGAGAACAGCAGTCTGCCAGAGAACAGCAGTCTGCCAGAGAACAGCAGTCTGCCAGAGAACAGCAGATTACCAGAAAGAAGTAAATGTATGTTGGAAATGGAGAAGTTAGATTTTTGGTGCAAAGTGTGCCTGGTGACACAACAGTTAGGCCACTGACAGCTGATGTGGTCCCTGAGTGGAGAGAGAGAGAGAGAGAGAAGGTTTCACTATGTGATAAAGAAGTCTCCTTTTTTTGCATTTCGTTTTATGACCTTTTATGTGTTGCACTTTGTCTTGATGCTTTTAATGTCTCATGTAAAGCACTTTGCATTGCCTTGTTGCTGAAATGTGCTATACAAATAAACCTGCCTTGCCTTACCAGAGAACGCCAGTCTGCCAGAGAACACCAGTCTACCAGAGAACATCAGTCTACCAGAGAACACCAGTCTACCGGAGAACGCCAGTCTGCCAGAGAACGCCAGTCTGCCAGAGAACACCAGTCTACCAGAGAATGTCAGTCTACCAGAGAACAGCAGTCTACCAGAACACCAGTCTAAGAGAGAACACCAGTCTGTCAGAGAACATCGGCCTACTAGAGAACAGCAGTCTACCAGAACAGCAGTCTAGCAGAGAACATCAATCTACCAGAGAACACCAGTCTACCAGAGAACAGCAGTCTGCCAGAAAACACCCGTCTACCAGAGAACAGCAGTCTACCAGAACAGCAGTCTAGCAGAGAACATCAATCTACCAGAGAACAGCAGTCTACCAGAGAACAGCAGTCTACCAGAGAACAGCAGTCTGCCAGAGAACACCAGTCTACCAGAGAACGCCAGTCTACCAGAGAACAGCAGTCTACCAGAGAATGCCAGTCTACCAGAACACCAGTCTACCAAAGAACATCATACCAGTAGGCCTACCACACCTGAGAGGGATGAGGACGAGCAGGAGGAGCCCGCTCACTTGCACCTGCCAGGACCAGGGGGAACAAGATGGAGACGGAGAAGATGAGCACTGGGAAGAAGAGGAGATGATGGAGCAAGAGGAGATGGAGCAGGAGAGGGTTTCGCTCCATCATGAGCCACTGCCAGCGACCCAGGTCACAAGCCATGCTAGTGACATTAGCCAACGACCTGGGGATGGACCCAGGCGCCCAATGAGGAAAAATGATCCTTCCCGGCAAATGGGTAGCCAGCAAAGATCTTTTAAGGGCGCCTGGTTTGACGCGTATAGCTGGCTCGAATATTCGGTTGAAACAGACTCAGTTTTTTGCTTTGCCTGCTGCCATTTTTTGGGCGATAAGAAGAAATTCCATTCAGAGCCTGCCTTTTCTAATGGATATAAAAACTGGAAGAATGCAACAGCAGCTTTTAAAAAACACAAACACAGCTTCTCTTGCCTGCGTCGCATCAAAAACTATCTACGGAACAGCAGCGGTGACGCCCCGAAAACAGCAACCTGGCCCTGTGGGCCATCAACAAACACAAGACAAAGGCTTTGGATGTCCAGGGCATCATTGATATGTTTGCCTCCAACCACAACAACCGGCGAATTGTTCTCCTTTGAAAACGTCAATGGTGGGTTTGGATATATTATTTAATAATAGCCTAGGATCGATTTGGAAAGTGTGCTGACCCTCGTTGGCTGTTGTGTGCTCTCTCTCTCTCTCTCTCTCTCTCTCTCTCTCTCAATTCAACTTTTTAACGCTGCAACTGAGCATGCTTTTCGTTTGCTGTGAGTGTGACCCTGTGGTTTACTGTTGTTCAGCACCACGGGCAGTTATACGCCCGCTGCGCTGTGACATCGTTTGTGTTTAGAAGCTAGGTGTCTTTTTTTACCGCTTCCTCCGTGTAGCATGCAGTGGACGGGCGTGCCCGACAACGTGGAATTAGCAGAATAGTAGAAATAGCCTTTTGTCTAACTCATTAGTGGTGACTGCCCACCTCTATTGCTCTCGATGTAATTTGCATGTGTGAAAAAAGGAGTCGATGCAGTCATCTAACCCACAGCCCTAATGCATGGTATTTCTAGCTGGAGAGGGTGGTATTCTAGTGTGCATATTCACATTGAAATGCTGACATTGATTTGAGCCCCATCACTATGTGCATTAGATCTACCGTAGCCTAGCCAACCAAAACACTCTGGAGCCGCCACTGTCTGTCAGAGAACTTCAGTCTACTATAGAACAGCAGTCTACCAGAGAACACCAGTCTACTAGAGAACACCAGTCTACCAGAGAACGCCAGTATACTAGAGAACATCAGTCTACCAGAGAACACCAGTCTACCAGAGAACACCAGTCTACCAGAGAACACCAGTCTACCAGAGAACGCCAGTCTGCCAGAGAACACCAGTCTACTAGAGAACACCAGTCTACCAGAGAACGCCAGTCTACCAGAGAACATCAGTCTACCAGAGAACACCAGTCTACCAGAGAACACCAGTCTACCAGAGAACAGCAGTCTACCAGAGAACACCAGTCTACCAGAGAACGCCAGTCTGCCAGAGAACACCAGTCTACTAGAGAACACCAGTCTACCAGAGAACAGCAGTCTACCAGAACACAAGTCTACCAGAGAACACCAGTCTACCAGAGAACGCCAGTCTACCAAACACAAGTCTACCAGAGAACAGCAGTCTAACAGAGAACACCAGTCTACAAGAGAACGCCAGTCTACCAGAACACAAGTCTACCCGAGAACAGCAGTCTAACAGAGAACACCAGTCTACAAGAGTACGCCAGTCTACCAGAACACAAGTCTACCCGAGAACACCAGTCTACCAGAGAACAGCAGTCTACCAGAACACAAGTCTACCAGAGAACACCAGTCTACCAGAGAACGCCAGTCTACCAAACACAAGTCTACCAGAGAACAGCAGTCTAACAGAGAACACCAGTCTACAAGAGAACGCCAGTCTACCAGAACACAAGTCTACCCGAGAACAGCAGTCTGCTCTTTAAACAGGCAAGGAGAGATAATCACCTTCCTCCATTTAACCATCATGGATTTACTTAATTACAG
The DNA here is from genome assembly GCF_949987555.1 of Borostomias antarcticus. Taxonomy (NCBI): domain Eukaryota; kingdom Metazoa; phylum Chordata; class Actinopteri; order Stomiiformes; family Stomiidae; genus Borostomias; species Borostomias antarcticus. The sequence continues at coordinate 2,604,704 of NC_140246.1, read as the reverse complement.
TTTAATCGAGCTGTTGTCTTCCTTTGTAAAATGAAGCACATACAGCGCTTGGCTATCTGGATTCTGATTCGTTCACGCGGTGCCGTGTCGGAAAGATTCCCTCGTCGAGGGGGCGTGCTTTCAAATACATTTGCGGCGCTGTGGGGGGGTTCAAAAACATTTTCCTCACGCCAGTTTGGTCGTTAGTGAGACGGCGAGAATGAATCCATTTCGTTCGCGTGACTCATCCCCGCGTGAGCCAGCGGAGACCTGTTGTTCATCACGCCGCCAGAGAATCAGCCTCAAACAGTCGAGCAATTTGGGCTCATCCAATCAGACAATGGTGATACACACACAATCGCGGCGTGAGAAGATAGCACTCCACTCCCAAACGTATCGTTGGCTGTTGAATTATGCATTCAATCACCGACCCCTCCTCCCCATCTCCCCCCATTCCCATCACCCCCCCCCCTCCCCTCCATCACCCGGGAGCGTGCCCACTGCGGGCGGGGTGGGGCGGAACAGCGTGGGAGACAGCGTGGGAGAGACCGGCGCGGGCCTCGTATCTGACGAGTCGTCTCTTTCTGAACCCACAGCCGGAGATGAGGCCGCTCCAATGGGCCGGGAAACCACCGCACAGGACTCTACTCTATCAAGCCTCTACCTGTCTGGGACCAGGCCTCTACTCTACTCTACTCTATCAAGCCACTACTGGTCTGGGACCAGGCCTCTACTCTACTCTACTCTATCAAGCCTCTACTGGTCTGGGACCAGGCCTCTACTCTACTCTACTCTATCAAGCCTCTACTGGTCTGGGACCAGGCCTCTACTCTACTCTACTCTATCAAGCCTCTACTGGTCTGGGACCAGGCCTCTACTCTACTCTACTCTATCAAGCCTCTACTGGTCTGGGACCAGGCCTCTACTCTACTCTACTCTACTCTATCAAGCCTCTACTGGTCTGGGACCAGGCCTCTACTCTACTCTACTCTATCAAGCCTCTACTGGTCTGGGACCAGGCCTCTACTCTACTCTACTCTATCAAGCCTCTACTGGTCTGGGACCAGGCCTCTACTCTACTCTACTCTACTCTATCAAGCCTCTACTGGTCTGGGACCAGGCCTCTACTCTACTCTACTTTACTCTATCAAGCCTCTACTGGTCTGGGACCAGGCCTCTACTCTACTCTATCAAGCCTCTACTGGTCTGGGACCAGGCCTCTACTCTACTCTATCAAGCCTCTACTGGTCTGGGACCAGGCCTCTACTCTACTCTACTCTACTCTATCAAGCCTCTACTGGTCTGGGACCAGGCCTCTACTCTACTCTATCAAGCCTCTACTGGTCTGGGACCAGGCCTCTACTCTACTCTATCAAGCCTCTACTGGTCTGGGACCAGGCCTCTACTCTACTCTATCAAGCCTCTACTGGTCTGGGACCAGGCCTCTACTCTACTCTACTCTATCAAGCCTCTACTGGTCTGGGACCAGGCCTCTACTCTACTCTACTCTATCAAGCCTCTACTGGTCTGGGACCAGGCCTCTACTCTACTCTACTTTACTCTATCAAGCCTCTACTGGTCTGGGACCAGGCCTCTACTCTACTCTATCAAGCCTCTACCTGTCTGGGACCAGGCCTCTACTCTACTCTATCAAGACTCTACTGGTCTGGGACCAGGACTCTACTCTATCAAGCCTCTACTGGTCTGGGACCAGGCCTCTACTCTACTCTACTCTACTCTACTCTATCAAGCCTCTACTGGTCTGGGACCAGGCCTCTACTCTACTCTACTCTATCAAGCCTCTACTGGTCTGGGACCAGGCCTCTACTCTGCTCTATCAAGATTCTACTGGTCTGGGACCAGGACTCTACTCTACTCTACTCTATCAAGTCTCTACTGGTCTGGGACCAGGCCTCTACTCTACTCTACTCTATCAAGCCTCTACTGGTCTGGGACCAGGCCTCTACTCTACTCTACTTTACTCTATCAAGCCTCTACTGGTCTGGGACCAGGCCTCTACTCTACTCTATCAAGCCTCTACTGGTCTGGGACCAGGCCTCTACTCTACTCTACTCTATCAAGCCTCTACTGGTCTGGGACCAGGCCTCTACTCTACTCTACTCTACTCTATCAAGCCTCTACTGGTCTGGGACCAGGCCTCTACTCTACTCTACTCTACTCTATCAAGTCTCTACTGGTCTGGGACCAGGCCTCTACTCTACTCTACTCTATCAAGTCTCTACTGGTCTGGGACCAGGCCTCTACTCTACTCTACTCTACTCCATCAAGCCTCTACTGGTCTGGGACCAGGCCTCTACTCTGCTCTACTCTATCAAGATTCTACTGGTCTGGGACCAGGCCTCTACTCTGCTCTACTCTATCAAGATTCTACTGGTCTGGGACCAGGCCTCTACTCTGCTCTACTCTATCAAGATTCTACTGGTCTGGGACCAGGCCTCTACTCTGCTCTACTCTATCAAGTCTCTACTGGTCTGGGACCAGGCCTCTATTCTACTCTGCTCTATCAAGCCTCTACTGGTCTGGGACCAGGCCTCTACTCTATTCTACTCTACTCTATCAAGCCTCTACTGGTCTGGGACCAGGCCTCTACTCTACTCTA
>NC_140246.1:2589605-2597105 GCF_949987555.1 Borostomias antarcticus | reverse complement strand
CCTATAAAGGAATTCCAACACATCCAACCGTAGCCTATAAACCCTCTCAAATGAAATCCCTCAGGTTGCCTGGATCATCTCTGTAGCCTACTTGATAAGTAGGCTAACCACATATAGGCAAGTCCCTGTTCGTGTGAGCCACTGGTCTCTTTGTGGTAGATGGTAGTTATATAATTTGTTTGGTGTATTATAATAGCTTAGTGTTATAGGCTGTGATGTGTCGGAGATCAAAGCTACGCCAGTCCTCGGATACGCACCCCTAATTAAATCTGTTGCAGCTCAGAACCGAGGCGTGGAGTCAGGGAGTCCTATACTTTAACGACGCCCTTCCGCATAAACAGTAGCCTTCAATTAGAATAAACCCGATCAACCTACTTATTGGTGAAAAGCAGTGCATTTATTATATGGCATGCCTACATCCCACTCAGATTGAGACGGCGCGCACGCGAAAATGCGTCCCTCGCAACAGCGTGCGAAAACCACCCCACAGGCGGTCACAAGTGGGTTCATCACAATGGCCGTCGATAATTCTCGTAGGCTATAACAGAACCGAATGCCAAGCCTGTCCTCGGTGAGCCCCGGTGAGCCCCGGTGGGTCATGAGACGGGTGAGCGCGGTGCTCTGCGCGGTGAGCGCATTCCTCCGGGTCCAGGGAACTTCCTTGCGGAGCTCAGCAGTTTCCCCAAATCTGGAACCTCTGATTCAAGTCTCCGAGAGGGTTTGATAATCATCCGTGTCTAAGATAACCTTCTCTGTTTTGGGGTAAATTATGAAATCAATTCTAGGTTAACCGACTTTGTAGTCAATCGAGCTCAGCTGCTTTTAATCAACTGTCAAAACATAAGGATGAGACTGTTTTTTTTCTGATAGGGGAGGCTGAATGTGGCGGCATTCTCCACCTTTAAAACAAACAATTAACAGAAATGTGTCTATTAAAAACATACCTGTTTATCGGAACCTTGATTGGAGATTCCTCTGTGCGCTTTTGCAGTACTCCACACAGTAGCCCACGGTTGTCGGTGCTGAAAGGGACCGCGCGCATCCAGCCAGCGCGTCTCCGCCAAATGAATCACAAAAATACTCCCGCTGGCAACGATTGGTCTTCCAACTCTCTCTCTCTCTCTCTCTCTCTCTCTCTCTGTGCACCTCCCAGTGTCTCTGCCAGTCTTCCTCAGCACCTCCGCCGCTCAGCGCCAGCCAAGCGGTGAATTAATGCACCTGCTCCACATTAATTAACTGTGTTTATAAATGTTGAAATCAGACTGCTTTCCAACCCGTCGTACAAGAAACTGTATGAAATTAGGATTCACGTCAATACGGCTGTTCCGTTCGATTATGACCACGTTCTTTAATTTTTCTGAATTAATTATGTGAACGTTCCATAAGGCTTTAATTGGTGACGGAAAGATCAAAGACATTGGGGAAGAGCTCGGACCTATGGTCTCTGTCACGAACATGAGTGATGAGAGAGATGTCATCGGGGGTCCATTCAACCTATAGAGCACTACTGCCATCTAGTGGTAGAGACGAATCACAACGTGTCTAAACTTCTCAAATCAAAAACTCAAATTAAAAGGTCTGTACAAGTGAGCTTGCATGACATGAACAATCGCCTGAATTGGTGTTCAAGCTAAAATAATGGAGAAGAGAAAACATTTAGAGTCAAAACAGAAACACAAATCAAACACACATTCCACTTGGTATTATGAGGAAAACTATTTATTGTGGTTGGCTTTAGGTTACATTCCTCTCAAACAGAAACTTGAATTAATCGTCTATTCTTCACAGGTGCATGAGGTTCAGTTCAGAACGTTTCTAGAAGGAACAGGAGATAAGAGATGGTCCTGAAGGACAAAAACAATCTTTCTGACAGACGCGTCTCACAAATCACAGATTTCCCCCCTTTGAGAGAAAAAAAAACCCTCTTAATGTCTTTCTCATCATCTGATGTCAGATGGGTGATTTAACGATACACCAGACCATACAACTCATGGGGATAACAGTTCCCTCAGAAAATAAAAACAGAGAAAGGTTTTCAGTACTCAGACAGGTAGAAGCAACCAAGAGTATAGAGAACCTCTATTTTAGGGGCTATACATAACATATATATCTATCCTTATTATACCTTCCGTATGATAATCAATATACACGTTTTCAGAGACCTTCAGGCTTTACAGTTAGAAAAATATAATTCAGTGTCTCTCTCTCTCTGTCTCTCTTTTGCTAACATGGCTTTCTGATTGAACAAAGACGACATACATTTGGTCTGTCACCGGGCATCTCTACAATCCTTTCACATCTCTTCAGTGTTTTGAAAACTACCTCAGGAGCTACCCCCCCCCCCCCCCTCCCCCCAATCTCCAGTATTAAAGGTAGGATAGAGGATTTTGGAGAAACCAGGAAGAGTAAGCTAGCTTTTGAAAAATGCAACAGACAAAATCTCCGCCCCCTCCGAAGCCTAAACAAATGACACTCACTATGCTAGGCAGGTAGCTATGTTGACAGGCAGGTAGGCCATCCAATTATTTCAAGGTGGTACCTCGAAATGATTGGACAGACTTTTTTACAGTCCTGTGACTTCCACAGATTACAGATTTTTTGTGTGCGTCAGAGCTTTTTTTTCTGGCGGGATGTAAAGATAATTGCAAAAAATATATAACAAAAAGTGCTTCTGAGCCAAATCGCCTACCCCACCTTAAAGGAAAAGAAGAAGAAGCAAACTAAGAGTTTATCTGAATGAAGCAGTGTTATCTTAGAAGCTCAATACAAACTTTGAGCTGCGGTAGCAAAATCCACTAGTGCTGTATCTCTAGCGCTGGCACTCAATGGGTTAACAGGGGTTAACAGGGGTTCACAGTCTCAAAATGAGACTGGCTCAGATCCCCCCATCCTCTAGTCCCCCACTCCTAGGCATTAGATCTGGGAATCTGAGAGGCCTGGATAGGTATAAGCAATGTTTTGCAGGTGGAGCTCCCGCCATGTTGCTTAAACCTATCCCTTTAGATCTAGATCAGTGCTTAAGTAACAGGGGCTACAAAAGGGGTAAAGTCAGAACACAAGTTGTCCTTCAATACGATCCTCTAAAACAGGACTCAGACTGGAGCGCCCCCAACTGGTCAGAAGAGGACCCTGCACCCTCGACGACAGGCGTTTTTTTTCATGTGTTTGTTTTGTTAAATCGACCCCCCCCCCCCCCAAGGGGAAATGGGTCTTCTGCTCTTCTATCTCAACAGGCAGGCAGCCGGTGAAGATCCCACCCTGTGTCGGGCCTCTCCGGTCGCTGGTCCGGTGCTCTGACCGCTGGCGGGCCCCCCCCGCAGAGCGAGGGAGGCGTCTACGTACAGGGGTGAGGGGAGCAGGTCGGCCTGGTTATATACGGGTGTACGCGTGCATACGTGGCGGTTCCTAACCTACGCGCGCGCCGCCCTGTGTGAGCTCCGGCGCCGCCCTGTGCTGGCTCGGCCCCCGGGTGGCGCCGCGTTGCGCGCCGTTGTCCTTCAAACGTCGGATTCCAACAATATTATTTGGTCCTTTTTTTTTTCAAGCGGGTGAAGTCTCTGCTTCACTTTGAGTCTTCCTTTCTCTCTCTCTCTCTCTCTCTCTCTCTCTCTCTCTCTACTCTATCACACACACGCATTCTTTCATTCTCTCGCTTTCCTCTCATCAATTCCAGCTCTGTTCTCCATCATGTTGAGGGGCCCTGCAGACAGCTGCGGATCTGAGGAGACAGAAAGAGAGACAACAGGAGAGACAAGAGGAGCCGTTAAAAAGGCGCTGGCTGGTTAATTAGGCCCTGCTTTAAACACAGCTACCGTTTCCTCCACTCCTCTCTGACATCACCACACAGCCCCCAGGGACTAGTTCTCCTCCTGAACGAACACACACACACACACACACACACACACACACACACACACAACAGAGGAAGACAGATCTTAAATTATACACACGGGCTAGTTTAATTACATCTAAGAGGTGCATCCTTAAACCCCCGAGAGATCTGGCAGGAAGCAGAGAGTCAGAGGACAGGAGGAGGAGGAGGAGGAGGAGAGGGGGAGAGGAAGGGGGAGGTGGAGGAGGAGGAGAGGGGGAGAGGAAGGGGGAGGTGGAGAGGAGGAGGAGGGAGAAGGGAAGGGGGAGGAGGGGAGGGAGTGTGGGCCCGGTTCCAGAGAGCCCTCTACAGGATCCATATTTCATTACCCAGCGAGAGGGATGAGAGAGGGATGAGAAAGGGATGAGAGATGAGGGATGAGAGAAGCGGCCACAGACTCCTGGCCACTCATTAAGGCCCCCGTCAATGAACTGGAGAGAGGACCTATCCGCGTATCTCTCTGACCTCCACACTGATCCTGGTCTCTCTTTCCCCTCCCTCTCCCCAGTCTCTCTCTGACCTGTCTCTCTCTGTGTCTCCCCTCCCCCCCCCCCCCCCCCTCACCCCCGCTAGCTCAGCTCTGTAACAGGTTCAGGTTATCTGAGAGCACCAGGCTAGCGCTGCTTGTCTCCTGGATTAGGCCCAAATCCATTTCTATTCAGCAAATCAAGCAAGGGAACTGATATTCCCATCCCAATTCAAGAACTTAGTTCTCATTAAAATTAAATAGCCCCCCTTCCCACCCAAACCCTCCCACTCCTCAGTATCTCATTTCACCATGAGTCGTAACATTATTAGCAAAAAATAACTGCCAATTTAAAACAGGAAAACAGACGAAAATGACGTTAAAACGACGTCAACCGCTGAGACCAGAGAATGAGAATACATGCATAACTGATATCTGCTAGCTGTTATGTATTGTTTAGTCTCACATATCCAGACCTATCTCCACACTTCTACATATCCAGACCTATCTCCACACTTCTACATATCCAGACCTATCTCCACACTTCTACATATCCAGACCTATCTCCACACTTCTACATCTCCAGACCTATCCATCTCCACACTTCTACATATCCAGACCTATCTCCACACTTCTACATATCCAGACCTATCTCCACACTTCTACATAGACAGACCTATCTCCACACTTCTACATCTCCAGACATATCTCCACACCTCTACATATCCAGACCTATCTCCACACCTCTACATATCCAGACCTATCTCCACACCTCTACATATCCAGACCTATCTCCACACTTCTACATATCCAGACCTATCTCCACACTTCTACATATCCAGACCTATCTCCACACTTCTACATATCCAGACCTATCTCCACACCTCTACATATCCAGACCTATCTCCACACCTCTACATATCCAGACCTATCTCCACACTTCTACATATCCAGACCTATCTCCACACTTCTACATATCCAGACCTATCTCCACACTTCTACATATCCAGACCTATCTCCACACTTCTACATATCCAGACTTATCCATCTCCACACCTCTACACAGCCAGGCTTATCTCCACACTTCGTTTACGCTGTGCCATTACCATTCGGGGAAAGAGGGTGGGGGGCACTGTATTTCTTCAAATTTATTCAAATTCAAATAAGCTTATTGGCAGGACAGATGAAAAAACCCCGTTGCCGCTGTCGGCCCAATCGGATTAACTTCCGTCGCCCACTGACTGGCCAGTAATAAACCAATGACAAGGCCGATGGTCCGTTGAGAGTCAGACCACGACGTCGTTCGACGTACCTCAGCAAGCGGCGGCGCCTCACCAGAGCAGCGCCTTGGAGCGCGTGCTGACCCCTTTGCTCCGCCCCTCCGGCGCGGCGGTGGCGGCGGCGGCGGCCTCCGCGTTCCTGTGGCTGCGCTTGTGGCTCTCCAGGTAGAGCTTCTTGGCGAAGGCGCGGCCGCAGACGTCGCAGGCGTGCAGCGAGAAGTTCTTGGTGACGCGCACCTCCGTCGACGAGCCCGCCGCGCCCTCCTGCAGCGCCTCCTGGCGGCGGGTGGCGGGCGGCGGCGGATCCTGGCGCTCCGCCCCCCTCCGCGTCAGGGGCGGGGCCGGGTGGTGGTGCTGCTGCTCCTGCTGCTTGCGGGTGACGGCGGCGGAGGAGGCCGAGAGGAGGAGGAGCTCCTGTTTGCGCGTGACCGGCGGCGAGGGCGGCGGCGGGGAGTGGCGCCCGTTCACCTCCTCCTTGACCGCCGCCCTCTTGGAGGAGGAGGAGGAGGAGGAGGCGGCGCCGGCGGAGTTGAGGACGGTCTCGGCGGGCCGCTTGACGGCGCGGCTCTCCAGCTTGGGCATGATCTTGGCCAGGTAGGCCGGCGCCTTCTTGTGGACCACGGTGACGTGGCGGAGGACGTCGCGCTTGCGGCGAGACTCGTAGCGGCAGAGCGGGCAGCGGTAGAACTTGATGAAGATGTCGGTGCCGTCCGTGTGCAGCTCGATGTGCTTGGTGAGGTTCTGGCGCGAGCTGAACTGCCGCTTGCACAGCTTGCAGAAGAGCTCCTTGAAGTCGAAGCCCACCGACAGCTTGGAGGTCTTGGCCACGCCCCCGCCGCCGCGAGACGAGGCGCCGACCGCCGTCGCTGACTTGGGGCTCCCGCCTCCTCCCTCCGCCTCCTCTTTCACCCTCACCCCCTTGGTTAGCGTGGCGGCAGCAGCGCGGGGTGGCGGGGAAGGGGCGGGGCCGGGGGAGTGGGCGGGGCTGCTGTCGGGGTCGTCCGAGGGCTCGATGTTCTCCTCCTTTACCCGGACGCTGTTGCTAGGGGCGGCAGCGCTGCCGTTACCGCTGTTGGCGGCGGTGGCGGCGTTGGCGGCAACCCCGCTGTTTTTCAGGACGTAGATCTTGTGGTAGATGCGCATGTGTCTCTTCAGCATGACCTGGGAGCTGTACTTCCTCTTACAAAGCAGGCAGCGGCAAGCCGATAGGCTGTACTGGACCGGGGGCGTGGCCTTCTCCTGAGGCGGGGTGGGGGGGCAGGCCTGCGGGGTGGCGGGCGCCGTAGACGGGGTCCTCGGGGGCTGGGGGGACGCCGGCGGCGGCGTGGCCCTCGGCGTCCGCGTGGGGGGCGACGAGGAGGAGCCGGCGGCGGCGGTGGCGCTGCCCCTACGGGGTGGCGTGGCCTCCAGCGACAGCGGCTGGCCCGGGCGCGTGGCGATGTCCGGCGTGATGTCGTCGCGCCGCAGGCCGCGGTGCACCTCGTCGAAGTGGCGGCGCACGTTGGCCTTGGTGGCGAAGGACTTGTAGCAGACGGGGCAGGACTTGCCGGTGGGCGTGGTCAGGGTGCGCGGGCGGCCCTTCACCATGGACAGCAGGCTGATGGGCACGGTGCGCGTCTCCGTGTACTTGCGCAGCTCCTCCAGCTTGGTCTGGTGCATCTTGCGGCAGTGGCGGCGGACGCTGCGCCGCGAGTTGAAGTCCTTGCCGCACAGGCAGCAGGAGATGGTGACGTCATCCACCTGGAAGGCAGAGAGAGAGAGAGGGGTTAGTCTTAGTTCGGGTCGGCTGTAGCTCAGTTGGTAGAGCGGGTCGTTCAGTGATCGAAGGGTCAGTGGTTCGAATCCCAGCTCCGACTGTCCACATGTCGAAGTGTCCTTGAGCA
>NC_140246.1:2567105-2584605 GCF_949987555.1 Borostomias antarcticus | reverse complement strand
AGAACACAATACAATACACACCTGCAGAATACAGAATACACACGTACATAGAGCAAGCACAGGACAGCACAAGGTTGGCCTTCAGCTAAATGCCAGGAAAACTGAAGTAATCACCTTCAATATGCTCCCGGACCATCCATCACTAACAACAACAAGAAGCACTGCCCTGAGGGAAGTCAATGACTTCAAATACCGGGGCTCATGGGTCAACTCGTCCGAGCAAGACCTTCAAGTGAGGAAGGCGCTTGCGTGGAGGGCCCTGAACGGCATGGCTAGTGTGTGGAGCTCCAACCCCCCCCACCGCCCGACAAATCAAGCTCAGCTTCTTCTATGCAACAGTAGAGTCAGTTCCCTACGGCTGTGAATGCCAGACCCTGAAGCGCGCCCTGAAGAAGTCCCTTGACGAGTGCTACGCCACGATGCTGCGTGCGGTACGTGTACTCAACAAGAACAAGCATGTTCCCAACGAGCGTCTGTACCGGGCGGGTCACCGAGGGTGAGCGAGAAAATACCAGAGAGGAGAATGAGGCTGGCTGGTCACACAGAGACACCAGGAACAGCCAGCCGGGAAAACTGGTGCTTTGACAGCCATCGCACGGGCGTCGGCCACGATGAACACACGTGGCCGTGCTCAAGAAAGACGCCGAAGCGGAAAGTACCGGCGATCTGGCCAGATGTATGGAGGATTGGGTTGACCTGAATGGTAAATGGACTGCACTTATATAGCGCTTTTCCACCTTAGCGGCACTCAAAGCGCTTTACAATGGCCTCTCATTCACCCATTCACACACACATTCACACACCAATGGCGGCAGCTGCCATGCAAGGTGCTAACCTGCTCATTGGGAGCAATTTGGGGTTAGGTGTCTTGCTCAAGGACACTTCGACATGTGGACAGTTGGAGCTGGGATTCGAACCACTGACCCTTCGATCACTGAACGACCCGCTCTACCAACTGAGCTACAGCCGACCTGAAGTGCCTATGGAGGGCCTACAGAGAGTACACAGGAACACAATACACACTTAGAGAGACTCAATACTGGAACATAGAGAGAGAGAGAGAGAGATGGGCTGTACTAGCCTGTAACAGAGAGAGAGACAATACACGCTAGTTTGGACAGGCCCTGCATAGTTCAATCACTGCGATGCGAGAGAGAGAGACTGGGCCAAACACACACACGTACACCACACAGAAAGGAAGGATAAACACGCATTCAGCGTGAGGAAATACTAGCGCTACTTGGCCCGGTGCACTGCAACACAACACAGCCAGAGACTGGGTACAGTACAGTACACACACACACACACACACACACGTTGCGCACAGAGAGGGGGAGAAACTCTGCAGTATGGATTACGGTTATATATACACAAATATATATATACACAAATATATGGGTACAGAAAATGACAGTGATTTGCCAGAGGATGGACCTAGCCTAGCCCTACACATCAGCAGGACAACACCACACATGCTATGATTGTTGTTTAGTGAACTATTTCAAAAACAACAACCAACTGTGCATACTCCATGCTTGCCCAGTAGTTCACTAGAGAGCTCCACACTCATACAGCCCTCCGACTTTAACACACGCACACCCCAACACTCACACACACCCCTCATATATGATACACACGTCACACAGAACCCAGAGCCAACAGTGATAAGACTCCTTAGGGCTGATGTTCTCAGGTCTTCAAACAGGTCCTCCTCTATCAGCCAGCTCCCAGCTGATTCAATCTGATTCCCAGCTGATTCAATCACTACTAAGGCTCTGACATCCCAGACAGAACGCAGCCTTCATCCTGTCCTTACCACGGATACACACACACACACACACACACACACACACATATACACACACACACACACACACACACACACACACACACACACTCACACAAACACACTCCCTCACACGCACGCACGCATCAGCGCGCACATCAGACTCCTTCCTGTATACCGTGTGTGTGTGCTGTGTGTGTGTGTGTGCTGTGTGTGTGTGTGTGTGTGTGTGTGCTTCCTGAATGCATTTATTGATAACAGTTTGTCTTGATGTGTGTTTAGTTTAAGGGGCTCGGGGGATACAGGGTGCATGTTCCTGATGCTGGTGTGTGGTGTGTGTGTGTGTGTGTGTGTGTGTGTGTGTGTGTGTGTGTGTGTGTGTGTGTGTGTGACGTTAGCACTATACTGACAGAGAAGTCATGGGGGAACTCTGTCTGGAGATTCATCTCATTTACACCACAGTCATGGCTCATATCTCCCTCAATCACACGCACACGCACGCACGCACACACACACACACACACACACACACACACACACACACACACACACACACACACACACACACACACACACACACACACACACACACACACACACACACACACACACACACACACACACACACACACACACACACACACACACACACACACACACACACACGTCTGTCTCTGTCTCAGCTCCTAAGGCTTACTCACTCACTCTCCGTCACACATACATTTCCTCTGGGGTTTCCTCTCAAAGACACGATGCAGGTTTAAAAGGTGAGGCTTACTCTGTTAAACAGCCCTATGCAGCAGCCTCCTCCCTTGTGACTGTCACCTTGTGGTGGTGAGGGAGCTCGTGTTCCTCCATGAGTCTTCAGAGCTGCCGGTGGGAGGGAACTCCTAGCAGGTTTTACCAAGCAGGTCTAGGGGCGAAGGGTCAGACGAGGCACAGTCAAACCATCTCTCCCACCATGGAGACTTTTTTTGGGGGAAAAATGTTCTACAACCACTGAGGACAACTGGTGGAAACGGCAGCTTGGGCTAACCGCCCACCCTGCTGTCAACGAATAATTACGAAAAACAAAACGATAGATACTCACCCTCAAACTGACCCAAAACTATGGATACTCACCCTCAAACTGACCCAAAACCATGGATACTCACCCTCAAACTGACCCAAAACTATGGATACTCACCCTCAAACTGACCCAAGCCTAACTGACAACCCACAAATGGGCTGCATGAACCACTTGAGGAAAACTCAGAGACCCCAAGGGGGAAAAACTCTACTGGAATTGAAAGACCAAGGTCATGAGGGACCAAGGAATGGAAAGACAAGGTCAACCCCAAATCTCACCAAAACAATTACAATCCAAGAAAAACCCCTAGAAATGTGAGGACCTGTATCAACGGCCTGGTGGTTTATATGAGGTAGTCTATACCTCAGGACCTGTATCAACAGCCTGGTAGTCTATATGAGGTAGTCTATACCTCAGGACCTGTATCAACAGCCTGGTAGTCTATATGAGGTAGTCTATACCTCAGGACCTGTATCAACAGCCTGGTAGGCTATATGAGGTAGTCTATACTAGAGGTCTTCTCGGGTCTAAAATGTGGACCCGAAACCGAGATGGACCCGAGACATTCGTTCCGAGATCCGACTAAATCTGATCATTTTTTTTAAATATGTATACCGGACCCGATTTTGTCAGAGAGCAGGAGTAGGACAGAGACCCGAGACCCGAGTCGGATCGGGTATTTAACGGATCCGAACGGCAGTAGTAGCAGTAGCATTAATCGCTTAGGCTGTCACGGCTGTTAGCTTGCATGCTGTTGCATCACAGTTTGATGGAATTGCGATTTATCCTCTCAATCTTGACAGGATCAATCGCTGTTTTGTCAGGCTGTGATGTGGCAGCATGGAAATGAAACGGACGTAAAAGAATAAGGCTACACAAAGCTGCCGCTAGATTTGACCTCTTTATATTCATTTTCTTTCAGCTTATTTTTCACAAGGTAGGCTACTGGTGGTGGCTGCCGTGTCTCCGCTCGCGTCGCGCCCGCGGTCTCACTGAATTCGCGTCATGCGTTTCTCTCGGGTATTACGCATAATGACACAGACCCGAGACCCGAGGTAATAGAATCGGATCCACCCGAACCCGATTGACCATAATAAAAGCGTGGAAATGTGGACCCGGACCCGTACGGGTCTCGGGTCCGGTTCGGGTCCTCTCGGATTTACCCGACCCGTGAAGACCTCTAGTCTATACCTCAGGACCTGTATCAACAGCCTGGTAGTCTATATGAGGTAGTCTATACCTCAGGACCTGTATCAACAGCCTGGTAGTCTATATGAGGTAGTCTATACCTCAGGACCTGTATCAACAGCCTGGTAGTATATATGAGGTAGTCTATACCTCAGGACCTGTATCAACAGCCTGGTAGTCTATATGAGGTAGTCTATACCCCAGGACCTGTATCAACAGCCTGGTGGTCTATATGAGGTAGTCTATACCTCAGGACCTGTATCAACAGCCTGGTGGTCTATATGAGGTAGTCTATACCTCAGGACCTGTATCAACAGCCTGGTAGTCTATATGAGGTAGTCTATACCTCAGGACCTGTATCAACAGCCTGGTAGTCTATATGAGGTAGTCTATACCTCAGGACCTGTATCAACAGCCTGGTAGTCTATATGAGGTAGTCTATACCTCAGGACCTGTATCAACAGCCTGGTGGTCTATATGAGGTAGTCTATACCTCAGGACCTGTATCAACAGCCTGGTGGTCTATATGAGGTAGTCTATACCTCAGGACCTGTATCAACAGCCTGGTAGTCTATATGAGGTAGTCTATACCTCAGGACCTGTATCAACAGCCTGGTAGTCTATATGAGGTAGTCTATACCTCACGACCTGTATTAGTCTGGTAGTCTATGAGGTAGTCTATACCTCAGGACCTGTATTAGTCTGGTAGTCTATGAGGTAGTCTATACCTCAGGACCTGTATTAGTCTGGTAGTCTATGAGGTAGTCTATACCTCAGGACCTGTATTAGTCTGGTAGTCTATGAGGAAGGCTATACCTCAGGACCTGTATTAGTCTGGTAGTCTATGAGGTAGTCTATACCTCAGGATCTGTATTAGTCTGGTAGTCTATGAGGTAGTCTATACCTCAGGATCTGTATTAGTCTGGTAGTCTATGAGGTAGTCTATACCTCAGGACCTGTATTAGTCTGGTGGTCTATGAGGTAGTCTATACCTCAGGACCTGTATTAGTCTGGTAGTCTATTAGGTAGTCTATACCTCAGGACCTGTATTAGTCTGGTAGTCTATGAGGTAGTCTATACCTCAGGACCTGTATTAGTCTGGTGGTCTATGCAAAGCTAAACCCTCTCAGATCCACTCTCCCTCCTGGCCTGTATCCCGAGACACTGCAATATTGATGCTTCAGTACCTCACTGATCTACCTCAGTGTGTGTGTGTGTGTGTGTGTGTGTGTGTGTGTGTGTGTGTGTGTGTGTGTGTGTGTGTGTGTGTGTGCATGTGTGTGTGTGTGTTTGATCACTTTGACAAGGCAGCCATCTGAAAACACCACAAGCTCTGTCAGTGAACCAGTGAGCCAGTCAGTAAGCTCAGTTTTTAACAGACAACTTCGACAGACCGTTCACAGACAAGATAGCTGCTACTGACGATGAATAGAAGGCGGTCACATACAAGATGGCGGTTACTAATGATGAATAGAAGACCTTGGAACAGATGGGAAACGTCAGACAGGAATGTCACTAATTGCTTTTTCCTTGCCTCACGACCTTTCCTTGGACTTGTTTGAAAAATGTCACAGAGTTCAAGAATGAGTGGGAGGAAGAGTAGCAGGGATACGCAGCAAAACGCTATAATACCTAGCCTAGCGCTAGCATACCTAGCACAGCCCTAGCATAGCCCCCGGCTACCTTACCTAGACCAGCTGCAGCTCGCCTAGCCCTGCGCTAGCATCACTAGCCTAGCAGGAGCATACTGCACCGATTTACCATACGTTTTGAATTCAAACTATCATGTAATTCGTTCTGGTTTAGGGACCTATATTTCTGTCGCTTGTGCTCGCACTTTGTTGACATTGCCAAGCACTGGCTCCAGGGTGGCTTTAGACAGATCTAACTGAGTGTCACTCCGCCTGCCGACTCACAGACAGAAATATAAATTCCACAAACCAGAACGGATTACACAATAGTTTGAATTCAAAGCGGATGATAAGAATTCAAAGCGGATGATAAGAATTCAAAGCGGATGGTAAATAGACACAAAATAATCCCTGAGAGACTTAACTCATATTTAATTTGCGCTTTGGGTGTTTGAGGGTGTTTTTTGAACAGGCTAATGTGACCCACCTCCCTTGTTCTCTGTAAAGCGCATTGTGTTGCCTCTGGGTATGAAATGCGCTATACAAATAAAGCTTTGATTGATTGATTGATTGATTCATTGTGTTGCACTAGCATTAACCACCAGTGGAAACTGTAATGACCCAAAGCTATCTACAGCATGGAATTAACTGAAAATGATCTCCATCAGTCAAAAACAAAGTTGAAAATGAGGCCCTAGTTCAAAAATTCCAGAATATCCCTTTAAGCAGTAATGATGTCATAACTATGAATTAAGCAGTAATGCTGTCATAACCATGAATTAAACAGTAATGTCATAACCATGAATTAAACAGTAATGTCATAACCACAAATTAAACAGTAATGTCATAACCACAAATTAAGCAGTAATGATGTCATAACCAAACAGTAATGATGTCATAACCATGAATTAAACAGTAATAATGTCAACCATAAATTAAACCATAATGATGTCATAGCCATGAGTTAAAAAGTAATGATGTCATAACCATAAATTAAACCATAATGATGTCATAGCCATGAGTTAAACAGTAATGATGTCATTACCATGAATGAAACAGTAATGTCATAACCTTTCTTAACATGGATCTCGCAAACCAAACTCTTCATAACAATATCCAATCATTAGCTCTCCTGCAAAGACTTGCAGCCCTTTTAGGCCCTAGTCTACTGTGACCAGCGGAGAAGCAATAAGCAAATGGAGGGCCTTTTTGCCTCTGGCAAGGGAAGTCTATTTCCAGCGTCTGTTCATGAGAACAACATCCTGTTCAGACCCAGAACGTGTTCTAAAGTAGAAATTGAATTAAAGTTTTTATGATGGTACAGGGAAATAAAGAAGAGAATGGCGATATAATTTCATGAGCGCCAACTAACCCAACAGGCACGGTTATGCATGGCCTTATTACGCAGTCATCTCCCTTGAATAGTCTACGCCTAGACTGCTAAAGTACTCGACAAAAGATAGTTCCGTGTCGTGACTTGTTGCGGATGAAACTATATAGAGACATTACAGTCCGTCGTTGACATTAGTCATTTAGTAGACGCCTTTATCCAAAGCGACTTTGATAATTGCATTTGACGTAGGAAGCCTAGTCATTGTACCACTACTTGCCAAAACTCACAAGTTATGGTTCCCTGAAATCATAGAATACCCTACATTCATTCTTCATTCATTCAATCATATCGACAGTAGACTATGCAGTCTTGCTATTACATCTGTGTAATTGATTGCTTTAAATGATGAGGGCTGATATGTAGGTTAATTTTAGACTGGTCATATTTGCTGATGCATATGTACCCTTCCTTGCACCCTTTCTCTTTATAATAGTCCTGGACTACGCACTGAGGCAGGCGATCCAGGGAAGGGAGGAGGATCTGGGCTTCACTATAACACCCAGGAGGGGGAGAAGGTGTCCCGCTGTAGTCCTAACACACCTGGACTACGCTGACGACAGCCTGATATCCAACCACCTGAAACAAGCACAAGAGCTCCTGACCAGAGTGACCTGAAACAAGCACAAGAGCTCCTGACCAGAGAGGAAAAGCAAAAGAGCTCCTGACCAGAGAGGAAAAGCACAAGAGCTCCTGACCAGAGAGGAAAAGCAAAAGAGCTCCTGACCAGAGAGGAAAAGCACAAGAGCTCCTGACCAGAGAGGAAAAGCACAAGAGCTCCTGACCAGAGTGGAAAAGGAATGTGCCACGGTGGGTGTTGGTCTGAACGCCAAGAAAACTGAGGTCATCACCTATAACACCCCGGAACTTCTGCCCCTACTGACCGCTGAAGGTACTGCTCTGAAGGAGGTAGAGGACTCTAAATACCTGGGCTCTTGGGTCAACTCAACGGAGCGGGATCTCAAAGTGAGGAAGGCGCTCACGCTGAGAGCTCTAAACAGCGTGAGCAACGTGTGGAAATCCCACCTCCCGCGTGAAACCAAGCTCCAACGTGGAGGCCGTTCTCCTGTATGGCTGTGAGTGCTGGACCCTGAGCCCCTCCTGCAGAGGTCGCTGGACGGGGCAGTAATGGGCATCGGTCAAAGTGCACGTCAGTCCTGAACATTTGTACGGAGAGAGGCCATGGGTGAGTGGGAAGATGGCAGCAAGGAGAACGAGGCTGGCTGGGCACTGCTACAGACACCGTGAGCCGGTATTATGGGAGCCGTCTCCATGGCGCGGACGCAAGTCGTGAGGACGTCCTACTAAAACATTTGTGGACATAATTAAGATGGATGCGGAAGTGGACCATCGATGAGATCGCCAGGTGTATGGAGGACCGGGATAACTGGGACAACAGTGGACGACCCGATGTTGACTGTACCGTACTATATATATATATATATATATATATATATATATATATATACCATATATACGTACCATAAATATATACCATATATACGTACCATATATATATACACCACCATATATATACCATATATACGTACCATATATATATATACACCATATATACGTACCATATATATATATACACCATATATACGTACCATAAATATATACCATATATACGTACCATAAATATATACCATATATACGTACCATAAATATATACCATATATACGTACCATAAATATATACCATATATACGTACATATATATGATTTACACACTACCGAGGTACATATATACGGTACTTATATAAGGTATGTGTATATATATATATATACATACAGTAGGACCCCACTTATCCGAACCCAACGGGACCGAAGGTCGTTCGTATCTCTGAAATGTCCGGATGACTGAAACATATGTTAAAATGCACCAAATTCAATAAGTGGTATACTTGTTTCATATAGACTCATAATAGACCGATAAATACCCTTAATTACTTGTGAAAATGCATCAAAATTGCAATCAAATAGCCAACTAAACTCATACAGCCTAGCCTATAATAGACCTACAGTAGCCTATAATAAAATTTCCACTAGAATTTCCACTTGAGTGCGTGCTTTGATCAAATACAGTACTTTATTCTCAAATGAGGCGTACGCTGCATCGATAGGCTACTGTATTCGCAGAACAAAATGGTATAGCCTAAAAACAACCCAAAATTATAACAATTAGAGCAAATTATAATCAATAAATAAATAAATGAAATGACAGACAAGTTGTCGTGTCTTAGGCTTGTCGTGTCTTAGGCTATTGTAGCCTAAAAGAAAGTCTCTAAAACAACCGATGTAGGCTAACGTGGCCTAGGCTGTAGGCTATTATTTAACAAATACAGTAGGTCTAGTAGGCTAATCTACAGGCCCACAACACGTCTGTGTTCCTGAAGTCCATTAACTGGGAACGAAAAATGACTCGATGCTCCTCTGCTTCAGGTTGCTGACGCGCTTTCTGGCTACCAAAGAATGCAGCTCTCGCGCAGCAGACTCGTTTGCGTTTTGCGCTCGACATTAGAGTAACAAAGAAATGAAACGTGACAGTAGGCTACAGCCTACAGGCAACATGTAGGTCTACATACAGTTCTGATTTTATTCACAGTAGGGTACAGTACTGTAATGGAAATCCCACCAGTAACCAGATAGCAGGCAAAAAAAAAAGAAAAGTTTTTTAAGCCTGTCCGGTAGACCGGGAGGTTCGGATCTCTGAAGTTCGGATGAGTGGG
The DNA here is from genome assembly GCF_949987555.1 of Borostomias antarcticus. Taxonomy (NCBI): domain Eukaryota; kingdom Metazoa; phylum Chordata; class Actinopteri; order Stomiiformes; family Stomiidae; genus Borostomias; species Borostomias antarcticus. Next base: position 2,574,810 of record NC_140246.1, on the reverse strand, counting down.
GTCCTACTGTATATATACACACATACCGTATATAAGTACCGTATTTATGTACCTCGGTAGTGTGTAAATCATGGTTACCTGAAATCATAGATACAAATATTTAAAGTAGTATTTACAGAACAATATGACAGATTATAAGATATCCAATGTATCCAACGTGCTAAACAATCTAATTAAATTGTGACAATAGCCTGGCACGGCTTTAAGACGAAACCGGCTAGAACAAATATAATCTTAGGTTTCGCCGTTCCTTAGCAGTGTGTGTGTGTGAGTGTGTGTGCGTGTGTGTGTGTGTGTGTGTGGGCACAGGGCCCCTCCCCCGCCCCTCAGGATGTGCTGCTCTAATCCAAGGGGGCAGGTCCCTGACAGCCCAAGGGTCAGAGGGCAACCAATCAGGCATGCCGACGCAGTCAGCCCTAAGCTCCCCTTCCCCACTGCTACAGCCAGAACCTGACAAACAGGAACTAGAACAGCACTAACGGAGCTTTACATGTGTGTGTGTGTGTGTGTGTGTGTGTGTGTGTGTGTGTGTGTGTGTGTGTGTGTGTGTGTGTGTGTGTGTGTGTGTGTGTGTGCATTAGGGCTGTACAATAAAATCGATACAGCAATACATCACAAATGTTTTTTTTCCGCGATACACTATCAATACAGCACAATTTTTTTAAAATTAAATAAATAAATATATATACACACTCAATACCCCTGAGGATTTGCCAGGTAGAGTGGGAAGTGACAGCGTTGGCAGGTGGCTTCTCAAACCTGCAATTTTAATTCTCCTGCAGCGGCCAATCAGAGCCTTTTCCTGCCCAATTTCCTGGTTGGCAAAACCTGAACATTTAGTCAACATGAAGGCCCTTTGTTCTCCAGCTGACTGACCTGGCTAATAAATAAGCACACAGACACATGCACGTTCACACGCACACACACGGGTAGGCAGTGTAGTGAGACATTTATACAGCATCAGAGTTTATGCAACAGGCACTTCACATGTGCACTCTAGCTAATTAAGACCTATATTTAGAATGTTTGGAGGCCTTCTCTCTCTCTCTGTCTCTCTCCCTTTCTTTCTCTCTCTGTCTCTCTCTCTCCCTCCCTCTCAATGATCCTAAGTGACTCCCTCCTCTCTCTCTCTCTCTCTCTCTCTCTCCCTCCTCATCCCTACTAACCTGAGAGGGTGGGCCAGGTGAATGGAAGCTTCCATCATGCCACTGCGGTGCATTCCAATTAGTGCAGGCTTAAGCTTCACTTATAAATCGAGTCGACAAGTGTCGTATGGCAAATGTCTGTCGACAGAAAAAAAAAAATGTCGCCCGACATTTAACATTTATACTTCAGCTAAGTGTCTGATGGTACATGCACTGATGTCCATGGTAACTTGCAGGCGCGTGGCTGATTGATCCATGGCAACGAACGTGCCTTCTATCTAGCTATCCAATCACAGCCATGCCTTCTATCTAGCTATCCAATCACAGCTGTGCGACGAAAGTGACGGCGTTTGCGACATTAGAAAGTTTGGGTAGGTGCCAAAAAAGTGTCGACAGTGGCGTCATTCCTGTCTGTCGACGCTTTCAAAAGTTGTATAAGTATAAATTGGCCTTCAGTGGAGATGAGGAGAAGGTCAGGACCAGGAGGTGGGGCCGAGCTGAGCGTGGCTGGTATCTACCAGGAGAGGGTCAGTCTCTACCAGGAGAGGGTCAGTCTCTACCAGGAGAGGGTCAGTCTCTACCAGGAGAGGGTCAGTATCTACCAGGAGAGGGTCAGTATCTACCAGGAGAGGGTCAGTCTCTACCAGGAGAGGGTCAGTATCTACCAGGAGAGGGTCAGTCTCTACCAGGAGAGGGTCAGTATCTACCAGGAGAGGGTCAGTATCTACCAGGAGAGGGTCAGTATCTACCAGGAGAGGGTCAGTCTCTACCAGGAGAGGGTCAGTCTCTACCAGGAGAGGGTCAGTCTCTACCAGGAGAGGGTCAGTCTCTACCAGGAGAGGGTCAGTCTCTACCAGGAGAGGGTCAGTCTCTACCAGGAGAGGGTCAGTCTCTACCAGAAGAGGGTCAGTATCTACCAGGAGAGGGTCAGTATCTACCAGGAGAGGGTCAGTCTCTACCAGGAGAGGGTCAGTCTCTACCAGGAGAGGGTCAGTCTCTACCAGGAGAGGGTCAGTACCAGCAGGTGGGGCAGAGCTGATCGTGGCAAATCCTCTAACGGCATCATCAAGACAGAAGGGAAATGAAACGCTGATACAACGTACTCACAAACGCTGATACAACATACTCACAAACGCTGATACAACATACTCACAAACGCTGATACAACATACTCACAAACGCTGATACAACATACTCACAAACGCTGATACAACGTACTCACAAACGCTGATACAACGTACTCACAAACGCTGATACAACATACTCACAAACGCTGATACAACATACTCACAAACGCTGATACAACATACTCACAAAGGCATTTGTAACTTGATGCGCAGGCGAGCACGCGCGCTGCCATCACACTGCTGTGTTCCGATCAGTAAACTCAGTATCGCCTCGCCCCTTTCCCGCTGCGTTTGTGATGTCGAACGTGACGCAAACCTGGAAGGCATACTCGTCTACTAGCGACGTGAAGGCTGTCGATCGCCTTTTTCTCTTTCTCCCACGTTTAAAACCCTGCATATATATGAGCTAGTTTGGGTGTAATTGGGGTGTAATAATCCTTCCCAGCTCACAGCAGCGGATGACCATCGATCACTGCTCCTACAGCGGTCAGGAGTGGATGGTCACACAGCACAAGTCCTAAGCTATCAATTAGGGTTGCAAAATTTAGGGAATATTCAAAGTTGAAAACTTTCAATAGGAATTAACGGGAATTTACGGGAAATAATGGGAATTTATGAGAATAAACTGGGAATTTTTGAGTTAGATATACTAACTGTATTTACCTTGTCATAAACAGACATGAATATAAACATTTTGTTTTCTCATAAGCAGACATGCAGGCAAACATTTCAAATACACATTTTAAAAATGTCATTTTTTGCTTAATCTATTTGTGAGTTGAACTTTAATAGATTCTGCAGCCCTCTTAGTGTGTAGGATGCTAGGAATTAGCTGTGCATGTGATGGAAGAATGCACTGCACATGTGATGGAAGAATGCACTGCACATGTGATGGATGCATGCACTGCACATGTGATGGAAGAATGCACTGCACATGTGATGGATGAATGCACAGTATAATGTAGGGTTGAAATTCAACTGAATTTGCATTAAATCAGGTTGTTTTAACCTAGATCATGCTGCAAGATCTAGAATTGCATTTTATGTTTTTTCCCCAACTAGGCTACATTTAAGTCCCCTGTTATAGGGGTGTGTGGTGGTGTAGATCTAGTCCTGTTATAGGGGTGTGTGGTGGTGTAGATCTAGTCCTGTTATAGGGGTGTGTGGTAGTGTAGGTCTAGTCCTGTTATAGGGGTATGGGTGGTGTAGGTCTAGTCCTGTTATAGGGGTGTGGGTGGTGTAGGTCTAGTCCTGTTATAGGGGTGTGCGGTGGTGTAGGTCTAGTCCTGTTATAGGGGTGTGTGGTGGTGTAGATCTAGTCCTGTTATAGGGGTGTGTGGTGGTGTAGGTCTAGTCCTGTTATAGGGGTATGGGTGGTGTAGGTCTAGTCCTGTTATAGGGGTATGGGTAGTGTAGGTCTAGTCCTGTTTTAGGGGTATGGGTGGTGTTGGTCTAGTCCTGTTATAGGGGTGTGTGGTGGTGTAGGTCTAGTCCTGTTATAGGGGTATGGGTGGTGTAGGTCTAGTCCTGTTATAGGGGTATGGGTGGTGTAGGTCTAGTCCTGTTATAGGGGTGTGTGGTGGTGTAGGTCTAGTCCTGTTATAGGGGTATGGGTGGTGTAGGTCTAGTCCTGTTATAGGGGTCTGTGGTGGTGTAGGTCTAGTCCTGTTATAGGGGTATGGGTGGTGTAGGTCTAGTCCTGTTATAGGGGTGTGTGGTGGTGTAGGTCTAGTCCTGTTATAGGGGTATGGGTGGTGTAGGTCTAGTCCTGTTATAGGGGTATGGGTGGTGTAGGTCTAGTCCTGTTATAGGGGTGTGTGGTGGTGTAGGTCTAGTCCTGTTATAGGGGTATGGGTAGTGTAGGTCTAGTCCTGTTATAGGGGTATGGGTGGTGTAGGTCTAGTCCTGTTATAGGGGTATGGGTGGTGTAGGTCTAGTCCTGTTATAGGGGTATGGGTGGTGTAGGTCTAGTCCTGTTATAGGGGTGTGTGGTGGTGTAGGTCTAGTCCTGTTATAGGGGTATGGGTAGTGTAGGTCTAGTCCTGTTATAGGGGTATGGGTGGTGTAGGTCTAGTCCTGTTATAGGGGTATGGGTGGTGTAGGTCTAGTCCTGTTATAGGGGTATGGGTGGTGTAGATCTAGTCCTGTTATAGGGGTATGGGTAGTGTAGGTCTAGTCCTGTTATAGGGGTATGGGTGGTGTAGGTCTAGTCCTGTTATAGGGGTATGGGTGGTGTAGATCTAGTCCTGTTATAGGGGTATGGGTAGTGTAGGTCTAGTCCTCTTATAGGGGTGTGTGGTGGTGTAGGTCTAGTCCTGTTATAGGGGTGTGCGGTGGTGTAGGTCTAGTCCTGTTATAGGGGTGTGGGTAGTGTAGGTCTAGTCCTGTTATAGGGGTGTGTGGTGGTGTAGGTCTAGTCCTGTTATAGGGGTATGGGTAGTGTAGGTCTAGTCCTGTTATAGGGGTATGGGTGGTGTAGGTCTAGTCCTGTTATAGGGGTATGGGTGGTGTAGATCTAGTCCTGTTATAGGGGTATGGGTGGTGTAGATCTAGTCCTGTTATAGGGGTATGGGTGGTGTAGGTCTAGTCCTGTTATAGGGGTATGGGTGGTGTAGGTCTAGTCCTGTTATAGGGGTGTGCGGTGGTGTAGGTCTAGTGCATCGCGGTCCGGTGCAGCTGCCCATCGGGGGCCGGTGGTCTCGCCAGATCAGAGTATGGTCGGATCCCAGAGGGAGTGGCCTATTGGGTCACCGCTACCCAAGGGTGGTTAGTTTAATCTCGGCTTGAGAGTTCGTCACACAACAGCAATCCTGTCTGGTGTTGGAATAAGGGTTGTGAGCTGAGATAGTCAAGGAGTTGTCTCTCCCTTTCACATTGCTGACGGGCCGGATTGTGTGATGAATAGTTATTTTAGGGGGTAACTGGACACTAGGTTGGACACTAAATTGGATGAAAACAGGACAAAATCCTAAAATAAGTATATCAAATAAAATAAATTGTTGGAAAAAAGCTGTTATAGGCTACAAAAATGGTCAACATTTCCAAAATTCCCGAGCTTAACTTCCCATGGTAAATTTCCAGAAAGTTTCCGGAAATTTACTGGAAATCTTCAACCCCGTTGCAACCCTACTATCAACTATTTCTCAGAATGGCTCTGTAACAACACACTTCTAACGCCCCATTAGAAACTGGCAAAGACCAAAGCACCCGAGGTCATTCAACTCCCACACACATCGCTAGCTAACTACTGGTGAATGGCAGCTCTTGGACAGAGGCCCACAGTTGCCACAGCCCTGTGAGGATTCTGAATACTGGGCCCAACCTTGTTGTGCGGTCTGGAACATGAAATGAGTTGGTGGCGTTAGCATCCCATCCATCAGCTGCCACTGTGTAGCATCTCGCTGCACAACAACAGGTAGGGCCGGCTAGGCTAGGCGAGGCGCTAGCAAGGTTATAGGCTAAGCTAAGCTAGGTTTTTACTCAGCTGTAAATGGTAAATGGTCTGCACTTATATAGCTTTACAATGGGTCTCATTCGCCTATTCACAAACACATTCACACACCGATGCCATGCAAGGTGCTCGCCTGCTCACTGGGAGCAATTTTGGGGTTCGGTGTCTTTGCCCGAGGACACTTTCGACATGTGGACAGGAGGAGCTGCGGGATTCGAACCGGTCATCGTATGACCCGCTCTACCTCCTGAGCCACAGCCGCCCCGGCTGTAGGTGGGCTATAAGGCATATGGGCGTGGACAGGAAGCTGTTCGGAGAGAGGCGTAGCGGTTTATCAGCTACAGTTGTTGTCGATGGTGGTGGTGGGGTGGGTGGGTCGTACCTGGGGTGCTGTGGCCACAGCTGGCGGTGTCGGGGGGGGATGGGCCCCCCACCAGCTGCTGCTGCTCGTCCGTCTGGCAGCTCTGGTCCTTGGTGGGGGTCTTCGGCGTCTTCAGGGTCCCGACCTCAGCCTGGGGCTGGAGATCCGGGTCGGCCTGGGGCTCCTCCATCTCCACCTCCATCCTAACACCACTCTGAGAGACACACACACACACACAGGACTGTGAGGTCATCAGGGCCGAGGGAAGGGAACCAGGGGGAGGCGAGGGACTGAGGATCTCTGACCTCACAGCAGATCACCATGTTCATGAATAACACCACTGTTCTAAAGGCCTGTTGTCAGGCACAGGTTGTTTTGATGAAGCTAGTCCCAAAACTACCCCCCCTCCCCCATCCCCTACACACCCTTCCTCCTGTGGCAGGAAACACCAGCGACACCGCAACTGGCACACTCTGCTACAGTGTGACCTCACAGGAAATGACACGGCTATGACACAACTCTTCACTGTGTTCTCCCCCGTCCTGGGGTGAGTGAAGGAGAACACAGTGAAGCACAGACACCCTGCGGAGGGCGGTGGGACGTTGTGGAGCGCTGTGGAGGACAGGGGAACGTTGTGGAACGTTGTAGAGCGCTGTGGAGGGCAGGGGAACGTTGTGGAACGTTGTAGAGCGCTGTGGAGGACAGGGGAACGTTGTGGAACGTTGTAGAGCGCTGTGGAGGGCAGGGGAACGTTGTGGAACGTTGTGGAAGGCAGTGGAATGTTGTGGAACGTTGTGGAGCGCTGTGGAGGGCAGGGAAACGTTGTGGAACGTTGTGGAACGCTGTGGAGGGCAGGGGAACGTTGTGGAGACAGTGGAACGTTGTGGAAGGCAGTGGGATGTTGTGGAACGTTGTGGACAGGCAGAAGGGTCTAGAGGAGCACTGGTGTTAGGAGAGGGAACGCTGCTGTGGGAGAGTGATAAACTGGGAGAGTGGGTGTACTGGGACTGAGGGTAGAACAGAGAGACTGGCTGTACTGGGAGTGTTGGGAGGGACCAGGGTACACTGGTGAACTCTCTCTCTCTCTCTCTCTCTCTCTCTCTCTCCAGTATCTGTGTGTTTATAGTGGGCGTGTTGGGACTGGTGATCTCTCTCTCTCTCTCTCTCTCTCGTGTCTGGTTGTACTGGGAGTGTTGGGAGGGACCAGGGTACACTGGTGAACTCTCTCTCTCTCTCTCTCTCCAGTATCTGTGTGGTTATAGTGGGCGTGTTGGGAAGGACTGGTGACCTCTCTCTCTCTCTCTCTCTCTCTCTCTCTCTCTCTCGTACCCGAGTGTCTGGTTGTACTGGGAGTGTTGGGAGGGACTGGTCTGTCTGTGGAGGGAGTGGGAGGTCTTCTTCCTAGGGGAGTGGGCCTACTTCCCCATGCTGTTTCACCTGCAACAACACGCAATCAGTGTGTGCATGTGTGTGTTGTGTACCTACGTGTGTGTGTGCGCGTGTGTGTGTGTGTGTGTGAAAGAACCTGTGCCTTCCAGAAAGTCTCAGAGCATAACGTATCCATAGGATGTCATGATCATGTATGAATACTACAATCAACTGTCACAATACAAATCCTGAT
>NC_140246.1:2534605-2564605 GCF_949987555.1 Borostomias antarcticus | reverse complement strand
AAGGGGGGTAGTGGATATTTCCTAATCAATTGGACAATCGATGCCTGTAACTGCAAACAAATAAACGTCATCAATTATGAGGATGCCTAATCATGGCGCATTAATTATTATCATAACAAAGCCGTAGGTCACAACGCATGCGCCACAGAATCCAAAACTATTTTCCACGAACAAAAACCATATCTGTCCAAACGTATTTCCATCCAAATCAGACTCGTATCAGTGAGACCAAACTCACTTTTAGTTCCATAACTTGTGAACAGAGAATCCTCTTCCTCGACCCGTGGCCATGCATGCGCAGTGCCCATCAGAGCGCAGTAACAAAAAGAAGTCCTCCGATAATACGCCCCGCTCGCTCTCAAACCAGAAATGAATATGAACGGAGTCCATCGGATAATAAATCATAATTCATCCTCTACGCTGTTCGCAGGCCCGTGTGCTTTCACCGTCGAGCGATCTGTCGGTGCGTGTTGCTTATTAGGACAGAAACGATATCCATCTTTTGAGAAGTCGCGAGATATCGACACAAGCGACTCCACAATGGCCACATGTAGGCTAGTCTGTCCTCACACGAAGGACCAAGTGCACTCGGCTCACCGACTAACTCAAGTATGAAGCCGACACCATCCCCTTACGCGTTCAACCCGCCGGGGTAGATATATCCGAATCCCGTCGACTAACACGATTTGAACAGGCTCTAGTCCTGCGCCCGTGTGTTTCCAGGACGCAGCGTTGCTCTGCTTGTGGGAGAGCGCACGGTGGTTGTGGCGCTGGGGTTTGGCCACGGTTCCGTTCAGCGATCTCCATTTGCAACTCCATCGCCCCCCATGGGCGTGCGAGGCCGCGGGCTGTGACGCAAACGGCACTGGTGATTTGCAAATGACACATCTAATTCAGTGTCGCAAGCTGACTATTATTAACCAGCATTTCAATATTTTTCTTAGTCAGACGTGAGATGATACCGAGGCGGATAACCGAGCATATTCCGTGGAGCGTGAGGAGATGGGTTGCATAACTCACCAGGAAAACTTAATAAATTGTAGCCTACACCGGGAACGAGAGGGCAGGCTCCACCGTGGATAATAATGATCCGTACAGGGTAATTCAACAAACATTAGCACACAACATTCACATTTACGCGAAATGAAACCTCGACATACAGTATGATCCAATACGCAGGAGCTGGGAAGCTTGTGGCCTCGCTAACACGGGTCTGGTCACCAGCGCTGCTAGGACGCATGCACGGAGCTGCCGATCCCGGACAGGCCAGCCGGAGTGGAACTTGGGACTCTGCATTCACAGGCCATACGGGTGCCCGGATAAAGGGCCGCGTGAATACCACTGTGCTCTGTTCTCGTGGAGTCCCACAACTATTTACAAAAGGTTCGCCAACAAAAAAATATATTGTAGCGAAACACTGGCGGTTTGAACAGCTGTCGATATGCGCAAGGCAGCGCGGCGGTTGCGCAGCGCTGTAGCCCACTTCTGTGCTAACTAACTACGTGATTGTCCAAAGGACCATTTTTATTCAGGCTGTCCTCATTTGGCAATCTGTGAGCCAAGAGCGCAAGGCAGTTTATCGTTCTCATGGCACGATTTGCATCGCTCCATTATCCACGAAAATCTCCTTTACACGGTTATATTGTCAGCCTCAAAACGCCCGTATTTTGAGCAACAAAAGGGCAGCTTAACTTGATCAAAGGAAAAGCCAAGTAGAAAATGCACCTTTCAGTCCATATGAGAGGCCCCAAATACAGATTACAGCATGGCAGGGGAGTGCGGCGTAAAAGCGAGCTAACGCGAACAAAATACATACAAAGGGGACGTAGTACACCGCTTTAAATACACTCATAACCATCTTAATGAAATCTCTAAACCACTCTTGTATGTTTGGATGCATAGAAACTCTCTAGGGAGGACGAAATTACAAATGTAAAACGCTGCGCTTTGCGGCTCCGTGCCACCTTTTCCAAGAAGCAGCTTGGCGCACAGGACCGGTGACCCTTTCGGCTTTGCGCGTCTTCGTAACGGCTAAAATTAAAACACGAATCGCATTTTAACGATCGAATATGAATATACACTTATCCTTGTCGCTACCATCGTATTTGAGGAGCTAACAATGCGGTTTAAGGGCCAGTTTGAGTCGTCGAAACCGATTCCTCTCCCCTCCATGGACAGGCAGAACAAGAGAACGATGACGCCATTTTCTGCAAAAACAACCACGTTCGGGAACCCGAGGCGAGGGGTTTTTAAGCTTTTAGAAGCGTTAAGTGTCCTCGATTATACGATCGGGGTGAATATAAACGTGTTGAGAATAGTTCTTACCAGTGTAATACTTCAATCGAGCGTGGAATCGGGCCTCCGGGCTGCAGGTCCGTGGTTCGGGCCGGAGAGGAGAGCGGGTTCCTCCGCGTCTGTCGGATCGAGCCGGAGAGATTGTTTATTACGCCTCTCCGGTGGCGCGGAGCAGCAGTTCCTCCAGCAGCAGAGCCTTTGTGCACTCAGACGGACCTTTCCTCGCTGCGCAAAGGTGCAGCACTTCTACTTTTCTTTGTAAATGCCAGTGTCGTTGGCACTTTGGGGGGTATGAGGGGAGATAGTTTACCCCCCGGGAACGAGGACAACTGCTGCCAATTTCAGTCCGTTTAGTGTAACCTACTAAGCGCGCGCACTTGGCTTTCCAGAATGCACACACACAGGACACACACGTTCAACCGACACGTTATTCACTGTTCAGACACACTAGCCTACATTATGGATAAAAGTTTACAAATCCTTGAGGAAAATGTCTTAAATTGTTCCCAAGACGTTCTCAAAATAATTGACTGGATTCACCAATCTGTTGTTGCAGTTGCACATGGTCCATTAACATTTTCTGCGTTTAGATATAGGCTTCAGTCTAATTTAATATCTTAAATCACAATATTCAAATGCTATAAACAAATATTGTTGATTAATAGCCTAAACAGTAGGCCTACTTGTAGCCTACAAACCCAAACTAGGTTTGCTCACCTGTGGGAGAGAATGTAGACATTTAGGCTAGCAAATATTTCTAAATATTTGCCAGTCACACTGTGTGAGCAGTTAGCCTAATATGATATCATTATGCTGGCCTACTCACTCTGTAACATCCCCTCTAGCATCACACACTTAGGCCTATGTTGGTCATGTGTTCATTACAATCATAAACAGTCAAAGTAGGCTAGTGTAGGCTAGTCTATACCTAACATAGGCCGGCTATGCTATTGATGTCAGGACAGCAGAGTCGCTGCCCATCTTTCGTCGCAGGCTCAAAACTCATCTCAAGAAGTACTACAACAATCCTCCCACCTAAGCACTTATTATATTATATTGCACTGTACTTTAGATTGTGATTCTTGCACTTTGCCTTCAGCACTAGATTATGCTCTTAGTCACTTGTTTTAGAAAGAAGATGCACTTGTGAGTTCTGGCAAGTAGTAGTACATTGGCTCTTCCTACGTTAAATGCAATTATTGTTAGTCGCTTTGGATAAAAGCGTCTGCTAAATGACTGTAATGTAATGATGGTGTGATTTGAAGGTTTGATCAATAATGACGGCTTCTGGACAGTTCGTGTGTTTGTTTGTTTTTTGAGACACCAGCGAACAGGCAGAAGGGTCCCGTTAACTTTTCAGTTGGCTCAATTAGCCTATAGGCTCTTTAAGGCATGCTAGTGAATGTTAACCCGTGGGTTGTTAACCCTGGGGTTGATGACAGCCTAGCTAGGCCTGGCCTAACAAAGTGATGTTTGTTTGGACCGTGATGATGATGAGACCTTCACAACTTCACCTCCTTCATCTCCTCCATGACACAACAATCTGGGGGAGCACGAGACAGGGCCACTTGGTCAGCACGTGATGAAATCTGGACTAGATGGCATGAAGTAATGTGGGGTCGAGGCGTAAACAAGGGGAAACACTTTTTTATTTATTTCAGTGGTAAATAGCCTATTATAATGTATGACAAGCTGTGTTCTAACCAACTCACGCATTGTGTGGAAATCACTTTGTTCATTAAACTTCTGTAATTCAGGAAAACGGTGACACACCCTAGCTATAGGCTACGATTTTACATACACCCAATCGTATCAAATATTGAATCATGAGTTTAGAAGTAGTCTAGCTGGATTATGAAAATCGCCCGAGAACCCTTTGAATGCAAATCGGGCTCTTTGGAGAATCTGGTTATGGTGTTTTAAAGAGTCCTCTAATCCCGCGAGCCTTTTCCTTTAGACCTAGAAACACAAAAGGTGCCCACCGCTATCGCCCACACAATTAACCAAAGGACCAGCATTAAACCATTATCATAAGAATGCTGTTGGGGAGAAAGCTCTTCTGGATTCATTGAGGTGCTGCACAGTGTGTTGAAATCTTCTATCTCAGCAATTACATGCAAGCTGCATTTAGCACACCATAGGGGCTACCTACAACTATGCATAGTTGGACATTATTATAGTTTGTCTCCATTTGCTTTATGCTGCAGCCAAATAACTATAATTGAATTCAAATTGTCAACACTAACTCGTGATCTGTAGCTTTGTTCCAAGGGTACTAAAAGCAATAGTGACTCAAAACGAGGCCTTTACAAAACACTTTTGTAAGGAGATGAATTATCCTCAAAACAATTTCTGTTTAACATATTACTTGGTCACACATTATAAACATGGCAAATCCAACAGGTTAGGTTTAGGACCATCCCTCCTGGTAGACAGCACAGGACAAGTCTGCAGGTACAAAAGGTATTTGATTTATTTGTGTATAACCTTCAATCCAAAACAGTCAAACCTGAAAATACACATCTAATTCAAATGCTGCAAAAAGCCTGGAGGCCAACAGGACAGAGGAAGGACCCCGGAGTAGAAAGCACATCATGATGGAAAACGTCCAGGAACGCTGGGAGAGACTTCAAAGTCGATCTCCTCATACACAAGAAGACGGGTCGGATTTATTTACAGTCTGTATAAAAATAAGGCCTTACAGACATCCTTTTCCTATGGCTGGGTAAGATGAGCCTGCTGGAGCAAGTGTCACGTTCTATCTCCCCGGCCGCTGAGGCGGTGGGCCTACATCCTGGCAACAATGGTGCTCTCCTCAGCCAGTGAACAAGCACGGCCCAGAGCCGTGTTAACATTCAGGACCGAGACACAGTCACACGCCATTCACCTGAAAGACCGGAGCCACATCAGACGTATCGGAGACGGCCTGAGACCAAGCAGGAGAGGGCAACACATCACCAGTGATCAGCAAGGGATGGACCGTAAAATCCATTTACACCTGCCATTAAAATGCGTCTCGTATCCAGCTTGTATCTAGATGTGATTTAACCTGATTACATTTACACCTGGTACAGTATTAATATGGGTCTCCAGTGAGGTCCGATTGAGATCAGATTGCTCTATCCAGTCAAACAACCGAACGCCACATTGGTTGAACATTTCTGTATGTGGATTGAAAACACATTTGTATTTACACTTGTGTTCAATGTGGTCAGAATGCGTCCCTGACCACCTCCGGAGGTGGTCTGGCTGATTAGATCACAATCCGTCTTCAAAACGTTTTGGGTGCATTCACACCTGTACTTTCATGTGGCTTAGCACTATCTGTTGCAATCAGATCATCCAAAATGCATTTTAATGCCTGGTGTAAAGGGGATTTGCATACATCATTGTAACACATTCCTTCAATAACACAGGGGGTATTACTTGAGAGTACAGTATTGCCGTGGATTAGGTCCATTTTCAATGGATAAGTGTTTGGTTAGTTTAATTTCGGTATGAGGGTCCACCGCTCTACAGAGACAGCTACAGTGGCCGTCTGGAGTCCCGGTCACAGGCTTGAGAGAGTCAGTTGGCTGGCTCTCTCTTCCGGATCGCCGACCACGGGGTTGTGTGATGGACCCTCCACAGCAGCGACAATTGGACAGTAGGTCGGGTGTGACTGGCTACCACGTTGGGTGAAAAAGGGATCAAATCAGAAATAAATGAATTATTAAAAATAAAAAAGTTCAAAGAAATGGTTCTTCCCACAGGACCAGATACCGATAGAGAAAGGCGTTCTGTCTGGCCACAGTAGCTCCAGCCCCTGAATCTGAATAAAAATGCGATTCAAGGTCTGAAAAGCTTTCATCCAGAGTGATTTCTCGGTTGGAATTCCAACCAGGCCAATCAGTGTCCTTTAATGTGACGATAGAATTAAAGTGTGCAACGTGATTGGTTAGGGGATGAACTAATCGCTGAGGACACCGGCTGCAATAACAGCCTGTTCAGATAGAATAATGTAGTGAAGCAAATTATTCAATTCAGTGTCAGGCTACAGTATAGCCACATGACCACGTCTCAATAATCCAAACTAGCCTCCTTCTCTTCTCTCCACCTTTTCGGGTGGAGGCCAATAAGGGAGAATGCTCTTTTTCGACAAACTGGACCTTATTTACGGCATATTATAAGATGTTTGACTCACGAGATAACTTTGGTGTAATTCGGAGGCCTGTAGAAGAAATGTAAAATCCAGCGCGAGCCAAGTATATCCATGTAATGGCGGTGGACGGACACATTTTTTAGAAGCTGCATTCTCGGTGCCCTGTCCGCCGCCATTACATGAATATACTTGGCTTGCGCTGGATTTTACATTTCTTCTACAGGCCTCCGAATTACACCAAAGTTATCTCGGTGAGTCAAACGTCTTATAATATGCCGTAAATAAGGTCCAGGTTGTCGAAAAAGAGCCTTCTCCTTTAAGTTAGGAGGCTAGTTTCAGTATTGAGACACAGCCCAGCCCCATGATGGAAGTTCCTCGGGAAAAAGCCCAAGTAGACAAATAAATGATTGCACCAAAGCAAAGTTAAGGGTCCTGTTTAAATACTTGGCAGAATGCAACCTTCATTCCTTGTTGACCATCGGTCGGTGGACATTTGACCTTCATGATAATATCAAAAGAGAGTAGAAGGGTGCATTCCTAGGGTATGAGAACAGGGCCACAGGTGTGAATACCATGTACAGTGTGCATGATTACTAGCTTAGGGTCTTGTTCAACACATTCAACATCAGAATTTGGCAGGGGTCAAGGGTCAAACGCACCTACAGCACAACACTGGATCAGGGGCCTCAGAGTCACAAGGAATAGCATCGCCATATCTACAGTCTTTGACAAAGTCTTATTACAAATATATATATATTTCATATATAAATAGAAGCTGATTAAAGATCTGGGTGTATGACAAAGTGCAAAAAGAGTAGGAAGGGTTTTTGTTGTAGCGCCAGGCGTCCCAGCTGTCTACAGCAGAGTCCTGTACTGCCCTACCCAGGGCACAACCCACCCCCCTGGGGCATGGAGCTGCCCTACCCAGGGCACAACCCACCACCCTGGGGCAAGGAGCTGCCCTACCCAGGGCACAACCCACCACCCTGGGGCATGGAGCTTCCCTACCCAGGGCACAACCCACCCCCCTGGGGCATGGAGCTGCCCTACCCAGGGCACAACCCACCCCCCTGGGGCATGGAGCTGCCCTACCCAGGGCACAACCCACCCCCCTGGGGCATGGAGCTGCCCTACCCAGGGCACAACCCACCCCCCTGGGGCATGGAGCTGCCCTACCCAGGGCACAACCCCCCCCCCTGGGGCATGGAGCTGCCCTACCCAGGGCACAACCCACCCCCCTGGGGCATGGAGCTGCCCTACCCAGGGCACAACCCACCCCCCTGGGGCATGAAGCTGCCCTACCCAGGGCACAACCCACCCCCCTGGGGCATGGAGCTGCCCTACCCAGAAGCGTCATGTCACACAGTGACATCCATCCTGGTAATATTCCACCACTTTAACATTTGCAACTTAACCCCCCCCCCCCCCCCCCCACACACACACGTAATCCCATTTGAAAAGCATTTTGGGACACCCAACACTGCTCAGATGCGGCAGCTGAATCAATTCAACTGAGATAAGAGTTATCTGAAATCAACTGAAAAGTAGCTCCATAAAAATCGCTTTTTTGTCAAGGACGGTGTACAAATGGTATAAATTGACTTTGCTGGTGAGGTGCGACAGTTAGACTGAGGGAATATTCCTTCATGTGGTCGTCAGGTACAGGGCAGGGAGTGCTGAGTGTCATCACACTGAGGAACACTGGCTCGTCTCAGACCAGAGGAAGATACACATTCTCTAATCGAAAGGTGAACATTGGAAGAAGTTTGAAAAAGGTTAGTCTCTGTGTCCCGGACTCTCCAACACAACACGAGAAAGGGAAGCCACAGGTCCAAAGAATGCTGGGCCCTTCACAATACTAACCATCTCAATAGATCTTTATACAAACAGACCCTTACAATACTAGCCATCTCTTTATATAAACCAAACTTAGAGGGGCAAGATGTTCCAATCTTTAGTTCTTTTAGTACGGGGAAAATCATTATTAATAAATACAAAAATAACAAAAGATCTGTACATATTTTTCAACAATATGATAATACTTTCAACTTAAAAAAAACAACAAAAATATACAAATATATGTTTTATTCTCGCGACAGCGTTTATAGCTCTGCTCTGGTCAGTTAGAAAAATGATAAATTATACAAAACTCCAACGCCGACGCTTCTTCCTTGTAGGACGCAGGTCCTGACACACCGGCGCTGCGTTTCTTTCAACAAATACGAGACAAAAAGAAAACAGAACAACAATCCTCAAAAAAAACCTGAATTCTTCCTATATTGAAATCGGACAGGCAGGCGGGGCAGAGTGGGCGGGACTTCTCTTGATTGACAGGTCCTCGCGCTGAGCTGCAGACCGTCCCGTTCTGAGGTCCAGGAGGAAGGAGAGTTAAGTGCACTTTGAACACAGGCATGCTGGGAGTGGGCAAGACACAGAGAGAGAGAGAGAGGGAGAGAGAGAGAGAGAGAGGGGATAGTGTGAAAGAGAAGGAGAAAGAAGAGGGGGGATCCAACGCAGGACATCAGCAGGTCCCTCAGCGCTCTGATTCCAACAGACACACACACGCAAACCAGGATTCCTTCCTGGTCACCTGACCAACACAGGAACAGGAAGTCACCAGAGCTGATGAACTGGTTGGTAAAATGTCAAAAACGTACAGCGGTGATATCCCAATCTGAAACCCAAGCAAAAATTCCCTTTTCCGAGGGCAGTCTGTGAGATAACGTCTTGATCTGAGCGTTCTCCGTGACCTCATCCGCCACCCCTCAGCACTCCACCTGCTGATTCAGCTAGGGGTGGAGTTAGGAGGAGGGACCACATGTCCTTATATGGGCACAGGGGTGCGAGAGGGGTGGAGCCCCGTGCGGAGACACCCGTGTCCCAGAATCCCTCTCACCACAGACCCCCAGGAGCTGCTCTGACACGGGGTGACGGGCCGGAGTTTTGTACTGATACTACAGCTGCCGAACCTGCTGTCGTCAGGTCATCTTCAATGATGCGTCTTGGGCTGTTGGAGGAAAAAGAGAAGGTGGATCGTCAGAGCCGGTTATCATCAGTATCATTGGCCTTTCAAACCCCGTTATGTTACTGTCTTTTATACCAGTGGTTCTCAACTGGTGGAGCCTCAGGATCCACATTTTTCTTATCATGAAATCGCGAATTTATTCCACAGCACTCAAATTTATTCGACAAAAATAGAAAAAGTCCGTGACACATAACACAACATTGGTACACGCTAAGGTTAAGCTAAGCCCACTTCCTGTCATGTCTCGTAAATAAATTATTGAAATTATTGAATTGAATTGTGTGTCCTGCAAAATAAAACCCCAACATTTTCTCTATAAATATATATATATTTGAAAATCCCTTAAAAAAATAAGAAAAGAAAAGGGAAACCGCCCACGAGGCCGCGACCCAATCAAAACGGCTCCGCGACCCACCTTTGGGTCGCGACCCACCAGTTGAGAAACGCTGTTTTATACAACGGGTTGTTCCGACCTCGCAATCTGATTGTTTAAGAGCCGTTGTATATGCCACGATATACCACGGGCAAAGCCTCTTTATCGCTCTATGTGAAATATTACTGTGTCAATTATCACTGCCTGTAAAAACTTTAGTTCCATTGCGTAACCGTCTGTTGGTTACATTACGGTTTCTCCTCAAGAAAAATGGAAACATTCAATGTCAAATTTGAGTTGTTCTATCCGTCCTGTAGCCTACCACTCTGGTTTATCGTCAGCACTTTCGCAACTCGCAGTTTCATAGCAAAGGTAGGCTACACTTCGTTCATGGCTAGCTAGGTTGGTCCGGAGCATTAGTTTGATTGCTAGGGCTCACTGTTCGTCGCTTTGAAACTCCATAGCAACGTGATAGTTTTATGAACTACCTTTCTTGGCGGAGTTCAGTAAAATCGATATTAAGACACTGAAATAATCTGTATTTATCCCATAAATGTTTCCCGATAATGTAACCTTTGTATAATATAAGGGGCGGCTGTAGCTCAGTTGGTAGAGTGGGTCGTTCAATGATCGAAGGGTCAGTGGTTCAAATCCCAGCTCCGACTGTCCACATGTCGAAGTGTCCTTGAGCAAGACACCTAACCCCAAATTGCTTCCAATGAGCAGGTTAGCGCCTTGCATGGCAGCTGCCGTCATTGGTGTGTGAATGTGTGCGTGAAAGGGTGAATGAGAGGCCATTGTAAAGCGCTTTGAGTGCCGCTAAGGTGGAAAAGCGCTGTATAAGTGCAGTCCATTTACCATAAAAGCATAATTCACTCAAGGGTTGTGGTATTGGGCCAATCTACCAGGGGTTGTGCTGGTTGATGGTGCTCGGCTGTGAGGTCGGAACTACCCATTGTATAAAGGCCATATACCACACCCTCTCATGAGTTATTGCTTCAATCTAGTTCTGTTTATTTCTTTAGGTAGTTGAATTATTTATGGTTATCTGAATAATCTTTGAATTAATCTTATTCTCAGTTTTGCATCTTTTAATCCCTTTGGGCCTAATTTTGCTTATTGATTTGATTTGTTTTTATTTTGGCCTGTAAAGCACCTATTGAGTTCTCTGCAATTTAAAGTGTGCTATATAAATAAAATTATTATTATTGTTGTCACTCTCCTACTAAACACCTAAAACACCTAACATCTATACTCTCCTACCAAACACACTCAATATCTAACATCTATACTCTCCTACCGAACACACACAATATCTAACATCTATACTCTCCTACCGAACACACTCAATATCTAACATCTATACTCTCCTACCGAACACACACAATATCTAACATCTATACTCTCCTACCAAACACACTCAATATCTAACATCTATACTCTCCTACCGAACACACTCAATATCTAACATCTATACTCTCCTACCGAACACACTCAATATCTAACATCTATACTCTCCTACCGAACACACTCAATATCTAACATCTATACTCTCCAACCGAACACACACAATATCTAACATCTATACTCTCCTACCAAACACACTCAATATCTAACATCTATACTCTCCTACCGAACACACTCAATATCTAACATCTATACTCTCCTACCGAACACACTCAATATCTAACATCTATACTCTCCAACCGAACACACACAATATCTAACATCTATACTCTCCTACCGAACAGACAGAACCCTTCACATCTATACTCTTACCGCACACAAAACATCTTATATCTATACTCTCCTTCTGAACACACACAACACCCAACATCTACAGTATACTCTCCTACTGAACACACAAAACACCCATCATCTATTCTCTCCTTCTGAACACACAACACCACCGGACTGCAGGAGCCGTTCTAACATCTACGTCTGGGGGTAAACTGGAGGATGATGGCTACCGTAGCAGTGGTCCCAACGCCAGACCCATGAGAGTTCTTTCACTGACACACTACATAAGCTACGCTAACTACGTTGCTGCATGCTGCAGATCTCTCTATGGATCTGGGACACTTCATGCTAAAAACTGGTTTTCGAATCCTGGCAATTGATTAGTAGCGCTGCAATTCCGACGACACCAAATAGTAACGACTTTCGCAATCGGGCGCGAGATACAGACTCTTATTTAGCATGCAGAGATACAGACTCTTATTTAGCATGCAGAGCTACAGACTCTTATTTAGCATGCAGAGTTACAGACTCTTATTTAGCATGCAGAGATACAGACTCTTATTTAGCATGCAGAGTTACAGACTCTTATTTAGCATGCAGAGCTACAGACTCTTATTTAGCATGCAGAGATACAGACTCTTATTTAGCATGCAGAGATACAGACTCTTATTTAGCATGCAGAGCACAGCGATTCAACATAATATCTGGAGAGAGACTCCTGTATCAGCTAAGTCAGAGAACAACAGTGCTCAGGGGAGTACATGACGTGTGTGTGTGTGTGTGTGTGTGTGTGTGTGTGTGTGTGTGTGTGAGAGAGAGAATGGGGTGAGGTGTGTGTGGTGTGTGTGTGTGTTAGGATGGGGTGAGGTGTGTGTGTGTATGTGTGAGAGAATGGGGTGAGGTGTGTGTGTGTGTGTGTGTGTGTGTGTGTGTGTGTGTGTGTGTTAGGATGGGGTGAGGTGTGTGTGTGGTGTGTGTGTGTGTTAGGATGGGGTGAGGTGTGTGTGTGGTGTGTGTGTGAGAGAGAATGGGGTGAGGTGTGTGTGTGGTGTGTGTGTGTGTTAGGATGGGGTGAGGTGTGTGTGTGGTGTGTGTGTGAGAGAGAATGGGGTGAGGTGTGTGTGTGTGTGTGTGTGTGTGTGTGTGTGTGTGTGTGTGTGTGTGAGAGAGAATGGGGTGAGGTGTGTGTGGTGTGTGTGTGTTAGGATGGGGTGAGGTTTGTGTGTGTATGTGTGAGTGAATGGGGTGAGGTGTGTGTGTGGTGTGTGTGTATGTGTGTGTGTGTTAGGATGGGGTGAGGTGTGTGTGTGTGTGTTGGAATGGGGTAGTGTTGTCACGATACCAAAATTACGACTTCGATACGATACCTGCCCAAAATATCTCAATACCGAAACGATACCACTGTGAAAATCTAAAACATAAGGAAAAGTAATGGAATAATAGATGACAGAACATGGAAATTTAAATTGTTGGCTTTTTTTAGTGCTCTGTTCAGTCTTTTTGCATCTTTTGAGTCTTTATTATATTTCCTGTAGCTTTCAAACACAGCTGGAAGGGAAGGCTGCCTCGACTGGGTGGTTTGGGATTGTGCTGGCTTCTGTTTGTTTGTTTGTGTGGGGAGAAATCAATAAATTATGCCTATGTTGTTGCAAACTGTGAGATAATCAGAAGAACTCGAAAAGCTTGTTATTATTATTAATTAACCCAGGCCTATTGAAGCATTTTTGCTATTCCAAATTATCAGAAGAGATAATTGTCTCACGGTTAAGTTCTCTCGCTCTAGGAGGTTGGAGCAGGTATTGATTTGTTTTTGTCACGTGCGCTAGGCAGAGCTAGGCTTGCAGCCAGGCTGCAGCTATGCTAGCTAAAAGTCTCATGCTATGGATGAAAATTAGCTTCTCTAGCTATCATCTGGTGCAATAAATGTATTGTGCATTCATACATTCAAACATAAGGTAGGCTAAATATCCTTCGGTTGTATACAGTACTGGTGTTGCTGCTGTGTGTATCTTATCTTCTATCACATTCGCTAACCTGTCGCTCTTTGAATTCTTTGTGTACTGTAAAAAGTCGGCATGTCTGTCTGCAAGATGCTTTGCCAGGTTGGTCGTATTGGCTCCCTTGATTTGTATAGATTTGTAGCATCGTTTACAGAAGGGCTTTGTAATGTCCGTGGGCTTGCCCTCACTGTCGGCTCTGGAAGCAAAATATGCCAGATTTCGCTGCGCGCATCAGCTTTATCCACAAGCTGTGGACGGTCGACATTTGTACTTGTAGCCACCTCAGGTTAGACTAGTTAAAACTGTTGTGCTCCTCGCTGCAGAGTGACAGAGCGAGGAGAGAGAGATAGAGCGCGCGCGCACACACACACACACACACACACAGCACCGCAACTCGGGGATCTTGGGAGAGAGAAGCAGAGCGCTATAGCCTACAAACAAACACGGCTTCACTGTCACATGAAGGCAACTCAATATATACGGCACTTATTAAAACACTGTCTTTCTTAAAGTATCGATACTTTAAATTTGGGTATTGTACCGTTTTTGACGACAGAGTATCGCGGTACTTTTCTAGTATCGATACACCGTGCAACACTAGAATGCGGTGAGGTGTGTGTGTGGTGTGTGTGTGTGTTAGGATGGGATGAGGTGTGTGTGGTGTGTGTGTATGTTAGGATGGGGTGAGGTGTGTGTGTGAGAGGATGGGGTGAGGTGTGTGTGTGGTGTGTGTGTGTGTTAGGATGGGGTGAGGTGTGTGTGGTGTGTGTGTGTTAGGATGGGGTGAGGTGTGTGTGTGAGAGGATGGGGTGAGGTGTGTGTGTGTGTGTGTGTGAGAGAGGTGTTCTCACCTGCGGAGGTGACCCGGGCCCTGATGCCAGCAGGCCGCCGCCCCCCCTCCTGAAGATGCCCTCCAAGCCCCTGGCGGCGGCGCTGGAGCTCGTCTTCCCCGGGCTCCGCCTCCTCCTCGCCTGTGCCCCGCCCCTGTAGGCCAGCAGCGGGCTGGTGGCGGGCGGGGGGGGCAGCGAGCTGGAGGCGGGGGGCAGGGCGGGGTCCCTGCTGTGGGGGTAGGGGACGGCGGGGTCGGGGCTGGGGTACCAGTCCTCGCCCCTCGCCGCCAGGCCACTCCCCCCGCCACCGCGTCCCAGGGCCTTCTTCCTCCCCCCCGCGCCAGGGAAGAGGGGGGGGGCAGCGTCAGCGGGGTAGCTGCTGCCGTTCCTCTGGTGGCCATCATCCACGGCGCCGGCGAGGGTGAGGAAGGAGGAGGAGGTCTTCCTCTTCTTGGCCCTCCCCAAGTCCCCCCCGCCCTCCTCCCTGGGGGGCCGGCCCGGCCTGGCGGTGCCGCCACGGGGCCCCCCCGGTGCGGAGGCGGGAGGGGCCAGGCTCGGGTCACGGACGCAGAAGAGCCCCGCCCCCGCGGCGGACTGGGGGAAGGCGGCGGAGTAGGACGGCAGGGAGAAGGCCTCGGAGCAGGAGAGGGGCACGGAGGAGGGGGAGGAGAGGAGGGGCGGGGCCAGGGCGCTGGGGGAGGGCGAGGGGGGGTGGGGGCCAGCGTGGGGCCCCGGGGACGACAGGAGGCTCTCCACAGCCAGGGGCACCTTCCTGAAACACAGCAGGACACAAGAGCTGGAACCACACACACCTAGGAAGGCCTGTGAGGGGACGAATATTCCCCGGAATTTATGGGAATTAATGGGAATAAATTCTGTTTTCCAGTTTATTCCCATAAATTCCCATGGGAAGTTTGTGAATATTCCCGAATTTTGCAACCCTAGACAATTCAACCCTACACTCCAGTATTCAATGCACGCACGCACGCACGCAGGCACGCACGCACGCACGCACGCACACACAGGTTCAGGACCTACCTAATTGGCTGAGAGAGAATTTTGTCACTCTTGGTGATCACAGCTCAAAAAAACGACATGTGGGGTCCCACAAGGATCCATTCTAGGGCCAATAACTCTTCAGTCTGTATATGCTACCCCTACGTGACGTCATTAGGAGGCACAGTATTAGCTACCATAGCTATGACACCCAGCTATATATTTCTGTGAAACCCGATGACTACATTTCAGTTGACCATCTGGTGGAATGCATTGCTAATATAAATGCATGGATGTCATAGAATTTCGTTCAGTTAAACCAGGACAAAACAGATGTGCTGATCATTGGTGATAAAGTTGAAAGGGAGATCTATCTGGCCACTTAAAAACACACACTGAACACCAAATGCTAAGTCAGAAACCTAGGTGTCATGTTTGATTCTAATCAAGAAAGAAAATGAGACATCTTTTTTATCACTTGAGAAGCATTGCTAAGGTGAATCCTTTTCTCTCCCAGGCCGACACTGGAAGACTAATGCATGCTTTTATCAGTAGCAGGATGGATTACTGTAACACTCTCCTATCTGGTCTACCAAAGAAAGTGATTAGTCAACTTCAAATGATACAGAATGCTGCAGCACGAATCCTCACTAAAACCAGAAGCAGGGCACACATCACACCAGTCTTACAATCGCTACACTGGTTACCGGTCAGTTTTAGAATCGATTTTAAGATGTTTTTATTAGTTTATAAAGTACTCCATAGCCATGCACCTGAATACATGTCAGGCATGCTTTTACGGTATACACCAAGTAGGTCCCTGAGGTCCTCTGGCACTGAACTTTTAACGGTTCCTGGAGCCAGGACCAAGAGACATGGGGAGGCTGCCTTCAGTTTTTACACCCCCAGCTTCTGGAACCAAAAGAATGGCTGAAACTGTGGGAACTTAATATGGTAAATGGTAAATGGACTACACTTTTCCACCTTAGCGGCACTCAAAGCGCTTTACAATGGCCTCTCATCCACCCATTCACACACACATTCACACACCACTGGCGGTAGCTGCCATGCAAGGTGCTAACCTGCTCATTGGGAGCAATTGGGGGTTAGGTGTCTTGCTCAAGGACACTTCGACATGTGGACAGTCGGAGCTGGGATTGTTGGCTCTACCAACTGAGCTACAGCCGCCCCTTACTAAATACTCAATTGTATATATTTTTACTGTTTCTTCTCTTTTACCATATATGACCTGTCCTGTTTTATTTTCTCATTTTTAACTACTATTTTAACTGTTTTTATTTATTCTGTACAGCACTGTGTGCTACATTTACTGATATGAACACTGATATGAACAATGCTATATAAATAAAGTTGACTGACACACACACCTCCACATCTGGGCGTTGACGTGTTTCTCCACCATGTAGTGCAGGGCCAGTCTCATCCGGTCCCAGCGCCGGTCAAACACGTAGAGACCCCTCCCCATGAGCCTGCTGCTGAACCCACACACCTGGGGAGGGGCAGGATGGACGAGGGAGAAGGGCGAGAGATGGTGGAGGATGGAGGGAGCGGTAGAAAGAAAGAAAGAAAGAAAGAAAGAAAGAAAGAAAGAAAAAAGAAAGAAAGAAAGAAAGAAAAAAAAAAAAAAAGTAAGAAAAAGAAAGAGAGAGGGAGGGAGATGGAGAGGAAGGGAGAGAGAGAAAGGGTGGAGATAAGGAGGGCGAGTAGAAGGAGAAAGGGAGGAGGGATGGAGAAGGAGAGAGGGGGGTGGATATGAAAGGAGGGAGGGATGGAGAGGAGAGAGGAAGATGGAGGAGAGATAAGAGGGATGGAGAAGGAGATGGAGAGAAGGAGAGAGGGGGGATGGAGAACGAGAGAGAGGGAGGGGGGGGTTGAGAGAGGGTAAGCAGAGATTAACCTACAGAGACATGATGAGACACACATGTTCTCTCCACAGAGCTCTTTCACAGATCTGACTGGGTTTGGATGAGTGTAAACAGGACAATGCCTCCTGGAGTTTCTACCATATTGCTTACATCCACCGCAGTCTGTCAGATCTGGTACTGTGGGTGTAGGAGCTAAGCTGGTAGTCAATTTCTACCAGGGCAGCGGTCTAAGAACCAATCAATCAATCAATCAACCAACCAACCAATCAATCAATCAATCAATCAATCAATCAATCAATCAATCAATCAATCAATCAATCAATCAATCAATCAATCAATCAATCAATCAATCAATCAATCAGACAGACAGACAGACAGACAGACAGAAAGGTGTCATTCGCCGACTTGGGCCCTGTCCAGATTCTCTAACAAGGCCACCTCTCTTCCTCCCCTCCCTGGTAAAGCCAGGCTCGAGACTGTGACCGCGACGGTCGCACGTGCGGCTGTTTTTCTGAGTGAAAATTTCACACGGTCACATTTGCGCACGCAATGCACCCCCCCCCCCCCCCCCACTGAACCCCTCACCAGCGCATGTAGCCTACTGACCACGAAACTGCTGCAGACGATCAAAGTGCAGGCAGGTAGAGTGCACGTCAAGCGCCCCCGCGAATACAGTCAGGACACACAACGCACCCCGCCCACCTGCTGTCCGTCATCCGTTTGGCTACGTGTTACACAGATGAAGAGCTCTTTACTTCAAACAAAACGACAGAACTAGAGGGAAGAGGATGGAGGAGATTGAGGGAGAACCCATGATAGATCCCCGACCCCATGCTGAGAGTGCAGGTGAAAGCACTACGTACCCCCAGGGGGGGGAGTAGTGAGGGGGGAGGTGTTGTAGTGGGGGAGGGTGGGGGACGTACCCCCAGGGGGGGGAGTAGTGAGGGGGGAGGTGTTGTAGTGGGGGAGGGTGGGGGACGTACCCCCAGGGGGGGAGTAGTGAGGGGGGAGGTGTTGTAGTGGGGGAGGGTGGGGGACGTACCCCCAGGGGGGGGAGTAGTGAGGGGGGAGGTGTTGTAGTGGGGGAGGGTGGGGGACGTACCCCCAGGGGGGGAGTAGTGAGGGGGGAGGTGTTGTAGTGGGGGAGGGTGGGGGACGTACCCCCAGGGGGGGGAGTAGTGAGGGGGGAGGTGTTGTAGTGGGGGAGGGTGGGGGACGTACCCCCAGGGGGGGAGTAGTGAGGGGGGAGGTGTTGTAGTGGGGGAGGGTGGGGGACGTACCCCCAGGGGGGGGAGTAGTGAGGGGGGAGGTGTTGTAGTGGGGGAGGGTGGGGGACGTACCCCCAGAGGGCGTGGGTGGCGTGGGGAGGCGGCGGGTCCATCCGGGTCGTCGTGGAGCTCCGCCTCCCCTCCCTCGTCGCTGGACATGCGGCTGCTGCCGTCGCCGACCCTCACCCAGCTGGCCCCGGCGTCCGAGGACGAGGCCGGGGGGGCGGGGGCGGCGGCGGGGGCGGAGCTCGACACTGCGGCGGCGCCCCCCCCACCCCCGCCAGGCACCCTGGAGGAAAAAGAGAAAGAGAGAGAGAGAGAGAGAGAGAGAGAAATACGAGGTCATAAGACTTCACTTTTACTGCTGCTGCTCTCTCGCCAACTCCCGTTTACAGCACCTCCCAGTGGCAGAAACAGGTACCACAGGTGAATTCCAAACAGTCATGAATACACTGATTCTGTTTGATACAATATAATAAGAAGAATACGAAGCAGAATACGCAGAAGAAGAAGACGAATTCTAGATTTATATAGCACCTTTCAAGACGCCAAAGGACGCTTTACATAGTCACAGAAAGAGACAGACAACAAAAATAAAACAGACTAAAGAAACAACAACAGACTAACTAGCTTAGCTAGCTAACTAGCTAACTGACTAGTTAAAAAACAAACTAGCTAACTACAGGCCAAAGGCCTTACGTAGTTCCAGTAGCTTCCATATACTCATGCCCGGTGGAGGCCTCCTACCTGGGGATGTGCGCGTTGGCCAGGCGCAGCTTCAGCGTGGAGACGGTCCGGCCGTTGTGGAGGTGTGGGGAGGGCTTCCCGGGGGCCGGCGTGCCCTGCGGGGGGGCCGTCTGGCTCTGGACGGCCCCCTGCGCCTCCCTCCGGCCCTGGCCCCCCACCCCCTCCTTCTCCCGCTCCTTAGTGGCGTCCTTCTCCTTGGCGCGGCCCTTGTGCTCGGCCAGGAGGATGTCGAACTGGTTCCTGCGTCCGGGCACGGCCCTCCGGTGGGTCAGGGAGTGAGTCTGGGGACGGCGGGAAGACCGCAGGTTACCACGGACACGCGGTTGCCATGGACACCAGGTCAGGAAACCCCCCCGAAAAATATCCCCCCCAAGTCATTTCGCTTGTGGACTATTACTAAATACAGACCAGCTGCAGGAGGAGACTCGTTAAGGAGTAAATGTCATAAATACGTAGACCTGTATATTGATGTCATAAATACGTAGACTTGTATACTGACAGTTGTAGTTGCAAAACAGATTTGCCGACTTGCATATTTGCAAGATTTGCAAACCTGAACATGTTTGCGCACAGATTTTTGACGCGAATGTCACGCCGTATGCTAGTATTGATGTCATAAATACGCAAACTTGTACATGAAAGTTGTAGTTGGAAAAAATATTTGCTAACTTGTATATCGGGAGTTGTAGTTGCAAAAAAATATTTGCTAACTTGTATATTGGGAGTTATAGTTGCAAAAAAAGATTTGCAGACCTATAGTTATTTTTGCAAGGTTGTACAAAGATACAGCAATGCATATTTATGACTACGAATCCCAAGTACAAGCTTACAACTTTTTGACACAACCGTCACGTCTTGGCTCAAAAAGAGTTGCAGACTTGCAAAGGTGGGAGGGCGTTCAGCTGGACTACATCTCCACAGCCAATCAGATGCTGTCTATTATTTCACAACTATCATTGGCTGGCTTGTTCTATCAATCAGGCTAGCAAGCGCAATCAACGTTCTACATTGCAGATGGAAGATGGAAGCTTCTGGTCATGCTCCTCCACCTCAAGTGAGTGATAGAAATTGTGTGATATTACGAGTACATCTAACTACTCTACTTTATTATGATGCATATAATCATATTACCTATAATTAGAACTGCATGCATCACTTTAGATCGTGAATTTAGCCTACTACTAGACTAATGTTGGCTAGCACTGTAGCAGAGTAACTGTAGCAGAGTTAGTTACTTTTCCAGTTTACAATGTACCTATAGTACGATGTGGGGTGGAGGGTGCATTAACTATATCGAAAGTTAAGTTAATAGTTTGTCAGTAAGAGGTCATTAAAATGAAGAGTTTATTTGAGGCAGTACCCAACCCATTGTATTTTATGTTACAGGACATTCTGACACACCAGCTCCTGGAGAGGTTGCAATCAACATTGTAGCAAGCACTTGACAGACTACCAGTGGATCTAGTTAATTTATTATGATTTCCTCTGTAAAAATGAGCTAATCCTGCTGGAGTTATTCACTGACCAAACTAACATTCCTCAAGTTACCGTAGACACACTTACACAACTATCAGTTCTTGTAAAAGCTAAAATTGAAGCAAATCCCACATCAATACAACTGGAGACAGTTGTTGGAGCAAGAGGCCACTCAACTGGTTATATCAAAAGAACTGAAGAATATGCTAGATGCTTGCCTCTCTGTATTGTGCATTGCAGAGCTATTTGGAGTCTCCAAACGTACTATATTTAGAAGGATGCAGGAAAATTGCCTATCTATGAGGGAGTTTTACAGCAGTATTTCTGATGAAGATATTGACAACATGATTAGAACAATCAAAACCCAGATGCCAAATGCTGGCTATCGAAAGGTTAAAGGTCAGTTGAGAAAGAACGCAAATGTCCACACACAGTAGTTAAGAGTCTTTATTGTCATTGTCATTTCCACAACAACGAACAACAACAACATAGTAGGCTATACTATGTCTCCTTCAGACTCCCATGGACGGGATCTGTATATACAGGCCCTGCAACACCTGCAGCAATTATAATTGTAACTTCTAGAGCATTACCGGTTCAATGTATGTTGGATTAATGTGTCTGATATAAAACATAGAAAAGACAAATCAGTTGCAGCCAGTTACTCCCCAGTTCAAACATCCCAACAGCCAGTTCAAACATCCCAACAGCCAGTTCAAACATCCCAACAGACATTTGAAACATCCCAACAGACATTTGAAACATCCCAACAGACATTTGAAACATCCCAACAGACAGACATTTGAAACATCCCAACAGACATTTGAAACATCCCAACAGCCAGTTCAAACATCCCAACAGACATTTGAAACATCCCAACAGCCAGTTCAAACATCCCAACAGACATTTGAAACATCCCAACAACCAGTTCAAACATCCCAACAGACATTTGAAACATCCCAACAGACATTTGAAACATCCCAACAGCCAGTTCAAACATCCCAACAGACATTTGAAACATCCCAACAGACATTTGAAACATCCCAACAGCCAGTTCAAACATCCCAACAGACATTTGAAACATCCCAACAGACATTTGAAACATCCCAACAGACAGTTCAAACATCCCAACAGACATTTGAAACATCCCAACAGACAGTTCAAACATCCCAACAGACATTTGAAACATCCCAACAGACATTTGAAACATCCCAACAGACAGTTCAAACATCCCAACAGACATTTGAAACATCCCAACAGACAGTTCAAACATCCCAACAGACATTTGAAACATCCCAACAGACAGTTCAAACATCCCAACAGACAGTTCAAACATCCCAACAGACATCGCAAACATCAACAGAATGGAGCAAGATGACTCAAATCAGTAGGGGGGGGGAAATAAACACGAGAAACTTTAACTTTCAGTATATAGAGGAATAGTGGTCCCAGACATTAAGTGCCCCCCTATCAGAGTCTGTGGTGAACTTCAGTCTCCTTCAGATTCCCATGGACAGGATCTTTATATCCACATTACACAAGCCCAAAAGCCGGTATCACAAGTAGCTATGCAAGCCTCCAGTGCCATGTGGAACTCTTCATAGTCATCATAGTGAGCGGGAAGCCATAGACACTGGAAACAGGTGGATGACTTTGGGAATGCGCCGTTCACCACATCCAACTGATAATTTCCTGTTGCCATCTTCCACCCTGTCCAAAACGTAAGCAGCTGCTTAAGACACACTGGTGGTGCTAGGAATGAAGAAAACAAATAATGTGTAAGTGCATGAAACAGTTCATGTGCGACATCCCTCATCCCTAAGATTTTTGTGTAAATGTGGCTGATTATCCTGGTGACAGACAGACCTGCAGACCGCCATGAAGACAGACAGACCACCCTGAAGACAGACCGCCCTGAAGACACAGACCGCCCTGAAGACAGACAGACCGCCCTGAAGACAGCCAGACCGCCCTGAAGACAGACAGACCGCCCTGAAGACAGACAGACCACCCTGAAGACAGACAGACCACCCTGAAGACAGACAGACCTCCCTGAAGACAGACCGCCCTGAAGACAGCCAGACCGCCCCGGAAGACAGACCTCCCTGAAGACAGACCGCCCTGAAGACAGCCAGACCGCCCTGAAGACAGACCTCCCTGAAGACAGACCGCCCTGAAGACAGACCTCCCTGAAGACAGACCTCCCTGAAGACAGACAGACCGCCCTGAAGACAGACCGCCCTGAAGACAGACCTCCCTGAAGACAGACCGCCCTGAAGACACAGACCGCCCTGAAGACAGACAGACCACCCTGAAGACAGACCACCCTGAAGACACACCGCCCTGAAGACAGACCTCCCTGAAGACAGACAGACCGCCCTGAAGACAGACAGACTGCCCTGAAGACAGACAGACCGCCCTGAAGACAGACCACCCTGAAGACAGACCTCCCTGAAGACAGACCGCCCTGAAGACAGACCGCCCTGAAGACAGACAGACCACCCTGAAGACAGACAGACCGCCCTGAAGACAGACAGACCGCCCTGAAGACAGAAAACCCTGAAGACAGACCGCCCTGAAGACAGACCGCCCTGAAGACAGACCGCCCTGAAGACAGACCGCCCTGAAGACAGACCTCTGGTGCTAATTCTCCAATTAGATTTACTAAAAGTAAGCTGAATCGTCCAAACAGTCTACTCAGAAAGATAATACATTGACATTTATTACCTTTTAAAACTCGCGCCCCCTTTTTCTTTTTCTGACTTCCTCCGTGATGTTTCGCTTCGGTTTTCTCACCTCCGCCATGATATCATTGAGCTAAAAAACACATGATATCCATAGACGCCGGAATAGTTAGCTACTACTGTGTTGTTTAAGCACAACGTTGCGCATGCGCACTTCGACTGAATGCTGCGTCCCGTTTTGTTGTTTTGACAATGACAAAACAACAAATTTTTAGTCCAGGTTGATTACCGCATGCTGTAGTAGACAGTGGAAAAGCCGTTTCCGGTTCTCAGCTGTCAGCCTTGGCATTTCCCACGTCTGTTAGCTGCCTGACTGCACTGTCTTCCTCCTCACACCGCTCTGCACCACCCTCCAGCTCCAGGAAATAAACAAGGTATGGGTTTGTAGAAATTGTATAACTTTGACCAACAATGGTTGGTTACAGGTGGAGTGATTATAAAAAAATAAAACAAAAAAAACAAACCCAGTAGAAACCCACACAAACACAAGGACAACATGCGTACTCCAGATTAAAAGTACTGGGGACAACCATGATTTGAACCCAGGACCATCTTCTTGTGTGTTGCTGTGATGCAACAATGCTAACCACTGAGCTACCCTGCTGCCTAAATGTATGGATTGACGGTTTAAATTGGAAGAGATGCTAGCTAGCTAACTCTAGCCATCTAACGTTAACATTAGCTAAAACTTTCCACATAGTTAATCCACCCTCCACCCCACATTGTACTTGAGGGACATTGTAAACTGAAACGGAAAAGTAACTTGACTACTACAATTACGCTACATAACTAACATAGTTCATACTGTATGTTCATATTTTCAGCTCGCTGTATGTGCATATTAGCACTAAGCTAAACCAAGTTAGGCAGTCTAGTAGTAGGCTAAAATCATGATCTAAGGTGATGCATGCATGAGGTCTAATTATTGATATGATTATCATAATATAGTAGGCTAACATTAGCTAGATGTACTCGTACAAAAATATCACACAATTTCTATCACTCACTTGAGGTGGAGGAGCATGACTAGAAGCCTCCATCTTCCATCTGCAATGTAGAACGTTGATTGCGCTTGCTAGCCTGATTGATAGAACAAGCCAGCCAATGATAGTTGTGCAATAATAGACAGCATCTGATTGGCTGTGGAGATGTAGCCCAGCTGAACGCCCTCCCACCTTTGCAAGTCTGCAACTCTTTTTGAGCCAAGACGTGACAGTTGTGTCAAAAGGTTGTAAGCTTGTACTTGGGATTCGTAGTCATAAATATGCATTGCTGTATCTTTGTACAACCTTGCAAAAATAACTACAGGTCTGAAAATCTTTTTTTGCAACTATAACTCCCAATATACAAGTTAGCAAATCTTTTTTGCAACTACAACTTTGAATATACAAGTTAGCAAATCTTTTTTGCAACTACAACTCCCAATATACAAGTTAGCAAATCTTTTTTGCAACTACAACTCCCAATATACAAGTTAGCAAATCTTTTTTGCAACTACAACTTTCATGTACAAGTTTGCGTATTTATGACATCAATACTAGCATACGGCGTGACATTTGCGTCAAAAATCCGTGTGCGCGCAGATTCAGTTGTAAACATGTACAGGTTTGCAAATCTTTTTTGCAACTTCAACTCTGAATATGCAAGTCTGCAAATCTGTTTTGCAACTACAACTGTCAGTATACAAGTCTACGTATTTATGACATCAATATACAAGTCTACGTATTTATGACATCAATATACAAGTCTACGTATTTATGACATAAATATAACTCCATAACTCTGGAGGGTTGTGAGGGGTGTGTGTGTGTGTGTGTGTGTGTGTGTGTGTGTGTGTGTGTCACCTTGCAGGTCAGCGAGCGTGTGCACTGCCTTTTGCTCTCGGGGTCCTGAACTCCACAGTGCTTGTTGGGGTCAAACACTCTCCCTGGACAGAGTAGAAACATCAGCCAGTCAAACACACACACAAGCAGTCACACAACCAGTCACACACACACAAGCAGTCACACAACCAGTCACACACACACAAGCAGTCACACAAGCAGTCACACACACACAAGCAGTCACACACACACACACACACACACACACACACACAAGCAGTCACACACACACACACACACAAGCAGTCACACAGACACACGACCAGCCAGTTACACAAACACACAACCAACCAGTCACAGACACACAACCAGTTACACAAACACACAACCAACCAGTCACACAGACACACAGCCAGTCACACAAACACACAACCAACCAGTTACACAAACACACAACCAGTCACACAACCAGTCACACACACACAAGCAGTCACACAGACACACGACCAGCCAGTTACACAAACACACAACCAACCAGTCACATAACCAGTTACACAAACACACAACCAACCAGTCACACAGACACACAACCAATTATACAAACACACAACCAGTCACACAAACACACAACCAACCAGTCACACAGACACACAACCAGTTACACAAACACACAACCAGTCACAAACACACAACCAACCAGTCACACAGACACACAACCAGTTACACAAACACACAACCAACCAGTCACACAGACACACAACCAGTTACACAAACACACAACCAACCAGTCACACAGACACACAACCAGTCACACAAACACACAACCAACCAGTCACACAGACACACGACCAACCAGTAACACAAATCCCCCCCCCAGGATCAATAAAGTACACTGATACTACTACTATACAAACAGACAGACAGATAGACAGACAGTCATAGAGACAGTCAGTCATATACAGTCAGTCAGTCAGTCAGTCATAGAGACTTCATATGCAGTCAGCCAGTCATAGAGAGACAGACAGTCATATAGTCAGTAAACAAGCCAACCAACCAGAGACAGACAGACAGAGAGAATAAAGTATGAACACACTGTGGACTGAGCTTTCAACTCTCATTGTCCTCACACAAGCAAAGCAACCCTCTCCCTCCCCAAGCTGTTGACATCTCTGGCCCCTGTAATATGCTACACGCTATAATCTCTATTATCTTAATCCCAACAGAGAGAGAGAGAGAGAGAGAAGACAGAGATAGAGCGAGACAGTGAGAGTGAGTGAGAGAGAGGCAGGGAGAGGGGGAGAGAGAGAGGGAGGGAGAGGGATAGAGAGAGAGAGAGAGAGAGAGGGAGGGAGAGGGAGAGGGAGAGTGATAGAGAGAGGGAGGGAGAGAGAGGGGAGAGGGAGAGAGAGGGATAGAGAGGGAGGGAGAGAGAGAGAGAGAGGGGAGAGGGAGGGAGAGGGATAGAGAGAGAGAGAGAGAGAGGGATAGAGAGAGAGGGAGGGAGAGAGAGAGAGAGGGGAGAGGGAGGGAGTGAGAGAGAGAGGGATAGAGAGAGAGAGGGAGGTAGAGAGAGAGGGGAGAGGGAGGGAGGGAGAGAGAGAGAGGGGAGAGGGAGGGAGAGTGAGTGGCTGTGGAGAGGAGAGAGAGGGATAGAGAGGGAGAGGTAGAGAGAGAGAGGGGAGAGGGAGGTAGAGAGAGAGAGGGAGGGAGAGAGAGTGGCTGTGGAGAGGAGTCGGTGAGAGAGAGAGAGAGGGAGGGAGGGAGAGAGAGGGAGGGAGGGAGAGTGGCTGTGGAGAGGAGTCGGTGAGAGAGAGAGAGAGGGAGGGAGGGAGAGAGAGAGAGAGAGAGAGGGAGGGAGGGAGAGTGGCTGTGGAGAGGAGTCGGTGGTGAGTTGACGGGCTGGTTGGAGACTCCAGCGGAGGAGTTTTATAAAGAAAAGCTGTCCTGGCAGCGGCAGCTCGTGAATCAGACGGCGTAAATCAGAACCCCGGAGCGCCGCGCCGAGGAGGGAGGGAGGGAGGAGGAGGACAGACGCAAACAACAGATGGGGAGAGCGAGAGGGGGGGAGAGGAGAAAGGAGCAAGAGGCGAAAGTACAGAGAGAGGAGAGGGAGAGTAGGGACATGGGGAGAAAGAGAGGAGAAGGAGAAAGAGAGAGAGAGGGGGGAGTGAGGAGCTTCCATAGCAGCCCGGTCAGATAGGCAGGCCGCGGAGTAGTTTGTGCCGAGTCTCTCTCTCCCCCCCCCTCCTTCCTCTCTCCCTCCCTCCCTATCCCTCTCTCTCTCCCTCCCTCCCCATCCCTCTCTCTCGACTGCAGGGCATCTACAGGTTACTGAGATAAGACATGGAGGGGTGACTGGTTGCTAATGTAAGCTAATGTACACAGGCTAGCCTTTGGCTGTGATTTAAGGCGCTCATTAACAGGGAGATAGTTGCAGGCACACAGCTGACCAGGCAGGCCTTTTCCCAGGGTGCTACAGGGTGTCCTCAAGGATTTAAGCAAAGGTCAACAGACAAGTCTGTTCCCTTTATCAGTCACCGCTGCACATGGTATGACGACAGAGCTAAGCTAAACTGAGCTAGCCTTAGGCTGTAGACTGAGACTACTATGACGATGAAGCTAAGCTAAGCTAGGCTAAGCTCGTCTTGGGCTGTAGACTGAGACTAGTTGCCGATGAAGCTAAGCTAAGCTAAGATAGCCTTGGGCTGTAGACTGAGACTAGTATGGCGATGAAGCTAAGCTAAGCTAAACTATCTTTGGGCTGTAGACTGAGACTAGTATGGCGATGAAGCTAAGCTAAGCTATCTTTGGGCTGTAGACTGAGATTGAGCAATCCACTAAGGTTGGAAAGAGGCTGGATTCACCCCTGATGAAAAGGCACAACTGTCTCTCTCCCTCCCTCCCTCCCTCCCCCTATCTCCCTCCCTCTCTCTCTGTGTGCGTGTCTGTCTCTCTCTCTGTCTCTCCCTCTGTCTCTCCCTCCGTCTCTCCCTCCGTCTCTCCCTCCGTCTCTCCCTCCGTCTCTCCCTTTGTCTCTCCCTTTGTCTCTCCCTCCGTCTCTCCCTCCGTCTCTCCCTCCGTCTCTCCCTCCGTCTCTCCCTCCGTCTCTCCCTCTGTCTCTCCCTTTGTCTCTCCCTTTGTCTCTCCCTCTCCGTCTCTCCCTCTGTCACCGTAAGAAACATTGTATCTTTATTGTACGAGGTTTAACAGCATCTTCGCCATGCTTCGAGCCACACACACACACACACACACACACACACACACACACACACACACACACACACACACACACACACACACACACACACACACACACACACACACACACACACACCTGACAGCCTCTTGTGGGGCCTGGCGGTCTTGCTGCCGTTCTGGGGCTTCTTGTCCAGGGGTGAGGGGGGCGCGGCGCTGGGCCGAGGGTCCAGGGGGGAGGGGGAGGGGGTGGAGGACGGCCGCTTGTCCAGGGGGGAGCGCAGGGGGGAGCGCGCCGGGCTGGGCCGGCCGTCCAGGGACGAGGAGGGGGAGGCGCCGGGGCGCGGCGTGCGGGGCCCGCGGCCGTTCGCCAGCTTCTCCTGGGGGCGGTGGGGGGGGGCGGGCGGGGCCGGGGAGGGTTTGACAGAGGAAGGGGAAGAGGAGGAAGAGGAGGAAGGGGCAGAGGAGGAGGACGGGCAGCTGACGCGGATGTGGGCTCCTCCCTCTGCCCGGCCCAGACAAGACATCTTCTCCAGACTCACCACCGGCAAGGACACACTGTGAGAGAGAGAGAGAGAGAGAGAGATGGAGAGAGAGAGAGAGAGAGAGGAGAAAGAGAGAGAGAGAGAGAGAGAGAGAAAGAGAGAGAGAGACAGAGAGAGAGAGAGAAAGAGAGAGAGGAAGAAAGAGATAGAGGGGAAGAAAGGATTAAAGAGACAGGTTATATAAGAGATAATCAATGTATGTAGGTGTGTGTTATGCGGTTTTAAGGGAATACGTGGAGGCGAAGAGTCTTGTAAACCTCTGCGAAGTGCCTTAAAACCGTATAACACACCTACGAGTTCACTATCCCGCTAATACCATGGTCATTTGCCAACAATATGAAAGCATTCGCACATACAAAAGAATGTCATGTACTCATATTTTCAATAAATATATTATTTGTGCTTTGAACTCTGTGCTGAAACTGCTTGACAACCACCCGTCACTTGACTGATGCAAGTGACAATGACCCAGAAAGCTAACTTCACGCTAGCAAGCCTTTCTGTCAATAACTTTGCCTATGGTTAATGAACAGTGAAAAGTGACTGTGTTTTTGGACGAAAAGGCTGGCTTGCTTGCCTGACATCTCATTGTCAATAACTTTTTTTTACGTTGAATGTGTGTGGTACCTGTCCCTTCACTTCTCAGGCTACATCCTGTCCCAGTAATGAATGTGACGGTACGACTGACAGTGATGTACCACGACATGAAAAAAAAGAAAGAAAAAAGTTATTGATTTGTGGACAACGGGGTGTCCGACTCTGATTAGGAGCTCTGGCGTCAGCTATTTAAGACGAACTGAAATGAAAAAAGCATTCTGTCCCATTTTGGTTCACATAATTAATCATAGTGTTCACCTATTCAACGATGTATGCCAAAAAAATTACAAAATTCTACTTTTGTTGTAATCTTATATCA
>NC_140246.1:2517105-2529605 GCF_949987555.1 Borostomias antarcticus | reverse complement strand
AGTCTGGAAGGACACGCCCCCTCCGCCCCCGACCAAAAACAAGCACACGAAAGCTTTTCCGTTACTCTGTGCTAACCCTGTGTGTGTGTGGGGGGGGGGGGGGGGGGGGGGGACTGTGCTTATTCAGACGGCGCTGGAGAGACCAGAACAGGCCTGCCGGAAAACACTGACTACAGGAACACCACGTCTGTCTGTCTGTCTGTCTGTCTGTCTGTCTGTGTCTGTCTGTCTGTGTCTGTCTGTGTCTGTCTGTGTCTGTCTGTCTGTCTGTCTGTCTGTGACAGGGTCCTGAGCAGAGCAGAGTTGATAGGAGTGCTGGTGTAGCAGAGCAGAGCATGCATAGCACAGAGCTCCCACAACCCCCAACACACACACACACACACACACACACCTCCCTACTGTGTCAGAGAACAGTCTCCTGACCCACAGGTCGAGGGTACACCTTCAGCAGACCCAGGGTCAGTTACTACAACAACTCTTCCCTCCCTGACAGTGACCCTGCCGGGGAATCAGGTCCGGGGTCTGGGTTGTTGTTGTGTTCAGGTCCGGGGTCTGGGTTGTTGTTGTGTTCAGGTTCGGGGTCTGGGTTGTTGTTGTTGTTGTGTTCAGGTTCGGGGTCTGGGTTGTTGTTGTGTTCAGGTTCGGGGTCTGGGTTGTTGTTGTGTTCAGGTCCGGGATCTGGGTTGTTGTTGTGTTCAGGTTCGGGGTCTGGGTTGTTGTTGTGTTCAGGTCCGGGATCTGGGTTGTTGTTGTGTTCAGGTTCGGGGTCTGGGTTGTTGTTGTGTTCAGGTCCGGGGTCTGGGTTGTTGTTGTGTTCAGGTTCGGGGTCTGGGTTGTTGTGTCTCTCAGCTGTATCTAGATCAGCAGGCAGAGTCTCTGCCAAGAAGCTGCAGGGGGGCAGGAGACGACAGAGAGAGAGAGAGAGAGAGAGAGAGAGAGAGAGAGAGAGAGAGAGTAAGAGTGAGAGAGCGTGAGAGAGAGAGAGAGAGAGAGAGAGAGAGAGAGCGAGAGCGTGTGTATGTATGTATGTATGTATGTGTGTGTCTGTGTGTGACTGTGTGTGTGAGCGACGTAAACAAACAAACAAACAAACAAACGAGACGGTGACTGAACGGGCTCCCAGGGCCCAGGAGGAGAGACGGGCCGTTTCCTAGCATCCAGCCAAACTAGAGTTCATCTCAAACACACGGCCGGTGCGGTCCGGTTCAGGTCCGCTTGGTTCGAGGGTGCGGGCAGGCCTCGGCGGTGTGCAGGCCAAACTCGCAAAAAACACGTCCGCAAGATGCAATTAAGCACCTGAACTGCGGGGGCAGTATATAGGATCTGACAGGAGGGCCGCTCTGCCTAACTGGCTGGCTGGTTGACTGGCTAGTTGACTGGCTGGCTGGCTGGTTGACTGACTGACCGGCAGGCATGTGAACAACGCCACTCACAACGCAGCTGCTTGTTAAACAGCAAGTATAAGGAAGGCTTTACCGTAGTACATGAAGGCTTTACCATAGTACATGAAGGCTTTACCATAGTACATGAAGGCTTTACTGAAGGCTTTACCATAGTACATGAAGGCTTTACCATAGTATATGAAGGCTTTACCATAGTACATGAAGGCTTTACCATAGTACATGAAGGCTTTACTGAAGGCTTTACCATAGTACATGAAGGCTTTACCATAGTATATGAAGGCTTTACCATAGTATATTAAGGTTTTACCGTAGTATATGAAGGTTTTACCGTAGTATAAGGAAGGCTTTACCATAGTACATGAAGGCTTTACCATAGTATATGAAGGCTTTACCATAGTACATGAAGGCTTTACCATAGTACATGAAGGCTTTACCATAGTATATGAAGGTTTTACCGTAGTATAAGGAAGGCTTTACCATAGGGCTGTCTTCAACTCAGGATTTTGTGATTCGACTCAGACTTGGTGTTCAAAGCGACGCGTCGAATCGTCGATGTGTTTTTTCTCTTTCTCCTGGCTATCAGAAAATCACTTGACATCAAGTTTCCGTCATTATTTTGGTTAGGCCTATATTGGTAGCCTATAGAAACAATCAATTGTTGCCAAGGCACATTTCTGGTTAGGGTATTTGAAATCAACGAGAATGACAGTTACATAATTACAGCATTTTAAATAGCTATTATTTTCCGTTGAACAAAAAAGTATAATAAAGTTTCAAAATAAATTATTAGCCTGGCTCATATTTCCGCTCCGCTAAATTCTCTCCGCTGCCTCCGAATGTGTTTGATAGCTTGTTTCAAGTGCAGCCCATCCCTCTTTCTTGCATTGTCCATAGTTTGGACCACTAATAATCGAGATAATTAATAGACAGGTTATCAATATCTTAAACATTTTGTCTTCATATCCATTTTGTGACATGTTGGGAGATTCGTTCCCCCCAGGCTGAGGGGAGACCGCCGGAGTCGGGAGAGCTGTGAAACTTTCAACTCAAAATTGCAGGCTGCACAATAAAAGACACCTGTTTTCTTGTTAAACATTAATCATTGTCCATCTACTTCGGATGCCCCCATGTTTTTATACAGTTTCACATATCCTACATTAGGGTTGGGTAATTTGACGATAGTCTCCTCAACTGCGCATTTGAAAGCTTGCGCGAATCGGCTCATAGTTGGGCAGCAGTCAACAAGGAAATGTTTTGGCTGCCACTAAAGCATTTTCACAGACGTTAGAGCTCAAGCTGTCTATGGGAAACCCTTTTTTTTTTTACCATTGGATATACAAGAAGATTGATTTAGGAAAGCAGTGTGATATTCCATTTGGGAAATGCACGTGATTGCTGGCGCATAGTAGGCTAGGCTAGACGCTTAGCGGAGGGGAGAGGGGCTCCCTGCCTTCTTCCCTCTGCTATATCAGTCTTAACTCTTCTTTTACAGCCCAACGAATAGCTACGGTAATAGCCTAGGTCTAAAACGAATGATTGGCCTGTCCTTGATCTTAGTCCACCTAGTCCTTGACAGTGGAGCAGAAAACGACTGCTCGACTTAAAGAATCTCTGTCGACTTAAGGGTCTCCGACTGATGATTCGACGCGTCGACTTTCAGGGGGCAGCCCTACTTTACCATAGTATATGAAGGCTTTACCGTAGTATATGAAGGCTTTACCGTAGTATAAGGAAGGTTTTACCGTAGTATATGAAGGCTTTACCGTAGTATAAGGAAGGTTTTACCGTAGTATATGAAGGCTTTAGCGTAGTATAAGGAAGGCTTTACCGTAGTGGGTCAGGAGGCCCTGGGGTTTGACCACTTGGTTGCAGACATGGCAGATGACCAGGCAGAAATCCTCCTGGGTGGGGAACTGTCCATACATGTGCATCTCTGACAGAGAGAGAGAGAGAGAGAGAGAGAGAGAGGGAGAGAGAGAGAGAGAGAGAGGGAGAGAGAGAGAGGGAGAGAGAGAGAGAGGGGGGGGGGGGGGAGAGAGAGAGAGAGAGAGAGGGGAGGGTTGAGAGAGAGGGTGAGAGAGAGAGGGTGAGAGAGAGAGGGTGAGAGAGATAGGGTGAGAGAGAGAGAGGGGTGGAGAGAGAGAGAGGGGTGGAGAGAGAGGGAGAGCGAGAGGGAGAGAGGTGGAAAGAGAGAGACAGGGAAGGGGTGTAGAAACAGACAGAAAGAGAGAGAAATAGAGATAGAGGGCAAAACAGAGCGAGAAGGAGAGGGAGAGAGAGAATTAGGGGACAAGCTTGCACAGAGAGACAGGGACGCTAGCCTTGCGCCCCCTGTCCCCTGAGAGCTAGGCTGCTGTTCCACGGGGCGGCACCCTCCCACCGGGCATTTTCCACGTTCACCCACACGGCCGGCGCAGCCCGACCGAGACCAACGCCACGCCGGGCGCAGCTCTCACGCGCCTCGCCTCCAAACATCCCCGTCCTCGTTGGTGGGGTGGATTATGACTCACAGGGGAAAACACGGCGGGCGAACGTTTCGCCCACACCTCGTCTCTCGTTCATCCCGGAACACCTCAGTGGGCGTGTGCGCACGCTCTTCAGTTGGGCCGGAAACCCCCCCCCCCCCCTATTCCACCAATCTGCTGACCCAGGATCAGATATTAGCCCCCTCCTCGAATAGATCAGATATTAGCTCCCTCCTCGAATAGTGAGAGGAAGGGTTTTCAGGGCTAGGGTGAATCTGATCTGAAGTCAGAGGTTAAGGGAAACGTCAGAGCGATTCTGTCAACAACACCCCCCCACCCCTCACACACACACACACACACACACACACACACACACACACACACACACACACACACACACACACACACACACTCCCAGCTATCCTGCCGCAATCATATGGACGGCATCGACTGGAATAAGCCAAATGTACACACAGGCGCCGGGGTCGAGAAAATCGCTCGAGTTGCGCATGAAGCGGCGTCCCAAACGTGCGCGCAGCACTTACACAAGCATGAAGGCAATTTCCTCTGCGCCTGCCAAGACAAACAGGAGCGGAGAGCTTCACTATCCGCCGCCACCGCCGTCGCCTGCCAGAAACACAGCCGCTAAAACAGCGGCCTCCTCAGCCAACGAGCGGCCGCGTTTAGAGCCCCCTCTCGCCGTTTTGACACCCACGCTCGGCCGTGCGGCACGTCGGTGATGGATGGCGCCGCCGCCGTCCGAACAATCGTCGGCAAACGGAGGTCTGTGCGGAAGCGGCGGGCAGACCAGTGCGGAGTGCGCGGCGCCGTGGCGCATCGCTGGCCGAGCCGCGGGGCGAACGCTCGCTATTTCCGCACGTGACTACGCCGTTGGGAATGTGTAGTGGTGGTGGTCGCCAGCCGTCGAGACATAAGGGTCTGCGTGACCTCATCTGCTGCGTTTGTGTGTGTGTGTGCGTGTGTGTGTGTGTGCGTGTGTGTGCGTGTGTGCGCGTGTGTGTGTGTGCGTGTGTGTGTTGGCTATGGGTCAACGGCTCCGGAGACTCGGATGCTTTCTGGCTGTGTGAGAGTGAAATGGAGAGGAGGTCCTCTGGCACGTGACCCGGTCTAATGGACATGACTCACTAAGCAGAGAGGAGGAGGGAGTCTGTACGACATGACCACCAGCCTGGGAGAAGAGAGGAGGAGGGAGTCTGTACGACATGACCACCAGCCTGGGAGAAGAGAGGAGGAGGGAGTCTGTACGACATGACCACCAGCCTGGGAGAAGAGAGGAGGAGGGAGTCTGTACGACATGACTCCCAGAGCCCGGGAGAGGAGGGAGTCTGGGAGAGGAGAGGAGAGGAGGGAGTCTGTATGACTCAGTCTGGAAGAGGAGGGGAGAGGAGAGGAGAAGAGAGGAGAGGAGAGGAGGGAGTCTGTACAGTGGACTACCAGCCCAGGAGAGGAGGAGGGAGTCTGAGTCTGTATGACTCCCATCCTGGGAGATGAGGAGGAGGAGGTCTGTACAGTCGACTACTGGGATGAACACAACATCTATCATGGCACTGTTCACTGAACTGGTGCAGAATATCAACAGCAACTCACACAGGAATGCAACTGAACTGTGACTGGAAAATCGTGCCATACTCTTAGAATCTAGCTATGAATACCATTCTATTAACTAGCTATGAATACCATTCTATTAACTAGCTATGAATACCATTCTATTCACTAGCTATGAATACCATTCTATTCACTAGCTATGAATACCATTCTATTAACTAGCTATGAATACCATTCTATTAACTAGCTATGAATACCATTCTATTAACTAGCTATGAATACCATTCTATTAACTAGCTATGAATACCATTCTATTAACTAGCTATGAATACCATTCTATTGAAAACCCACAAAGAATGAAAAAAATGCCATGTGTGAAATGCCCTCGATGTGCCAGCAGGTGTGTCGTCACTGCTGCACCACCACCACCACCACCACCACCACCACCACCACCACCACAGCAGCAACAGCAGCAACAGCAGCAACAACAACAACAACAACAACAACAACAACAACACCATCACAGCAGCAACAGCAACAGCAGCAACAACAACAACAACACCAACACCAACAACAACAGCAGCAGCAGCAGCAACAACAATAACAACAACAACACGTTGACTTGAGCGTGACAGCACGTCTTTCTTACCTTCTTTGCGGAGTTTCATTGCATCCTTGTTGTTGAAAAGGTCTTTGCCGCTGTTTTCGATGGGCGAATCTGTGTCGGGATGAATCAAACGCGTCACTGTCCGTAGAGGAACAGAGGGTCTAAAAACAACAACTTTGCAGTCAAAGGCCATGCATGCAGCCATGCTGGATCCAACTACAGTACCAGTATGGAGCTCGGTTAGCTTAGCACCAGCTAGCACTGGATTCAACTACTAGCACTGCGCTAAGGTTAGCTTAGCATCGCTACTGCGATGGGGCTCCCAGTCTAAATCAGGAGCTGTCAAACCAACAAGCAAGCAAACTTGGATATTGCTCTCCAACTCTCTAAAAATACTCGGGTAATACATGAAGTGGCTCTGACGTGCTGACATTGTCCGTTTGCATTTCTTTAAAGGATCTGATATCATCGATATAGTTTGTTTGGTTTCTTTCAGCTTTGACAGATGCATGGAGGAGGACGAGCTTCACTCAATCTCAGTTCAACCACACACTCACAACACGTGCCACAAAAATGTAGAACATTATTAATGTCCACACTTACTGTCAAAAGAGTGTGATTTTGCTGCTTTTACGAAGGTAGACCAAGGTTTGCACAGGAACGTATCCGGACTTGGTATTTGACGATCCAATGTCGCCATTGCTCTTCCTTCTTGTAGCGAGCTGCTCCTCTCTCCTTCGCAGCGAGAGAAACCAGTCTGGCTCAGCTACCGACGTCATCCTCGTCATGTTCCG
Source organism: Borostomias antarcticus (assembly GCF_949987555.1). NCBI lineage: Eukaryota > Metazoa > Chordata > Actinopteri > Stomiiformes > Stomiidae > Borostomias > Borostomias antarcticus. The sequence goes on along the minus strand of NC_140246.1, from coordinate 2,522,770 downwards.
TGTTCGCTCGGCCTCAGCTACCGACGTCATCCTCGTCATGTTCCGTGTTCGCTCGGCCTCTGGCTCAGCTACCGACGTCATCCTCGTCATGTTCCGTGATCGCTCGGCCCCTGGCAGCAGAACTCCGTCCCAGGTTGGGACTGCAGAGAGTTCAAAAGTTCAAAACGTGAATTTTAGGCCTACGCCTAAACACCCGTCAACTGTGTGCTATCACTTTGCGACCATCACCAAAAGTTAGGCTATTCTATTAATACATCCATGACGTAGGCCCAAGTGAGTAGAAACGTCCATATGTCTCGAGTTGGCAGGACGTCCATCACTCCGTTTTCCTCAAAAATGTCAAACCTATCAAACCTATCAACTCCCATCCTTTTTCTTTTTTGACACCTCAATTGCTACACTGCACCTTCAGACTGTCCTCCACAAACGATCTTCACAAATCTTTGAAATATCATGAATTGAGCCTACAGCGCATCAAACATGTGTAGTACTGTAAACAGTACTGTTTGCAGCTGCTGCAAATTCTCACTCAATATGTCCAATAAAAAATATTACAATCTTTTATCCACAGCGACTTCAGTAAGTAAATTTGTGTAGAGTAAGTGAACTGACTGTAGACTACATTTCAGTCTTCCTCATATGGCGGGAAAAAGTTATCTTCTATAACAAAAACAAACACTTTTTAGCAGTTACACACCTGTTATTCCTTCTTTGGTCAAAGGGTGTCGCAAGAGTACAATTTAACTTCGCATCAAAACATTTCGCACTATAGTTAGGCCTTTCATATAAACTCAGTAGCCTACACATAGCATTTACTTTCTAATTTTGTCAAATGGCTTCATAAGGATTTTCATATTCTTCAATGAAATGTTACTCTAGCTGATTTTAAAACTGCAGAGAGGAGAATTCTTGCGAGAGCTTCGTTGGGCCAAATAGGGCAGCAACGCCGAATGACATGCCGTTGACCTCTAGTGGTTATGTTGTGTATGTGACTCCACTCAGTGAAGGACAGACAGATGCAGTTGACACAGCTCTGTACACCTTCCGCTAGTGAAGTGTTATGGAGTCTGGGGTGATTTTAGCTGGGGGATCTCACAGGAGAGATGTGTGGTCTAGGAGTTGGGCCCTCACTTTCACAGTAGGCCCTGTACTGTACTCAGCTCACACACACACACGTACGCACACACATTCAGGGGCAGAATCACCATAATGTTGTGCTTGTTCCCTCAGACAAACAGTGAACAGTGAGGTCACAGGATGCGCTGGCAGACAAAAGCAGCTTTATGTCTCCAGACTCTGCGACTCTGGATTTATTTGGGTCAAAAATTCTCCACCAAAATGCTCCACTGCCTCCTCAGTTTGGCTCGAAAAACAACGTGTGTTTAAATACTGTACATGTCCAGACACAATGTGAAAATCATTGGTTTTTATTGAAATAAAGCAAAAAAGACGTTCATAATTTGCATCCGGAGAGAGAGATCATTCACGCTACAGTCGGTCTGACGATTACAAGAATACAGAGGCATAACCAGTATACCACACACATACACACATGCATACATACACACATAAAGTATACAAACACACACACTTTGGCCTTGGTTGCCAAATGGTAATAAAAAGAGTCAATAGTAATAAAAAGAGTCAAATTTTGGAATTCATTATTATAAAAAAAAAAGAAGCAAAAACAATTAAGATTTCAGACTATAAAGGCAACATAGTGCACAAAGCATTGGTGGTTTAACCCAAAAAATAATAAACATAAAATACACTGAACACAAAATGATATGGTAACAAAATTAAAGTGGATGGAAAGTGAAGGGCACATTTGGAAAAATGTTTTTTCCTATTAAACGCACCGAGGCCTTGAGAACGTATGTTGGGATGTGCAGAAGGAAACTAGATGTCATCCAAAGTTAGCGTAGGATACCAAGACATCGAAAAATACCCCCAACAATGAGTAAGTGTAACCCATAGGTTATGCTCAGGGTTGGATTCGAACCCAGGCAGAGACAGATGGAAAGCTATCGGGTGGACGGTATTTATACTGGGGAAGTGAGTTTAACCAACAGCTCGCTACCTACTCAAGACTCTGTTTCACTTGGTTACATACGTACCACAACATAAGCGTGCCTGGTTTAATGTAGTTAGCTCAGGCTACTGAAGTAAGAAGATAAAAAAAGCCGACATGTTTCAAGAGCACTGCTTACTTCTGACTACACTGTACTTGAGCACCAGGTGTAATTCTCTTCTGACTAGTGAAATAAGACTTTGCTATTGCACTGTAACTAAAGCAGCCCTATAGCACCACTACTGATAAGGCATGTGTACTGATAGGGTCCCATATAGATAAGGCACACATATAGATATTTAAAAGAAAAAGGGGGAAATAATGCACCTACTGTAGACAATCTCTAATGTGTGGACAGAGTATTTACCACAGCTGGTAGGAGGAGGGGGGGGGGGGGGCGGGGTGGAGGAAGCCACTCCCACCACAACGCTATTTGATGACACTCAAGCGTCTTATTGGTCATCGCTGTTTGGCTATGCAAGAGACAGCTCAAACTGGATTTCAACTAACTAACTAACCCTAACAGCAAACTTTAGCTTTAAACCCTATATAGAAGTAGCTAATTATTTGCTTATTATCAAATTGTGACAATATTGACTATCTTGTTGTTTGTAGTGTTGTTATCTAGCGACCACCCTGACCGCCTATGTGGGCAGCAGGTCCTGGGTGGGGGGAGGGCGTTAGATGGGGGCGGGGGCCTGGGGCCCTCTGGAGCCCGGCTGGGAGGAGTACTTCTGAGAGTGCCAGTGGGTCTCCTTGTACACGAACCAGGCGTTTCCCGCCCACACCAGCAGGCTGAGGAAGCCGAACACCTATGAGAAACATCAGTCAGTTAAAGGAACAGTGCGTAATTTGAACAGACTAGTAAGTCAAAGTAAGTAAGTAAAACTTTATTTATAGTTTGGAAATAAATGGTAAACGGACTGCACTCATATAGCGCTTCTATCCAAAGCGCTTTACAATGGTCTCTCGTCCACCCATTCACACACACATTCACACACCAATGGCGGCAGCTGCCATGCAAGGTGCTAGCCTGATCATTGGGAGCAATTTTGGGGTTCAGTGTCTTGCCCGAGGACACTTCGAAGTGTGGACAGGAGGAGCCTGGATTCGACCCCCCTGACCCTGCGGTCACTGGACGACCCGCCCTCCTGAGCCACAGACCTCACTTCCCCTTTGGGATGCTGCTGTTAGAGACGTGTGTAAAAATCCCACCTGGGTCCCAATCATTTCAATCACTTATCTGTGCTTGACTGTTTTTGTCTGACACAATAGAACCATAATGCAAACCACCGGCTGCTCCGTGCAGACTCGACTAAACGCTTAAAGTTGCACAGAAATGAAAAAAGCATTCTGTCCCATTTTGGTTCACATAATTGGTCTTAGTGTTCACCTATTCAACGATGTATGCCAAAAAAATTAAAAAATTCTACTTTTGTTGGAATCTTATATCAAAGTATATAATTTCTTACTTCCTGGAAAACGGTAGGTCACGTGTAATTACGACAACAGGTACCTTAGATTGTAGGCCAATAATCTCACTACATCCACCCCGTCAATCAAAACGTCAACTACTCTGCAGCCTCAAGTGTTGAATATCCCGCCCGCTCGATAACGTCCAATGAAATTCATCTAAACGTATGTCCCGCCCTTCCAGCCCGTTTCAGGCGGAAATACGTCAAAGTAGGGAAGCAAGATGTTCTCCAACTTCCATTTTCCATCTTTAAAGGAGTAGTAAAGGGAAAATGCATGTTTAGCCCTGTTTTAAGGTTACTTATGATCATATACAATGGCTCAGATCAAAAAGTTGACCAAACTAGCACTTTTGAGAAAGTCTGATAATTGCTCTACCACCGTTTAGGTCATACAATGGATGTGGGTGGGCACCGTGAAAAATCATTCAAAAACATGTTAAACTCTCGATTTAAGGGATTGAAAGAATTTCAAAATAGCTCAGTATTTCAAAGCGGGCGTGCTGCTCACCACAGAGATGTTGAGCGTGCGCATGCTGGCGAACTGGGTGACCTCGCAGGACACGTCCCCCTCCTGACACAGCTCCAGGGTGGCGGCGATGCCCTCCGTGCCCGTGGCGTCCTTCACCTTCTGCAGCCCTTTGGCCCAGGCGGAGGAGGACACCAGCCACAGGAAGGCCAGCGACGCCGTCAGACCAAAGTCCTGGAGGAGAGGAGGGAGGAGGGAGGAGAGAGGAGACGCGTCACTACAGGCTGCTCCTCTTTCTATGCAGCGCTGACGACCGGGAACTTTCATGCATTTAGTGAGGGGAAATACACGCACATCCAAGAGAGACTACTGTCTAGACCGAGGAAAGAAGAGAGATCTGCACACTGGTTCCACAGCTCCCCAGTGATTTATTTAATATTTATTTTATTTATTTCAAGCCCAACGTTTCGGCCAGCGTGGCCTTCTTCAGGTGCAACACCAACAACTTTCATGCATTATAATATCTGTTTCAGCCCTACTAAAACTCCTTTTCACAATAGCCGGTACTTATCTCAGGCTTAACCTTAAGCTTAACCCCAAGGCTAAAAGCTCTCTTGGCATGGGAATACCTCATTTGATGGTGATGTATATCATCAATATTAATAGTGATGTGATCTTGGATATATTACGCTAAATGCAATTATTTGAAGTCACTTTGGATAAAAGTGACAGCTAAATGACTGTAATGTAATGTAATTTTCTATGTAAACAGGCTCTGTAACTGAAACCTTGGAGTGGCTACAGTATTAAATGTAGTGAAAGTGCGTCTCCCCCTAAAGCCACGCCCGGCTATTGTCACAATTCAATTTCATATTGTCCAATAAATACTACTTTAAATATGTGTTAATGCCATTGAAATAGCCGATTGCCTTTAATAGTTTAAAGGGAGCGTTAATAGTAGCTTTAATCGTTTAGGGATGCGTTAATGAGGCCATTCCAACGTTGGATTCATATCAAATGAACGTTGGATAGTCCTGTAAATTGCTTATTCCTTCAACCTGAGTTGAGAAGGCTACCTCATGCTGAAAAACGACATTGAGTGTAATAACACAACGTGCCTTTGAGTGTAATAACACAACGTGCCTTTGAGTGTAATAACACAACGTGCCTTTGAGTGTAATAACACAACGTGCCTTTGAGTGTAATAACACAACGTGCCTTTGAGTGTAATAACACAACGTGCCTTTGAGTGTAATAACACAACGTGCCTTTGAGTGTAATAACACAACGTGCCTTTGTGTAGCGCAATGTGACACTTTGTTTCCAGAATATTTGAAGGAATAGAGAGAATAGAGAGAATAGAGAGAATGCTTATTTTCTGCATATGTAGGCTGTGTTTTGATGATCTGTGCACTTTTAGACACACCTCTAAAGTTAGGAGAACGAACCCAGCAGTTCACACCTACAACTATTTATTTTTTTAATGGTTTGCTGCTGAGTCAAAAAGGTTTGCGCTCACAAAATTATAATCACAATTCTTTCCTTTAGGCCTATTTCCCTGTCCAAACGTAAAAAGTGTAATTCTCCTTCTACCGTAGAACACGTTTTGGGGTTCTGAGTCAAGAACAGACGTTTGTTTTTATAAACAGACGC
>NC_140246.1:2499605-2514605 GCF_949987555.1 Borostomias antarcticus | reverse complement strand
GAGGAGAGAGGAACGTCATGCAGACAAAGAGTTGGACCTGGTTTGGGGGGGGGTTGTTCAGACTCTCACCTCTTCATGAAGTACAGTACGACTCGGACCCTTCCTCTTAAGCACCTGTCGTATATATATTTTTGCTACTCTTGCACTTTGCCTTCAGCACTCGATTATGCTCTTAGTCACTTGTTTAGAAAGGAGATGCACTTGTGAGTTCTGGCGAGTAGTAGTACACCGACTACCTACGTTAAATGTAATTATCGTTAAGTCGCTTTGGATAGAAGCGTCTGTGACTGTAAATGACTGTAATGTAAAGATGCAGTAACTCACGAGAGGGCGTGGTCTATTGCCGATAGACCACGGGTTGCGCTGCGGTCACAGCATGAGGCCCATGAGTGAGTTATTGCTTTTTTATACGGGTACATCTCTGGGAAACATTGTGGGATGAATACTAATGATAAACAGTCATATGGATTGTGTGTGTGTGTGTGTGTGTGTGTGTGTGTGTCTGTATGAGATGGGCCACACACACACACACAATTCATATGACTGTTAGATGCTAGATGGAGCCCCTGTCATAACTAGGGTTAGTTATATGGATGCCTCTGTCATAACTAGGGTTAGTTAGATGGAGGTCCTGCCATAACCATATCATAACCCTGTCATAACTAGGGTTAGTTCGATGGAGGTCCTGCCATAACCATATCATAACCCTGTCATAACTAGGGTTAGTTAGATGGAGGTCCTGTCATAACCATATCATAACCCTGTCATAACTAGGGTTAGTTATATGGATGCCTCTGTCATAACTAGGGTTAGTTAGATGGAGGTCCTGTCATAATCATATCATAACCCTGTCATAACTAGGGTTAGTTAGATGGAGGTCCTGTCATAACCATATCATAACCCTGTCATAATGACTCAGCTGCACTTTCCAGTGAAACTTGGCAACACCACAGCCTCTCCTGCAACGTGCGCCGTGGTTGGTAACCAACACCATGTGGTTCTCAGTGATTTCAAATCCTTTCTAGGGAGTGTTATGAATGATATGATCATATTATCAATAGACTGTGTCTGAGCAGACCTGTGATGACCTCATCTCCTACAGTAGCTCCAGTACATCTGCTCTGTCCAGATGAGACTTAGATCTGCTCTGTCCAGTCCAGATGAGACTTAGATCTGCTCTGTCCAGATGAGACTTAGATCTGCTCTGTCCAGATGAGACTTAGATCTGCTCTGTCCAGATGAGACTTAGATCTGCTCTGTCCAGATGAGACTTAGATCTGCTCTGTCCAGATGAGACTTAGATCTGCTCTGTCTAGATGAGACTTAGATCTGCTCTGTCCAGATGAGACTTAGATCTGCTCTGTCCAGTCCAGATGAGATTTAGATCTGCTCTGTCCAGATGAGACTTAGATCTGCTCTGTCCAGATGAGACTTAGATCTGCTCTGTCCAGATGAGACTTAGATCTGCTCTGTCCAGATGAGACTTAGATCTGCTCTGTCCAGATGAGACTTAGATCTACTCTGTCCAGATGAGACTTAGATCTGCTCTGTCCAGATGACACTTAGATCTGCTCTGTCCAGATGAGACTTAGATCTGCTCTGTCCAGTCCGGATGAGACTTAGATCTGCGCTGTCCAGTCCAGATGAGACTTAGATCTGCTCTGTCCAGATGAGACTTAGATCTGCTCTATCCAGATGAGACTTAGATCTGCTCTGTCCAGATGTGTGCTCCACATGGACACTGCTTGCTATTTCCTGTTTACCCATCACCTCCCTCCCGACTCTCCTGCATCAACACGATCACTCATTACTCAGCATGCATTTATACAGACACGGCTAGCGGGTTCATCAGGTGACTGGGGTGTTGCTGCCCTGTGTGTTTGAGGATTGCAACAGAGAGAAATAGAGAGAGATAAGCTGGTTGACCTGGTAACTCAATTTGCTCCTGTTCACATTGGATTCTTTTGATGGAGTTATGCAGGGAGTAAACTTAATGGATCTTCCCCACAAAAGTGTGGATTCTTTAGAATCGATGACTCAGGAGCGGGACCAGGCCTATAGTCGCTAATTCAACCCAACTGTTAAACTGGGGCACTCTTCAGTTATGTGGGTAATTAGAGGGAATAAAGACTCGTTTTCCTCGGCCTCACCTTAGTTATAGGCCAATGACGGCAAGAGGCCTAGCAATGCGCCAGATTGTATGCAGACTCCCTTTCCAGTCAAATATTTGTGAAAAGGGGATTAATGTATAACATTTGTCTTTCATTTGAAGGACAGCTATGAGGTTTTATTAAACAAGGCCATTTCTTTAGAACACCAAGCCACAAACTAGTACTTTATAAGGTTGATGTAGCCTATGTTATGTGATCACAAAGTTATCTTGGTGCTCTAAGAAATGCAACATATAGATGTATAGGTAGCTGGTGTAAGGCAGTAGAAGGAGCACATTGTCAGGCCAGAGCCTCGAACTAAAGTGAACCTTCGTGTCTTGGGTTAGAAGTGTAGAAATGGGTTCTGAGCGCTTCACTCACCCATTCCACAAGTTTGATGAAACCCAGCGGTTCTTTCAGAGGGGCCAAGTTCAACCGAAATCCCGTCATCATCTCCTGGCCGAAGTAACGGATGTTTAAACGAAATCGAGAGATGAATATTCAAAAAGACAAAATTCGATGATAAAACCGAGTTTGACAAGAGTGACGTGGTTCTGCTGTCGGTCCGGTGATGCTGCTCCTCCTGCGCAAATAACGGAGTAGCTAAAAACTACAATAAAAACGGTAAAATAGACGAATAAGTGCAAAATGATGCGTTTGACAGACTGTAGCAGTGTTTAAAATAATGCAGTAATATATCACTGGACTAATCATATAATGGTTCGGTCCAGACCTTTCTAAACTTATTCAACACTGCACTAGAAAGAAACAGTGGAAGGAACTCTTTTCTTCAGTAGCGTACAGCAGCCCTTCTCCAGCCAATCACTCTCGGTCTCCAACCCAGGAGGGGAACGTTTTCTCCCAGCTCTTGCTGACACCGGTAGCTGTTTCAGTCATATGACTCGGGATACCAAACCAAGAGTTCTCCAAATTATTTTACCAAAGAATACGCGCCTGTAAGCGGTTAATAAGCCCCAAATCTGGATATATATGGCCCTATAGGGCCATAATGATAGTCAGATGCTACCTGAACTAACAAAATATTTGTAAAGGAATTTAGAATGCTGATGGTTATAAGTATAATCTCTTTCATGCATGAATTATGACCTCAGGATTTTTTTTTAAATGTTGCTTTTTAGGCACGAAAAACAAGATGTATTTTTTACACTGATTTTTCAAAGAGATTTTGACATGTCCACTCAGGTGGACAGCATGCGGTTTTGGTACACACACACCAGGCCTGGGACAGTAGCGTACTGTACAACACACTAGGTCTGAATGTACACCACACACAGGGGCTACTGTATCACACTGCCTTTGAGCTCTACAAAATATAAAGATATGCAAAAATGTCAAGTTACATTCTAATAATAAACTGATTTACAGCCCAAAAGTTACTGCAAATGAAGTATTTTCAAGAACAACAGTAGCAGTAGTATGAATTGTAGCCTTGTTGAAATATAGTGATGCATGAGAAAATGGCTTTTGAATAGCTGTCCACTGTAGTGAAAGGGAATATATAAGTTCTAATATTTAGTCCTTTAAAATGAGCTTTCCATGTCTCATAAAATGCTCGTGCACAGAGCAAACAGACTGACAGGAGCTAGAAAAGGGAACGCTTTACCTTTTTTCATAAAACCATAAAATAGTAAATGAAACTTCATTCAGAAAATAGACAGGGTTGTATTTTTAATGTGTTGACAATAATATTGCAACATTAGGCCTAATGTTAGTTAAAATATCCGATGAGTTGCAGGAAAGAATTTGGGACAACCAACATATACATACAGTATAACACAAGAAAAAATAAATCTCACAAGTAATTCCAATCATGGCATACAGCATTCACACAATACTACCAAACATGTGCTAAAAGCTGACATAACAAAAACAGACATTCTACAACAAGCAGTTAGGACGATTCTGTTGGTACAAAATGGGCATAAGACAAAAAATAATAATAATATATCTTCTCCCTAACTTGAAAAGTATGTTGTAATATTCTACAGTATACGTGGGAAGGCTGCATCGTTGTAAATATGGTTATTTACTGCAATATTTCTGGCATTATTCAATTTTATCATAAAAAATAATGATTTTTGAAGTAAGAACCAAGACAGTATCAAAATAGTCAAAGGAAGCTCTACCAAAATGCAGCCCAAAATTCAAAAACAGTGACAAACTTTTCCTTTTTTTTTGCTGTTCTCAAAAAATCAAAGACAACCAAGGATTAACAAATTATTTCACACAAATAATAAACAGCAACACCCCTGTTGCTCCAAACAAGAGAGAGAGAGAGACAGGGCTGCGCTCACTTAACAGACAGAGCATCACAGCCCAATGATTCACTGTGTTGACAGACCAACATGGCCACGAGTTGAGTGTAAAAAGCTCTTTAAAAAAAAAAAAAAAAAGTGTAAGTAGCAAGGTAAAGGAAGAGAGTGTTTCCCCCTGATCGCCAAAATTCTTTTGCATAAAGGAATATTATAATAATCCTTTAAGTGAAACAAATATGTCAGCACACACACACACACGCACGCACAGTCACATTCAGCAACACTGAACATTTACATCTCAGTCCTTGAGCCAAAGAGTTGTGGAACACTTCATTAACAGTATACACAGATCCAGTCTGGCTTCAGACAGGTAGAAGTGCTAGCCAACCGGCTAAGTAGCGAACGCTGATTGACCAGAGCCTACAGTCAACATTAGCATCAAAGCTAGTTGGCAGAAGCTCAGACCAAACACGGATCTCCTTTCCTGCGAAGATCCTGTGGTCAATTATAGTGACACTAGGTCAAACACACACTGTTACATACCCGTAGGTAAAATGATTTATATTGATATCATTCCGCCCATCACTACGAAGACAAAGCTAAGGAGATTCCGAAAGTTTGAACAGCTCTGTACACGTTACACAGCCCTGTACACTTTACCCAGGGCACAGGCAGTGTGGAGGTGGCTTCACCGCTTCAACTCTCTCTCTCGCTCTCTCTCTGACATGGCTCTCTCTCTCACACAGCTCTCTCTCTGACATGGCTCTCTCTCTCTCACACAGCTCTCTCTCTGACATGGCTCTCTCTCTGACATAGCTCTCTCTCTCTCACACAGCTCTCTCTCTGACATGGCTCTCTCTCTCACACAGCTCTCTCTCTGACATGGCTCTCTCTCTCACAGCTCTCTCTCTGACATGGCTCTCTCTCTCTGACAGCTCTCTCTCTCACACAGCTCTTTCTCTGACATAGCTCTCTCTCTCTGACATAGCTCTCTCTCTGACATAGCTCTCTCTCTGACATGGCTCTCTTTCTCTGACATAGCTCTCTCTCTCTGACAGCTCTCTCTCTGACATAGCTCTCTCTCTCTGACAGCTCTCTCTCTGACACAGCTCTCTCTCTGACATGGCTCTCTCTCTCACACAGCTCTCTCTCTGACATAGCTCTCTCTCTCTGACAGCTCTCTCTCTGACACAGCTCTCTCTCTGACATGGCTCTCTCTCTCACACAGCTCTCTCTCTGACATGGCTCTCTCTCTCTGACATGGCTCTCTCTCTCACACAGCTCTCTCTCTGTACTCAATCAATCCTGTCTCTGACACTACTTCATTTTCTCTCTCCTTCTCTCTCTCCCTCCTCTCTCTCTCCCTCCTTCTCTTTGTCTCTCTCTCATTTTCTCTCTCTCTCTCTCTGAGCCTTCAGGCGTGTGTGGGGGTCTCTCTTCTCCTCTCCAGTGGAGGACAGTGCTTTGGGGGGGATGGGGTGGGGGATGGGGGTCGTTAGCAGTGCCCTCCCCCTCCAGTGGGGTCGTGGGGGTCACAGGGGAGGGGTGGGCGGGTGGGGGGGTGGGGCGATGGGGCAGTGCCCGCTCAGAGGAGGAGCTCCTCCAGCTCGCTCTCCTTCAGCTTGGCATTGTCTCTGACCTGGTCGAAGGTGTACGTCTTCACGATCTTCCCGTTCTGAAACACTGTGTGAAGCAGGTCCTAGGGAAGGAGGGAGGGAGGGAGACAGAGAGGGAGAGAAAGAGAATGATAGTATCCTCAAAACCGGCATGCCTGACTGCTGCAATGGCAGTTATTGGGCGGCTGTGGCTCAGCAGGTAGAGCGGGTCGTCCAATGACCGTAGGGTCGGCGGTTTGAATCCCGGCTCCTCCTGTCCACCCGTCGAAGTGTCCTTGGGCGAGTCACTGAACCCCAAATTGCTCCCTGTGAGCAGGCTAGCCTTGCATGGTGGCTGCCGCCATCGGTGTGTGAATGTGTGTGAATGTGTGTGAATGTGTGTGAATGTGTGTGAATGGGTGAATGAGAGGCCGTCGAAAAGTGCATTGGATAAGAGCACTATAAGTGCAGTCCATTTACCAATTACTCATCATGCAAGCATTCAATATTAACCCCCATACCTCTATATTATGTTAAAGACTCAACTGATGCGACGCATGGAAGTGGTTACGCTGTTACACACCAGAGAGTCGGCATGGAAGTAGTTACGCTGTTACACACCAGAGAGTCGGCATGGAAGTAGTTACGCTGTTACACACCAGAGAGTCGGCATGGAAGTAGTTACGCTGTTACACACCAGAGAGTCGGCATGGAAGTAGTTACGCTGTTACACACCAGAGAGTCGGCATGGAAGTAGTTACGCTGTTACACACCAGAGAGTCGGCATCGGGTGACTTGGTGTTGCATGATGAGGGTCGGCATTGTGTTTTAGTGAGTGTGATCTTAACACAGATCTCAAAAATAGTAACTTAACTCTCTGTACTCCTCCAGAGCCCATGCCCTCCTCCAGGTGTGTGTGTGTGTGTGTGTGTGATCTACCTCTCTGTACTCCTCCAGAGCCCATGCCCTCCTCCAGGTGTGTGTGTGTGTGTGTGTGTGTGTGTGACCTACCTCTCTGTACTCTTCCAGAGCCCTTGCCCTCCTCCAGGTGTGTGTGTGTGTGTGTGTGTGTGTGTGTGTGACCTACCTCTCCGTACTCCTCCAGATCCCCCTTGCCCTCCTCCAGGTGTGTGTGTGTGTGTGTGTGTGTGTGACCTACCTCTCCGTACTCCTCCAGATCCCCCTTGCCCTCCTCCAGGTGTGTGTGTGTGTGTGTGTGTGTGACCTACCTCTCCGTACTCCTCCAGATCCCCCTTGCCCTCCTCCAGGGTGACGAAGTCCCCGGTCTGGGTGAGGTGCAGTGACAGGCGTCCCTTCTTCGAGCGCTTGTTGGGGTCGGCCACGGGGTCTTTGAACACGTTCACCTGCGCGGGGAAAACAGGAGCGTCAGGTCGGTTTCCTGCGTGTGTGTGTGTGTGTGTGCGCCTCAAGGTTAGAATAGTTTTGCCTGTTTCATTCGTTTTTATATTTTATGTCGTTTTAACTTTTTGTTTTCAATTTCAGTTTTCATTCCTTTTTAAAGCAGGTCTGCTAGTTTCATTTTTATTTTTTGAAAATGCTTAGTTTGAGTTTAGTTTTTATTAGTTTCGGTATTAGTTTTTTTAGTTGTTTTTTTTCTTCTGTGCTAGCCTTGTGAAACTATCCTGATCTCGTGAGCTCACGTTGTTTCACTGCGTGTGAAACAAACCATCTGGTTCATATCCACCCAAAATACTAGGCTTATGTATGAAATGAAAAAGACACAAACTAAAAACATTTTCGCTGTAATTTTATTTAGTTTTTTTTAACACACTATACAGTTAGTTTTGTAAAGCCTATTTTTCGTTTTTTAGTTAGTTTTCGTTAACTATAATAACCTTGGTGCGCGCGTGTGTGAGTGTGTGTGTGCTCACCCCGAGGCCGTTGGTGACCACGTAGCTGCACTTGAAGGAGCAGTTGAGCAGGTCCCGGGTCAGCTTCTGCAGCAGGGCGCCCCCGGAACCGAACGAGATGTTCTCGATGCTCCACTTGTGCTGCTTCATGCCCTCCACGATCTGCACCAACGCACCTCCTGTTAGTACAGCATCTGCGTGCGTGTTCGTTTCCCTCTACGCGTGTGTGTGTGTGTGTGTGTGGGGGGGGGGGGGGTGGTCGTGGGGGTGTCCATGTGTGTGCCCGTATATTACTGTGTCGATGTGTGTGTGTGTGTGTGTGTATGTGTGTATGTGTGTGTCCGTCTGTGTGTGTGTGTGTGTGTCTGTGTGTCCCTGTATCCCTGTGTGCGTGTGTGTGTGTGTGTGTCCCTGTGTGTGTGTCCCTGTGTGTGTCCCTGTGGGTGTCCCTGTGCACGTGTGTGTGTGGTGTGTGTGTGTGTGTCCCTGTGTGTGTGTGTGTGTGTGTGTGTGTGTGTGTGTGTGTGTGCGCAGAGCCAGGTACCTCCTGTAGGGTGTTGATGTCGACGCCGTCTCCCTGGATGACGCGGATGTAGGGCGGCAGCACCATGTATCCCTGGGAGTTCTCCTTCGGTTTGAACTTCTTCCCCAGGATCTCCAGCACCTGGCGGGGTTAGGAGGAGGGGTCAGAGGGCCTCACACTACAGGGACCACTGGGGGGCGGGGCTCTGAGTCAAATCAAGGTTTGCGTAAATGTTAGGGTTGAGTCACGTAGGCCTGTGACTAACAATATGAAAACAGGTGCGAAAAATAAATTGACGCGAGGCGTATTTACACACCGTTGATCATAAAATAACACCTGGCCACCAAAAAGACTAAAGACAAAGAAACGCTACCTTCAAGAACGTGTCCAGGGGGGTTCCCTACCCTCGGGAACGTGTCCAGGGGGTTCCCTACCTTTAGGAACGTGTCCAGGGGGGTTCCCTACCCTCAGGAACATGCGCAGGGGGGTTCCCTACCCTCAAGAACATGTCCAGGGGGGTTCCCTACCCTCAAGAACGTGTCCAGGGGGGTTCCCTACCCTCAGGAACATGTCCAGGGGGGTTCCCTACCCTCAGGAACATGTCCAGGGGGTTCCCTACCCTCAAGAACATGTCCAGGGGGGTTCCCTACCCTCAGGAACATGTCCAGGGGGGTTCCTACCCTCAGGAACATGTATAGGGGAGTTCCCTACCTTTAGAACCGTGTCCAGGGGGTTCCCCGAGTCGGGCCGGACCACCAGCGGCGCGTCGGCGCTGCGTGACTCGATGAGGCTGCGGAGGTCCTCGCCCCAGATCTTCTCGCAGGCGTTGTAGATGTCGTAGCTGTCGCTCACGATGGACACGGGCACGTTGGGGAACTGCTTGACGATGTGCTCGAACGCGTCCTTCTCATGGTCCTTACCCCACGCAGTGATGGTGCTGGATACGGTGGAGAGAGAGAGAGAGAGAGAGAGGGAGGGAGAGAGAGTGGTAGACAGAGAGAGAGAGAGAGAGAGAGAGAGAGAGAGAGAGAGAGAGGGGTCAATTCAGTTGTCCTCAGTGGAGTCCTAAAACACAACACAACCACCAGAGGGCGCTCTATGCAATGCTTTCCGAGTGGACACTGGATGCCCAAATCCACCAATATACTGTTAATGTACAGCTGGGTTCCTTTCCAATGCCAATGACAGAACATATTAGACAACTATATACAGACAACACAATACTATGAAAACACATAACCAGATGGGTTGGAGCCATTTTAAGTATGTTTATTTGCTGTTATTTATTGATTTATGTGTGTGTTTATGTTCCATTATTTTCATGGGCTATTGGTTCTCTATTATAGGTGGCGCTAATTGAAACAGGTGTGGCACACTGAGATCTACTGTGTTTGACCGTGGCAACGAGAAGCAGGGTAAGACGATTCGCTTAACAAAGAGCCTTTATTGTTTCGTATTATGTTTATGTTGTGACAAAAATTGGATTGACAAGTCCGAATATAGTTTCTGGCTTTTGGACCCTGTTTTTTATTGGGTGACAGACAATGAAGAACACGGAAGAGCCGCCCTCACGCCTCTACCCTGGTCACAAGTACTTAACTTTGCCACGAGTACTTAAGCCTATGGCAGTTGTGCGTCAACAAGGTGTGCGTAGTGAAGAGAAAGTGTGTGGGTTGAGGTGAGCTGGAAGGTGGTTCTTCTCTTCCAGACTGTGGGTCAAGTTTCAAGTTTTTATTCAACACTCATACGGCAGCTGGTTGAGAACTGCAACGCAAGAGCATTTACAATATACACAACAAACACACACAGAGTATAAGTATGGGCAGGCCAGCGATTAGGTAACAGTGACCAACAGCCCGGCTCCCAGAGTGCACTGGGGCAGATGATTGGTGCGTTTGAGCGGCAGTAACTGTCCTTGTGGCTGAAGCCATACATCCAACTGAGTGTGTGTGTGTGTGTGTGTGTGTGTGTGTGTGTGTGTGTGTGTGTGTGTGTGCGCAATTTGGTGTATTTGTGTGTATGAATACATTGTTACCAATGACCTTCACTAGCAGAAAATGAACACTGTATGCAAATCCTTCACCACATTTCCTCATTAAGATCCATGGGAAAAGTAGATGTTCAGGATCACGAAAGATTAAAAGACATTTTAGTCTTAGTAGTACATTGGTACATTAGTAGTAGTAGTACATTGGCTCTTCCTACGTTAAATGCAATTATTGTTAGTCGCTTTGGATAAAAGCGTCTGCTAAATGACTGTAATGTAATGTAAAAATGTAAATTTTACATACAGTATGATATCACTATTTAGGAGAGCAGCGGATGTACCTGTACCTGTGTTCTAGATGGCAATTTAGCCATATAGGAGACCAGATAGATAGATAGATAGATAGATAGATAGATAGATATGAACATTATATACATAGTAGCCAACAAGCATAAAAAGAGCACACGTATGTTCCTATACCTGTGTTCTGCCGCGGGAACAGAGTACCCTGGCACGGGGTCCTTGGTTCCGTAGTACTTCTTGATCACCCCGATGCCGGCCACCGTGTCCGTGCCTTTGAAGTTCACCAGGTGGGCCGAGGCGCCGATACCTGCCGTCTGGAGACAGGAAGAGGAAGGAGGTCACCGACAGAGAGCAGCAGAGCCTGGCCCGGTGATGGACAACACCCGCTTCCCTGACCTTCCCCTGACCTTTCCCTGACTTTCAATGACTAAAAGGCTGAATTTACATGACCTGTAATGAACGGGAACATTTTTGATGTGCGGGAAAAATCAAATAACCATAACAACCACTCATGCAACTCGGGGAAACGCGTGAAATAATCCGATAGAGAAAAAGACTGCATGGAAAATATTACATTTTGATTAATGGCAGCAAAAATCTAAACATGCTACAAAAAAAATCCCCTGCCATTCCATGGCATGGCCCAAAAAATGATCCAATCCCCTGATAGTCATGGGCCAGTAGGGCTGGTGGCTGCCCTCTGAGGGGAATAATGCTCATAGTGATTTTTGGCAAGGTACACATCTCTAGAGTTAGAAAATATGTGATCGCGTTGCACCAGTGGTACCTTTGTGTACTGCCGTGCATTTTATAATACTATCCTAAAATAAACATTTCTGAAAAGTGGCCAGTATAAAGTACACTACGTGTATTCAACCTAGTGGCATTTTTGATTTATCTTAGTAATGATAAGATACTCTAAGTACAAGCGATGATAAGATCCTTACAGGATCTTATCAGTACTAATCAGTTCCTCATTCAAGTATGCAGCATTTAAGGTTCCCAAACTGTCAATTTTCTATCTGTAGTCTATCAGTCATCCTCATCTACTTATCCCAGCCCATCATGGATGACTGTACTCTGTGTCCAGGATATATATATATATCAGTGTCACTGCCAGTAATAGATAACATTTTTAGAGATGCTAATTTTAACAGCTTTTCAGAAAAACATAGTGTGAGCAATATTCCCACCAGTTCTCAAAGAGAAATGGTCAATAATAAGAGAGAACCATCATTTTGAAGCAGAGTGCCTCATTGTGTTCTATGTATAGTTGTGAAGAGTGTTTTGCCGTGGGGTTATAAATGGAGTGTGAACACACAGAGAGCCACCACAGCTGCAGTGCTATCACATATTTTCTGTCACTAGGGGTGTGTACCCTGCCAAAAATCACTATGAGAATGACTCCCCCCCCCAGCTGGCTACGGTGGCCCAAATGTGGGGTCCTGACTCACGGACTAAGACTCTTCATGTCTGGAATAGACTTTTTAAAATTCCATGATATTCTAGAAATCCCATGACCCCTGCACAGCTACTGTAGTGACCACGACGATGTGAAGACAGACGCACACACGTCTTTCAGAGCTAGCAGAGCTCGCTAGCACACCTACAACTGCCTGTGAGACGCTACCCTTTCTGATTTTTGACTGTCAGTCTTTCTGGACATCGAAGCGACTTCTTTCAGCCCAAGAGTTAAAATAAACAGATGTATAAAGATATTCTAATAACTGCTCAAAACGACTAAGGGAGCACTTTATCATCACATCCAGCCCTCAACGGGTTCATGATTTTGGTTCCGATTCTTTCCTCATTTTGTTCTCGACGAATTATACAAAGTAATCAATAAAGATTTTTAACTTGAATATGTCGTTCATCGAGATCCGCGATGATGATTGATGATGTAAATTCCTTAATTTCTCTGACCAGCGTATATTATATTTGCTTTTTAGACATTCTCTATGAACATGACAGCTACCACTTTCAGAATGTCCACTAACAGACATGAAATGGGGTTTGATCTGGTTGGTTGGTCTACCTCTTGCGAGGAGACCCCTCGGTAGCCGAAGTCGTGCAGCTTGTACTCCAGACGCTCCAGGTTCCCGGACGTCTCCAGGAGATACTTGGCCAGGATCTTCTTCTGCTCCCGCGAGTTGGTCGCCACGGTGATGGGGTACCAGATCTGCACCAGGATGGTCTGGGGGGGGGGGGGGGGGCAAAGGGGGAGGGTGTCAGAGAAGGGTGGAGAGAGCGCGGTCAAGAGAACAGCGAACCAGGAAGTCTGTTCTATGATGGTCTAACAGCACCGCGCTAATCCCTAGGCATGTTCCATGTGTGTTTTGTAAGCTTGTCGTATGCGTGTGTGGTTTCATTATGGATCTAACCTGGTGTCTGGGTGACTTGGTACATATATACTTATCAGTACACATCTGGACACCCAATAACAAGGAACAAACAATACAAAGCACAAGGTCATGGAGTCAAGAGACAAACAGATCTGTTACCCCTCTCCACGCTTCCGCCACCCATCCCTCCATCCCTCCCTCCCTCCATCTCTCCCTCCCTCCCTCTCTCTCCCTCCCTCCGCAGACCCAGGCTCCTGCTGTCCCATAACCCTCACCACCGTTTGAACGACACCTCCGCACGCCACCACGCCACGTCCAGCGAACTTGAAAACTAACCCTTCCGAGCTGGGGAGGCCTTTTTAACGATGCCTGGTTCAGGGCCGGTCAGCGGGGCTCGGGGGAGGGGGGGGGGGGGGTTGTCCTCTTGACCCAATCCCAGGGCAGGGTCACCTCGGCTGGGGGCCGCTGTCAGGGGGAGGGGGCCCGGGGCTTTGGTCTGGGGCCCCACCGCCGTTGCGCGGCTATGGCTAAGTCAATATTATCCTACGCTCCGTAGGGGGTGTGTATTCAGAAGGATGTCTCGGACTCAGGGAGCTGTGTCATTTGTCGGCGAGGGTGTGTGTGTATGTGCTAGCATGTTCAGGCGAGTGTGTGTGCCCGTACTAGAATGTGTAGGCAAGTGTGTGTGTGTGTGTGCTAGCATATGTAGGCGAGGGTGCGTGTGTGTGCTAGCATGTGAGGCCGAGTGTGTGTGACCTCTGTGTGACAAACTGTCGTCCGCCTCCTTATTTAAGAGCCTGTGGCAGGTTTGGCTATCGGCCCTCTGGCTTCACCTCAGAGTCCGCCGGCTGTCGTGAGCGCTGGTGTCTCTATCTCGTGTAGCTCTCTCTCGCATATCAAGCGGAGCCGTCGACACCTGTTGTTATTGTATTTGTGTGAACTCGTCAACACTGTGAATGAGGGAAACCTCAGTGCTTTACGAGTATAAATAAAGTTTTGAAATGAAATGAAATCCTGGCTGTGTGGAGGCTGTGTGGAGGCTGCGTGGAGGCTGTTTGGAGGCTGCGTGGAGGCTGCGTGGAGGCTGCGTGGAGGCCGTGTGGAGGCTGTGTGGAGGCTGTGTGGAGGCTGTGTGGAGGCTGTGTGGAGGCTGTGTGGAGGCTGTGTGGAGGCTGTGTGGAGGCTGTGAGGAAGCTGTGTGGAGGCTGTGTGGAGGCTGTGTGGAGGCTGTGTGGAGGCTGTGAGGAAGCCTTTTCCTTGTCCATTGTCATGTGCCATCTGTCCTACAGAGGGCGACCTAGAGCACCTCAGGACAGCAGTTCCAGGGTCACGAGCCTCCAGAGACTAATCATGATGTATGAGACTGTGTCACACCAAACTTTAACACACACACACACACACACACACACACACACACACACACACACACACTGACAAGGAACCATCCGACAAAAGCATATCAGGAGAGAGGAAGAGATAGAGGGAGCAAGATAGAGGGAGGGAGAGAGTGGGAAAGAGAGGGAGAGACAGAGGAAGGGAGAGGGAGAGAGAGAGAGAGGGAGAGAGAGAGGGAGGGGGAGAGAGAGGGCAAGAGAGAGGGAGAGAGAAAGAGGGAGAGAGAGGGAGAGAGAGAGGAAGAGAGAGGGAAAGAGAGAGGAGAGAGAGAGAGGAGGAGAGAGAGGGAGAGAGAGAGAGGAGGAGAGAGAGGGAGAGAGAGAGGAGGAGAGAGAGAAAGGGAGAGAGAGGGAGAGAGAGAGGGAGAGAGAGGGAGAGACAGAGGAGGAGAGAGGAGGAGAGAGAGGGAGAGGAGGATGAGGAGAGAGAGAGGAGGAGAGAGAGAGAGGAGAGAGAGAGGGAATGTGGCCTGGTGACACTGTTCCCTGGACCAAGGACACTGGCAGCGGGGGAACAGCGGCGGCGGCAGCTAAATTTATATCAGCCGTGAGGAACGAG
>NC_140246.1:2467105-2494605 GCF_949987555.1 Borostomias antarcticus | reverse complement strand
AGTTTATAAGTGCCGTTTCCTGGCACTGACACACACACACACACACACACACAGTGCGTACACACGGCCAGTCGGTGTGTGTTTGTGTGTAAGTGTGTAACTTTCTCACCAGTCAGCCACCGTTGATAAGAGTTCTTATCAGGCTGGAGGCATGTCCAGACTTGTCTCTACTACACTGAGGCAGCAGCCTACACACACACACACACACACACACACGCCAACCGATTAGCCGCTGACTCTAGGTGCGGTCACCTGAGGACCGAAGCCAAACCACCAGCATTAAAGTTAGCATCTAAAGTGTCTCCAACTTCCCTCCATTCAGAATGCTAGTACTGTAGCAGCCTGCAGATCAGACAGCGGAGCGTCTCCCAAGGTCTAGACTCTTATCAGCTACCCTGATAAGGGCACCAGCTCAAACTTCTCTATTTTATATCAACAAACGTCAAAATGAGGAGGTCAATCCTGTCTCTAATGCGCGTGTCCTGCTATGCCTGCTCTTCTCAGGGAAAGACGAGGGGACAGGTGTCCCCCGGCCTCCCACTCCAGGACAGTCTCTGTCACCACAGACAGACAGTCAGTCAGTCAGTCCGTTTGTGTGTCTGTCTGTCTGTGTCTGTCTGTCTGTCTGTCTGTGTCTGTCTGTTTGTGTCTGTCTGTCTGTGTCTGTCTGTCTGTGTCTGTCTGTCTGTCTGTCTGTCTGTTTGTGTCTGTCTGTCTGTCTGTGTCTGTCTGTCTGTGTCTGTCTGTCTGTGTCTGTCTGTCTGTGTCTGTCTGTCTGTGTCTGTCTGTGTCTGTCTGTCTGTGTCTGTCTGTCTGTCTGTGTCTGTCTGTGTCTGTCTGACTGTGTCTGTCTGACTGTGTCTGTCTGTGTGTGTCTGTCTGTCTGTGTCTGTCTGTGTCTGTGTGTGTCTGTCTGTGTCTGTCTGACTGTGTCTGTCTGTGTGTGTCTGTCTGTCTGTCTGTGTGTGTGTGTCTGTCCCCACAGGACTGACTGAGGTCCCAAGGAGGAATTATCAGAAGCCCCCACCTCCCCCCGAGCAGGGCGATCACAGCCATAGCACACACAAGCTGCACCAGGGAAACACGGGTATGTGTGTGTGTGTGTGTGTGTGTTGAGGAGGTTGCTTGCCAAAGCTAGCCAACGGAATAGATCTCATTAATCTCTCATTCCGCAAAGGCTGCTGCTCACCCAGCCACAAGCTGCGCCAGGGAAACACAGGTATGTGTGTGTGTGTGTGTGTGTGTGTGTGTGTGTGTGTGTGTGTGTGTGTGTGTGTGTGAGAGAGAGACTACAGCTATAAAGATGAGCAGAGAATCCTCCCGGCAAGTACTTTTATTGATCTGTCTGGCCACAAAGTACACATTCACGGAGGAATGTAACAGCTGTGTCGTGCCCCTGCCCTGGTCATCCAGACAGAACCAGCTGTGTCGTGCGCCTGGTCATCCAGACAGAACCAGCCGTGTTGTGCCCTTGCCCTGGTCATCCAGACAGAACCAGCCGTGTTGTGCCCTTGCCCTGGTCATCCAGACAGAACCAGTCATGTTGTGCGCCTGGTCATCCAGACAGAACCAGTCATGTTGTGCGCCTGGTCATCCAGACAGAACCAGCTGTGTCGTGCCCTTGCCCTGGTCATCCAGACAGAACCAGCTGTGTCGTGTCCTTGCCCTGGTCATCCAGACAGAACCAGCCGTGTCATGCCCTTGCCCTGGTCATCCAGACAGAACCAGCCGTGTCGTGCCCTTGCCCTGGTCATCCAGACAGAACCAGCTGTGTCGTGCGCCTGGTCATCCAGACAGAACCAGCTGTGTCGTGCCCTTGCCCTGGTCATCCAGACAGAACCAGCTGTGTTGTGCGCTAGGTCTGGGTTTAAAAAATCGATTAATCGATTCTGAATCAAATGATTCAGAATCGATTCATGAATCCAAAATCGATCTTTTATTTAATGAATGAATGAATAAATGAAGGAATAAATAGTTCATTAATTCATTCAATGATTCATTCATTAATTTTTGGAAATCAGTATCGATACCCAGCCCTAGTATTGATGTGTTGCATAACTTGGCAGTCATGTAATTAAGGTTACAGCTAAAAAAAAAAAAAAAAGGTTTTAGTAACACTAACCGAATCGATATTGAATCGAATCGTGATAATCGATTCTGAACCTTGTGAATCGGAATCGAATCGATTCTTGAAATTCGAATCGATACCCTCAATATGCTACCACTTTTTCCTTCCCAATACCGATTCTGATCCCTGAACCTTGGATATTGACTGATACCGAGTACCGATACGACACCCGATTATATATATAATTGTTTTTAACAGCTGTATACTACTAACCCTGTGTAGATGTGACATGACTATCATTGTGGACATCAAATGACCCATTGTGGCCGTTTTACTGGTAGGATTTCCCAGTGTAAAATATTAAACTCCGCTGCCCCCCCCCCCATGGTGTATGCCAGTGTAGTGTAATGACATCACTTGGTGTCGGACCGGTCGTAGACTGCGTACTCTCCGACAACCCTCCCACATTCCAGGCAGTACCGGAGGCATTTATACTGCTACTGATGCCGCTATCGGTACAATGGGACAACTCTGAATGCAGCCTGTCAACCCTATCCCCCTGGCCTCCCCCCTGGCCTCCCCCCTGGCCTCCCCTCATTTCCAGCACATCCCTAACAGACGCGAGGGTGTGTGCTGTGCTGAGCCTTGTTTTTATACAGTGGCTATGACGCCACACTCAACAAACAGGCAGACGGGTTTATTCCTCATTCCTGCGACGACCTGCGGCTGCACCTGCTGCTGTTGGCTGGTGGTGTTTCTCGGTTGAGAGAGCAGCTCTGGCCGGCCGCCTCCTCACACAGAGAGACAGACCGGGGGAGGCCGCGTTACCGTTTCTCTAAGGGCAACATGGGGGATAAGGGCCTGGGCTCATGGACACACACAAAGACAGACAGACAGACAGGACAGGACAGACATACAGTACAAGATACCGCATGCAGTCTCACACACACACACACACACACACACACACACAGACTATACCCAAGACACTATTCAGTGTCCGTATGACTCACCCGCAATGACAACGGTAATCAATACAGTAGTGCATTTAATTCTTACAGTGAGGATGGCATGTCCAGCCATCTCACTATAACCCAGGATGTTGAGAGACAGAGAGAGAGAGAGAGAGCGAGAGAGAGAGAGAGAGAGAGAGAGCGAGAGAGACAGACAGAGAGAGAGAGAGCGAGAGAGAGAGAGAGAGAGAGAGAGAGAGACAGAGAGAGAGAGGGGCACAGACAGCATCCACAAAGAGTTATCGTATCAAAGCCAGTTACTCTGCTACCACTGAACAATAATATGGCAAGAGCCATCGACCGGACGGATAATGGCTAATTCAAATAGAGGAAAAATTAGGCTCTTCATTTTTATTGCTCTGCTCAATGCAGTCAACAGATGCAACCCCCTCTGTCTGTCTTTCTTGAGGCTGGCTGTTGGTTGTGCAACTGCATTTTGCACAAGGTTTGCACGGCTGTCTGGAGACCTGCCACCATCTCAGATCCTCTTTTCTACTTTGTCTCTCTCCCTCTTTCAATCTCCGCCTTCTTCCTTCTCTGAATCCTACCTCTCTCCACCCTCTCCTTATCCAGGATGTCTCCTCCCTCCTACCCTCTTATCCAGGATGCCTCCTCTCTCCTACCCCTCTCCTTACCGAAGATACCTCCTCACTTTGTGGCACTTGACAGTCATCATGATCCAAAAATCATATTTCTATAATGCTAAATTAAATTATTATCAAGTTAATAATGAGAAGTAATAAAGACAACAAGAATTACTGTACATGTTCAAGCAGCCACAGAGAGCGTCAGCCGACGTCTCATTGATGTGGGGCCCCTCGGGTCCAGGGTGAAGCGTGGATCTCTCACTCAGACAGAGGCCATTCATTCATTCACCCGGTCATCAGACAGAGGCCATTCATTCATTCACCCGGTCACTGTTTTCACGGTTTGTCTGCTCTTCCACAGATAATATTATGCCGGTACTCACCATGGTGAAGAAGGTTTTCGAAAGATGAAAGCCTTTTCTGCGAGGTGCCTTGACTTTCCCACCTTAAATATAAAAAGCACTTTTTTGCACTTAAAATAGCACCTCCACCGATATCCACTCATGGATATGATCTCACAAGTGCAAAAAAGTGTTTTTTATATAAAAGGTGAGGGGTCGAAAATAAAAACACCTCAGGGAAAAGGCGTTCATCTGTTTTGAATGGAGAGTGAATGAAAGGGGGCTATACCAGACCAGGACCAGAGCTAATGATGTGCTCCATCAGCTCCAGTAGGATTGCACAATCACACATGGCGCTATTGGAAGAAAAAGGCTCTCCTCTCTCCAAAGTTTCGCTTTTGATTAAGCCCAAGCCTTCTGCGCTTCTGGGGAATGACTGGACGAGCGACTAGCTAAGCTAGGCTATGCTAACAGTTAGCGTGTGAATGCGAGGAGGAGGAGCGTTAAGAGTCAGTGTTAGCCGTCCTGGTGCATCCCCGCCCGGGTTCAGACCTCCACACACACACCTCTCCATTCATCCAACCACCAGCTCACTGAGCCAGCCACCTCTGTCCCCTCCTCCTCCTCTCCTCTGTCTCAGCTAGCCTCGCTAGCCTGCTCTGCTAGCACCGCCACACTCCAGCATCGCCTTTCAGTTCAATTCGCCGGTGGACATTGAGTCTGTCACCCCGGGAGAAATGAAGGAAAGGAGGATGCTTTCTGATGCTTTTTGAATGCCGTGCTCCCTGTCAGCCTGGCCATGCCCCCCCTCTCTCTCCTCCCTCCCACCCGGCCTAGAGAGCGACCGGGGCGGCTTGATGATGGCCTTAGAGGATGAAACCACCTTGACTGGTTCATCCTCATCCACCGGACCCGGGCACGGGTTCCGCAAGCAGCCCGGAACACCGGCGTCGACCACTCACCTTGTAAGAGTCGGTAGCCAGCAGTATGTTGAAGTCGACGTCTCTGTGCTCCATCTTTCTTCCCCGTGGTCTCAGTCGGTCCTGTCTGTGTGTCAGTGCTGCTGCCGGGGACTCGATCACAACCTAGCTCCGTCGCTGGGGAAGGACGCCGGGGCGGACCAACCGGGAGGGGCGGGCCTTAGCGGGGCTCCCGTCACGCAAATCGGGGTACGTAGGGTGTATGACGTAACGTTTATGGAAATACATAAGGCAGAGATTCGTTTTGGACGTTCTGCGTGATGGCCCGCCATTTCAGGGCGGAGCAGCCCTTTCAAATGGACGAGGGATTCTGAATGGTATTCTAGGGTTGTATTGCAAGAGTAGCTTTGTTGAGAATTATTGTGCTGAGGAACATATAGGTTTCTGCTGTAAAGTTCCATTTATATACAAGTGAATTTCGCAATTTAATACGCCTTTACAGAAACCCTTTTCGGCAAGCATGCACACTGCGGGATGACTGGGGAATTAAAACGAAACACTTAAAATGAAGCAACCAACAGAGGGCGCCATAATACCAGTCCCACGCACCAGTTCTGTTCAGCATACAGTACCAGTTTTATTATTATCACAATTATATTTCATCATAATGTCCATTGTCCACGATCTCACCACAATCTTCAGTACATCTACGAGTTAATAATATAAACCTGAAGATCCAAGATTTTGTAAAAAAACAAACAAAAAAAAAACACTCAGGTTGCCAACCAGAAATATAATTTAATCATAGCCTAGACTGATCAACTACACACAGTATGAAGTTATCAGTGATTATTCAGAATAATTATGATGAATAGACTATACGAATATTATACGAATATTACTAATCCAGATATGTAGTCCAGTAGCAATATCATTTTGCCCCTAGAACTACATTAATGACGCCTCCAAACAACTCGCTGTGGCCAATAAGAGTAGAACATGTAAACTACGTAGCATACGGAGCCAGGGCTGGATGAAGTAGAGGTGTAGCCCGTCCTACAGTAGGCTACCGATATTTTGACAGTACGGGAAAAAAATCGTTTCAGCTAAAAGGAATGGTGACAGTTACCAGCATTAAATGCCGAGAAAATACAGTCCGGTTTCTGCTGCGTGTGTTGTGACTACGTTGAGCGGTGAGTTTCTACTTTCTGAGTCAGAAAAAGTACCACCTGGGGCGATCGTACCGTTACTTTGTGAACGATTTCTAGTTGTTGGTGTCCTCTCAAAAGTTTGTGCTTCTTTCACGTCGGAGGTGTGTGTATGACCATTTAATTTGACATATTGAGAGAGACACGTAGCCCAATGAATATTTATATGCTTTATGCCCCGTAGCCATGGATGTGACTCTGTCACATTTAATTTAGACCTGATGCTGCCGACAGTCTGGTTCAGCTGGCTTCCTGCTTTGCAACACTTCCTTTGCTGTGTGGATGTGAAAGAAGAAGTAGACTAGTAGCCTAGTGCGTAGGCTATAGATTTCAGCACATGATAGGATTAGAAAAACTAGAATCCTATTTTTCAAGTTAGTCCAAGAAACAACAACAGACTGGCAACAACACCAGAATAAATGCCGCCCTTATATAGTTTAAGAAAATCTGTTTACTGTCACCATCTAAAATGTCCCCTCCCATTACATTCGACATTAGATAAACCAGGTTATGGACCAGCAAATGAGCGATGACGAGCCTGTAGTCCTCAGACAAGACAGCAGCCGGAGGAGGAGACGGAAGATGAAGCCCATCACCTCCAGCTCCTCGGTAGCCATGGATCAGATCGCCATCGAGTTTGTGCTGCCCACCAACACGAAGACGTCGGGCCGCGGGCCGGACACCCTGCTCCTGGAGGTGGCCGGGAACTGGACGGTGGAGCAGGTGAAGGCCCAGGTCTGGCTGAGGGCCGTGGCCACCAAGCTATGTCCAGAGTTTTACCAGAAATACTCCCCAGACCACTGCATCCTGCTGTACCAGAAGAAGGGCAGCTGGTGTGAGATCTACGACAAGCACCAGGTGTTCCAGACACTGGACTGCATCCGTTACTGGAAAGGTAAACTGGAGTTTACTGGAGTTGAGACGGCATCTCTCAACCGTTTATTACTTAGGATTTTTGAACTTTTGAATCAAGAAAACACTGCTTGTATCTTTCCAGAATCCAAAGTTTTGATTCTGGAAAGATACAAGCAGTGTAGGGCAAGCTACTCAAAATGAGTAATTAGTTACTGTTACTAGTTACTTCTTTCAAAAGTAATTGAGTTCCTTTACAAATTACTGTATACTACTAGGGAAAGAGGTTACTAGGGAATGTAGCCTAACTTTTGTTACCTCTCCTTGTCCTTGGTCAGCGACGCTTGATGGGGTCTTTAAATTAGCGTAGTAGAAGGGCATTGTTTTACTAGGTGCTTGTAAAAATTATAATTACTGTTCTTTGATGTGGATACAGTTCTCACACCTGCACATAGCCTACACATCTGTATAGGCTAGTGATTGAGTAACTCCCAATACTACAAGCCTTTGGCATGTACCTTTTAGATTTGGTTGATTTCTGGGTTTAAAATCAAGAAACACTGAAAGCATTTCTCAATACTCATTTCTTTTCATGGTGACGGTCAGTATTGAGGTACGTTTACACTGGTCTGTGAATAAAGTTAGTTTTCTCCCGAAAGCCCTGAAAAAGGATGTGGGTAAGATTCACCTGGCCTCCAGACCCCAGCCCTCCGACGACTCGGTCCAATACCAGAGGTTCCTCAACTACCTCATCGGATACGACGTCACCGACGTCAGCAACGTGCACGACGACGAGCTGGAGTTCACCCGCCGGAAGCTGCTCACGCCCCGCAGGATCGAGCTGTTGGACCGCGACCCCAAGCTCTACTCCATGGACCCCTGGGTCACGTCCAAACCCCTCCCGGAGAAGCTCCGCGGCAAGGTCAACAACAGCCACATCCTCCTGGTGGTCCACAGCGGCTCGGCCAGCCAGACCATCAAGGTGGGCGCCGATGACACGCCCGTCCAGGTACTGCGCGCCTTCTTCGCCAAGATCGCCAACAAGCGGGCGCTGCTGGGCGTCCCAGAGGACGTGCGCGAGGACGACTTCATCCTGCGGGTGTGCGGGAGGGAGGAGTATTTCTTCGGGAACCACCCGATCAGGGAGTTCCACTGGGTCCGGCAGTGTCTGAAGAACGGGGAGGAGGTCCACCTGGTTCTGGAGACCCCCCCCAACCCGGACCTGGACCTGGTCCAGCGAGAGGACTGGGCGCAGGTGGACGACTGCACCGGAGTGGCAGGTATCATCGCTCCATTCTGGACTGGGTTGTGTCATCTGTGAATGAAATTCAAGTCTCACCACTGTGTTTTGTTTTCCTACTTGACTGTTGTTCTAACTTTGTAGTTCGTTCCTCTAGAATCAGTCTGTTAAAACTACAAATTCTTCCTGTGTGACATCACTTCCCTGTCCTCTTCATCCTGAAACTATGTCACTTCCTTTTTCACGTTATAAACTATCGATCTCATTCCCCAGTGACTCACTCAGCCCGGATTCACTTCCTGTGCTCGAGTCCGAATTTGCAAATCGTAACATAGAATAAAACTATTGTCTTTTGTTTGAAACCAGCTTGAATCGACCACTCGCGTGCTCTTATTTTTAAACCAAGTATAAAAATACTTTCATACATCACCTCCCTGTTCTGTTCAGAATCAGTTATTTCAGGGACGCACACTGAACGTGGCACTTGTTCTTTTTAACGCGACCCCTCCCGCAGGCACCCACGAGCAGCTGACCATCGACGAGAAGGACCACGAGCGCGTGTTCACCATCTCCCTGTGGGACTGCCACAGGAAGTTCCGGGTGAAGGTGCTGGGCGTCGACATCCCGTCGTTGCCGCGCAACCCCGAGCTCATCGTGTTCGTGGAGGCCAGCGTCTTCCACGGGCAGCAGCTGCTGGCCCAGGAGAGGACGTCGTCCAAGCCCTTCACCGAGGAGGTGCTGTGGAACGTGTGGCTGGAGTTCAACCTCCGCATCCTGGACCTGCCCAAGGGGGCGCGGCTCTACGTGCAGGTGGGCGGAGCTTTAGCGAAAACAAACGCACTTTGTATGCTTGAAACGACCGTGATATAAGGTGATATAAGAGGCTATAGACTCTTGCAATACACATGGACTAGTTCTTTATAAAATTTATTTTATATTTATTGACTATTTATTTTTATTTATTTGACCTTTATTTAACCAGATAAAATCAATTGAGAACCAATTCTCATTTTGAATGACTAAAGTCTGTATCCAGGTCCCAAGAGGTTTCAAACTGCGTTGCCCCACCGATGTAATATAATGAAAAGTTGGTGCTTTTCGATAGAAAATATCGCCGACAATCATTGTCACCGCAAGAAGTTGACCAGCGTATCACGGCCTCCTATCAGATCAGACTCGTTGCTAAATGATAAGAGTACCAAGCCGTCATCTGATCTTCTGAACGCAGGTGTCCTGTGGGAAGGCCCAGCTCCAGGCCTCCAAGGGAGGCGCCTACCAGGACAATGGAGGAGGAGGAGGAGGAGGAGGCGTGGGGGGGGACGGTAAGGGCGGTAAGAGCCGGCTGCTCTACTACGTCAACCTGCTGCTGGTGGACCACCGCTCCCTGCTGCGCCAGGGCGAGTTCATCCTGCACATGTGGAAGGTTCCGGAGAAGACGGAGGACAACAGCAGCATCAACGCCGACAAGCTCACCTCGGCCACCAACCCGGACAAAGCGTCGTCCATGGCCATCGCCATCCTGCTGGACAAGTACTGCTACCCGGTGGCCCTGCCCAAGAGCAGGGAGGTCCAGGGGCCGGCGGCCGGGGGAGGGGCCGGGGGAGGGGCTGGGGGAGGGGCCGGGGGCGGGGAGAGGGGCCAGAGGGAGATGCCCAACCACCTGAGGAAGCAGTTTGAGGCCATTGTGGCGACGGACCCACTCAACCCGCTGACCCCCGAGGATAAGGAGCTGCTGTGGCACTTCAGGCACGAGTGTATGAACCACCCCAGGTAGGCGCCGCCGCCGCCGACCGCCATGACGCATCACACTCACATACACATGTCTCATTACTATCTCAGTTCTCTCAAAGTAGTTACGAGGAGTTTTTGACTGGTTATAAAGCACTCTCATTTTAATACCCATGCCTCTACATTACCTACATTAGCAAACGCAGATCCCTCTCTCTCTCTCTCTCTCTCTCCTCCAGGGCCTACCCCAAGCTGCTGGGCTCGGTGCGCTGGGGGAACCAGGAGGCCGTCCTGGCCGCCCACCGCCTGCTGGAGAGCAGCTCTGTGTGGGACCGCAGCCCGCTGGATGTGGGCCTGGCCATGCAGCTGCTGGACTGCCACTTCTCCGACGCCCACGTGCGCTCCATGGCCGTGCACAAGCTGGAGAGCCTCGGGGACGACGACGTGCTGCGATACCTGCTACAGCTGGTGCAGGTGAGGCAGAGGCGTACTGGTTCTGGGCAGGTGAGATGGACGGGTTCTGGTTCTGGGCAGGTGAGATGGAAGGTTCTGGTTCTGGACAGGTGAGATGGAAGGTTCTGGTTCTAGGCAGCTGAGATGGAAGGTTCTGGTGCTGGGCAGGTGAGATGGAAGGTTCTGGTTCTGGGCAGGTGAGATGGACGGGTCTGGTTCTGGGCAGCTGAGATGGAAGGTTCTGGTGCTGGGCAGCTGAGATGGACGGGTTCTGGTTTGGTATTCAAGACGTCGACCGCCAGCACCAGAACCCAGACATCTAACACGAGGCCGTAAAGGAATTCTAGGGGTTTGAGGAGGATATTTTGGCCCCAGGAAGGGACCTCTTCCTTCCTGTTTTCCTCCCAGACCAATGGGAATGGTCTGTTTTGCATAATGACACAAGGGTGAAAACTGTAAACTGTCACCCATCCATGAATCTACAAAGGGCTCTTGGTGTGACAGGCAAATATGTGTTTCCTGCATATTTAAGATTCTGTTTGGCAGGGCTGCCACAGCCATCGAATGGTCTCCACAATGGCAAAACTAACCGCCGCTGGACAGTTATGTACCAGGCAGGTTTTGTTAGATATCAAATATGCTTATGATGACTGGAGTGAAACTGAAACTTTTATTTTGCATGGGATCTCACGCCTGTCTGTCTGTCTGTCTGTCTGTCTGTAGGCTGTGAAGTTTGAGCCATACCACGACAGTGCCTTGGCCAGGTTCCTGTTGAAGCGAGCTCTGAGGGTAGGAAGTGAACATCTCAGCTTCAGGCCTACGGCTCCACACACACCATCATGACAGCACTGAGAGAGAAGAGCTTCACTTCTGCCTTCAGTAACTGTATGAAACTCACCTTCTCATGTCTCATACTATGTCCTTAAACGAGGTGTGTATATCTCTCTCTGTGTGTGTGTGTGTGTGTGTGTGTGTGTGTGTGTGTGTGTGTACAGAGTAAGAGGATAGGCCATTTCCTGTTCTGGTTCCTGCGGAGTGAGATCGCCCAGTCGATGCACTACCAGCAGAGATACGCTGTCCTGCTGGAGGCATACCTCCGGGGCTGCGGAGACGCCATGCTGGAAGACTTCAGAAGACAGGTGTGTGTGTGTATGTGTGTGTGTGAATGTGTGTGTGTGAGTGTGTGTGTGTGACTAACTGATAGCTCATACATGCTGGATGTGAAACAGAGCTTTGTCTTGTTTAAAAGGTTGCTTGATTCTGCCTGAAGTGTCAGTGGGTGTGGTTTGAATTGTGCCAGTCAAGATCAGTCAAACACAGAAAAGATTTCAAATAGTATATCAACCCAGGTCTGTTGTGGATCTTGGGTTAGGTTTAGTTGATAGTTAATTGAATATTATTTAAGAGTTGAGCGTCTATAGACAAGTACTAGTGGCTAATCGGTAATACGTTTCACAGATACATTTAGTGTCAATCTGGCTGAAAGGACTTGTACAAACTGAAATGCAAGTGCACAATGCTCCTTCAAGCGCTACAACTGCAAATGGAATCCACCCATCGAGCTTTGATAAACATGAATAACACCTACTATTCTAATTCTATTGATCCGTCAAGGTGGAAACGACGGAAGCTCTACAGAAAGTCACCCGCGAGATCAAGGCCATGTCTGCTGACAAATACGACGTCTCTTCACAAGGTGACCAGACAAGCATTCAAAATAGCTTTCTTCCCATTCCGAGGCTTACTTTAACGACCACTTAAACGTCTTTAACGAGGCAATTCCTTGTAAATGTGGAATGAAATCCCAAGAAAAGACAGTTTGTTTCTAAATGGCTGCAGTGTTCTGAGTTGTGTTCCGGCTAAATGCCGGCTGGCGTTCTTAGTTGTGTTCCAGCTGCGTCAGAAGCTGGAGAGCCTGCAGACATCTGGTCTTCCAGAGAGCTTCAGAGTTCCCTACGACCCGGGCCTACGGGCTGGAGCTCTGGTGGTGAGCACCGCTCTCACCTCCATCTCTCTCTCCAGCCTCCTCCTTCTCTCTCAAACTCCTACTCGCTTATCCCTCCATCTCTCTACAAGCTACTCCCTCTCTCTCAAACTCCTTCATTCTTCTCCTAGATAGATAGATAGATAGATATATAGATAGATAGATACTGTAGATAGATAGATAGATAGATAGATAGATAGATAGATAGATAGATAGATAGATAGATAGATAGATAGATAGATAGATAGATAGATAGATAGTACTTGGTGCTATTTACTGTGGTATTCTGTCTCTACACACTGTCATGCTGTGTGACTTGCAGATCGAGCAGTGTAAGGTGATGGCCTCCAAGAAGAAGCCCCTGTGGCTGCAGTTCAAGAGGGCCGACCCCACCACCCGGTCCAGCGACACCATTGGGGTCATCTTCAAGGACGGGGATGACCTCAGGCAGGACATGCTCATCCTGCAGGTATGTGAGGTAGTTATTACCAGGTCATATTGCAGGTAGAGGGGTAGTTAGAACCAGGTCATACTGCAGGTAGAGGGGTAATTAGAACCAGGTCATACTGCAGGTGGAGGGGTAGTTATTACCAGGTCATACTGCAGGTAGAGGTAATTAGAACCAGGTCATACTGCAGGTAGAACAGGTGGAGGGGTAGTTAGTAACAGGTCATACTGCAGGTAGGACAGGTGGAGGGGTAGTTAGTAACAGGTCATACTGCAGGTAGGACAGGTGGAGGGGTAGTTAGTAACGGGTCATACTGCAGGTAGGACAGGTGGAGGGGTAGTTAGTAACAGGTCATACTGCAGGTAGGACAGGCGGAGGGGTAGTTAGTAACAGGTCATACTGCAGGTAGGACAGGCGGAGGGGTAGTTAGTAACAGGTCATACTGCAGGTAGGACAGGTGGAGGGGTAGTTAGTAACAGGTCATACTGCAGGTAGGACAGGCGGAGGGGTAGTTAGTAACACATCATACTGCAGGTAGAACAGGTGGAGGGGTAGTTAGTAACAGGTCATACTGCAGGTAGGACAGGTGGAGGGGTAGTTAGTAACAGGTCATACTGCAGGTAGGACAGGCGGAGGGGTAGTTAGTAACAGGTCATACTGCAGGTAGGACAGGTGGAGGGGTAGTTAGTAACAGGTCATACTGCAGGTAGGACAGGTGGAGGGGTAGTTAGTAACAGGTCATACTGCAGGTAGGACAGGCGGAGGGGTAGTTAGTAACAGGTCATACTGCAGGTAGGACAGGTGGAGGGGTAGTTAGTAACAGGTCATACTGCAGGTGGAGGGGTAGTTATTACCAGGTCATACTGCAGGTAGGATAAGTAGAGGGCTTTTTAGTACCAGCTCAATGGCCGGTTTTCCAGGCTCAGATGGAGATTAGCTATTGTGAATTGCTATTGTCAGGGATTATTAGTTCTTGATGAGGTTTAATCTGTGTCTTTATCTGGCCTTAAAAAATATAATTTCATAGTGGTTGAATGGATGTGATGTGAGGTTGTTGGTTTGAATCCCGTGTCTCCCGCGCCATTAGATTCTGCTGATCATGGAGTCTATCTGGGAGGCGGAGTCTCTGGACCTGTCTCTCCTGCCCTACGGCTGCATCTCCACAGGGAACAGGATAGGTGAGGCAGTCTGCCCATGTCTGGGTTGATAGGGGTGTCGCAACTGCCTTCTAACACACTGCTTGTGTTCTCTCTCTCTCTCTCTCTCTCTCTCTTTCTCTCTCTCTTTCTCTCTTTCTTTCTTTCTCTCTCTCTCTTTCTCTCCCTCTCTCTCTCTTTCTCTCTCTCTCTTTCTTCCTCTCTCTTTCTCTCTCTCTCTCTTTCTTTCTCTCTCATTCTCTCTTTCTTTCTCTCTTTTTTCTTTCTCTCTTTCTCTCTTTTTTCTTTCTCTCTCTCTGTTTCTCTTTCTCTCTCTCTCTCTCTCTCTCTCTCTCTCTCTCTCTCTCTCTCACTCTCTCACTCTCTCTCTCTCTCTCCTTCCCTCCAGGGATGATAGAGATAGTGAAGGACGCCACCACCATCGCCAACATCCAGCAGAGCGTGGTGGGCAGCACGGGGGCCTTCAAGGACGAGATCCTGCACCAGTGGATGCGGGACAAGTGTGTGAGCGAGGAGAAGGTACGGTAGCCCCGCCCCCCCCCGCCTCGCTGCGGAGAGGATACAGCAGCGAACAGGAAGGAAGGAAACGCCGCGTCCTGCCTCCTCTCTCTTTGTCTTCAACTCACGTCGACTCAGACATCACATAAACACCTGTGCTGTTTCGTAGTAATGTTTTTGAACTCTGTGTGTGGGGGTGTGTGGGGGTGGGGTGGGGGGAGTGTGTTCAAAATATAGCATTGTGCCAGATTCTCAGCGTGTATCTATCCTCGAAGTCAGGCAAAGTTGTGTAATCAAACAGCAAACAGTTGGCCACAGCAGACATGTCGAAATAGTAAACATGTTATTAGTCAAATGTTCACTTTCGGTTTACATCAGCGGGTTTGTTGACCGTTGTCCATGTAAATGAGTTGGGCCGAGAGAACACAAGTGTTCCCAAAAATGGAAAGTGAAATGTCATCCTGGTCTCCTCCTCCCTCCTCCTCTTCCTCCCCTCCCCCCCTTCTCTTCCTCCATCCCCCTCATTCTCTCCTCCTCCTCCTCCTCCTCTCCTCCTCCTCCGTCTCCTCTCCTCCTCCTCCTCCTCTCCTCCTCCTCCTTCTCCTCTCCTCCTCCTCCTCCTCCTCCTCCTCCTCCTCCTCCTCCTCCTCCTCCCCCTCCTCCTCTCCTCCTCCTCCTCTCCTCCTCCTCCTTCTCCTCTCCTCCTCCTCCTCTCCTCTCCTCTCCTCCTCCTCCTCCTCCTCCTTCTCCTCTCCTCCTCTTCCTCTCCTCTCCTCTCCTCTCCTCTCCTCTCCTCCTCCTCCTCCTCCTCCTCCTCTCCTCCTCCTCCTCCCAGTTCCAGCAGGCTGTGGAAAGGTTTGTTCACTCGTGTGGAGGGTACTGCGTGGCCACCTATGTCCTGGGTATAGGAGACAGACACAACGACAACATCATGATCACAGAATCTGGTAACACAGCACTTCACATCTATCATGTGTGTGTGTGTGTGTGTATACTGTATATATTACAATATGTTTAACTTAGTTCTTGTTTTATTCTGTTCTTGTTTATATGCCTGTCAGTCCTATGTGAAGCATCCACCAAGTGAAATACCTCGTAGCTGAAAAGGTACTTGGCAAATCAACCAGACTGAGATGTTGATATAGTTGCTCAATCTTTTCCTAGGGAATCTTTTTCACATCGACTTCGGACACATCCTTGGGAACTACAAGAGCTTCCTGGGCATGAGTAGGGAGCGCGTGCCCTTCGTCCTGACGCCCGACTTCCTCTACGTCATGGGGGCGTCTTCCAAGAAGAGCAGCCCGCACTTCCACAAGTTCCAGGTATGGAGTTATATTTTACAACACATAATGATACAAATTCAGTAAGGTAGCACCGTCAGGCAGGCGTTACACAAAGCAACTTTCATTATTGGTTGTTCGTGTTTGCTTCAGCAACTAATAAGCAACTCATCTGTGACTTGCATTCAGTTGCAACATTTTGAGCTTGGAACAACCAATCCAAACGCTGATATTTGTCACATGACATTTCCACCCGAAACGTAATGATCGGCTGGTTACCACGGCATCTGTCAAACTGGAGATTTGTGAGGTTGAGTTTGTGAGTTTGTTTTGGGATATCGCTGCATACTCTATCATGAGTACAGTACAGTACATCTGTGGAGTAAAATACTATTTCTTGTGATAATTAATCATGTGCAGTTTTTAACCGACATTGCAACATTGCTACTATAGCCTACTTAGAGCAGATGGCTGGACTGAAGTTGCGCAAAACGTGTTTTGTATACAGTGAGCAACCCCAGCGGAAGATTCTAGAAGTCCGCCGTTTAGGTTCCAAATGGGGCCGTAGTAGGGCTTGAATCTGCATCCCTGAAGGGCCCCTGAACGTTTATCGTCAACCACGTTTGCAGCCGGCAGGAGATACATACGCACAATATCCCAGTCCTTCAGCCGTGGTGTCTCTCTGTCTCTGTCCCACGCAGGATGTGTGTGCTCTGGCCTACCTGGCCCTCAGGCACCACACCAACCTCCTCATCATCCTCTTCTCCATGATGCTGATGACGGGCATGCCCCAGCTCACCAGCAAGGAGGACATCGAGTACATCCGCGAGGCGCTGACCGTGGGCCGGACCGAGGCCGAGGCCGAGCGCCACCTGCTGGACCAGATCGAGATCTGCAGAGACAAAGGCTGGACCGTGCAGTTCAACTGGTTCCTGCATCTGGTGCTGGGCATCAAGCAGGGGGTGGAGAAACGCTCTGCGTAGAGGGGGGGGGGGGGGGAGGTTGGATCAGCGTGCACTCACACACGCACACATTTTGTGTGCACTCACACAGACACACACAAACAGTCCATATCTTTCTTTCTCTCTCTCTCTCTCTTACACACACACACACACGCGTATACACACACACACACACACACACCCTCACATTAAGCCATATTATGCATTCATTAGATACAATTAACAAGTGGCTTCCAGGACTTGTGCAGGCCTGATGCTACCACTAGTCCCACCAGTGCTACATGACTCAGTTGATCCTGCTGGAGGTCATATTAGAAGGCTCTGCACTAAAACTATCAGCCAACTTTGACCCCTGGTGATGGAGTCAAGATGGAAGCAGCCGTCTACCACTCCAGCGCCGGGTCACAATTTCAGTCCACAGATCCTCTTCCCACGCAGATACAGACACGAGGGGAGCGTACCACACACGCTCCGGGCCAGGATGAGTGGCTGGACATCTCCGCAGTAGAACATGTCGCCGTCCTCTCCGAGTTAAAACCCCGAGCTGCACTCTGCGTAGACAGTGGAGGGCGCGCTTGGTTTCAGAATACGGGCGGTCTTTATTTCGAGCGTCATGCGCCACAGCACCTGGGAGAGCAGAACTGTGATCATCTGTACTTGTTGTGGGAAACATCATTAAACCTCCCCAGAATGACAGCGTACAGTATGGAGATGTGTGCTGAGCAGCACCATAGCAGATGAGTCACTGCACACGGTCCATATCCCAGAGGAAGTGAGCTCCAGTGTCTCACGGGGGCGGGGGGGTTATGTTTATGTTGTAGTTGTTTTTTGAACAGGATTGTTAACTGTCTTTAACAGCCTGGATCACTCTCGTGATTCTCTGGTGACTGCTCCTACCAATGTTCAGTTGTTTTTCAGTCTGATTATAATAGTTGTGCCATTTCAATCACAATTTTTTTTATCAGAAACCGTAGCTGGAAAGTGTAAATAATAATATATGTATTGTTTGTTAAACAGGGTGACTGACCTAAACATTTATTAGTTATTTATCCTGCTGACGTGAACTGAACCAGGAGAGAAAAGCAGCACTTTTATGGCTTAACCCAGTTACTGTGCTAAGGGGGTCAGTTACTGTATTTAGACATTAATTAAAATGGAATCTATTTGCTAAAATTAAAATGCACCCACCACCCTATCTGCCAGCCCATAATTTGATTTTTTAAAACAGATAGCTTACCTCCTGAAAATAATTTGGTTGTGTCTTTATAAAATAAAGTGTTGTGATGATGTTTTATGAATTGATGAATTCAATGAATTTTTATGAATCTGAAATATAAAACTATTAGTGTGACTGTATGCGGCCATACGCAGTATGCTAGAGGATTGTTGCCATAGCGACCCGGATCACATGTGCGATTTCCTGTCGCCGGCAGCGCAGCGGAGCGGGGCGGAGCTAACATCTCATCTGAACCCTGCCGTCTTCACCAGACCCGCACGGCACAACAAGGCTGGCTACATAGCTGAACAGAGGCTGAGCATGGAGATCACGCTAACCAGGGTTTTTGTAGCCACACACCGTGCCCGTGGAATACATTTTTACTCGTAGTTCCCCTTGAAGCATCCTTGAAGTGTGCTGTCAAATCTTGTTCAGCTAGCAACAAGCTAACACTAGCCGAACGCCTTAGATAACGTTAAAACAGCTGGAATATTTCTCTTTTTTGTAATTTTATTTTTCAAATTTGCGTCTTTTCGTGTGGGCTGCTGCAAAGGATCCTGTCGCCAGTGTTCAGAGATGAGTATTGAGATCCCGGCCGGGTTGACGGAGTTGTTGCAGAGCTTCACGGTGGAGGTCCTGAGGACCCAGCCGAGGCCCGGAGACCTGCTGGACTTCGCCTGCCACTACTTCACTCACCTCCACACAACCCGGACCAGAGGAGCCGCCGTGGACCATGACAGAAACCCGGCTAACGCCGCCTGTCGCCCCGGGGCCGGGAGGGCGGTCAACTTCGCCGAGGAGGCCATGCAGATTGACTCCGAAAACGGGGATGGCGATGAGGAGGAGGAGGACGAAGAGGAATTCGTGGGTATGCGAAGCAGTGCTGTCAGGCGTGATGAAACCAACAAGCTTAAGTCATTCATGGTGCCCAAAGCATAGCTAGCTAGTAAGCTGACTTAGCTACTGCATGTAGCTGGCTATGATGACCACACAGATATGGGGTCAGTATCAGATGTCATGCTTGGTCATGCGAACAGTAGTGTGTAGCTAGCTGGTAAATTAGCTAGCTGGTCAGCCAAGCTTCCGCATAAGAGGTCCCTGGCCCTGGCCCTGGCCCTGGCCCTCAAACAGGCTTGGCCCCCGACAAGCATCATTCAGGACAGGAACTGGCCAGGGTCATCATTCCAGTAGCATCATTCAGAGCTGTCTCTATTGTCTGACCTTGTTCCCTAACAGGACAGACACAGAAAGAGGCCTGCCGTCAAAGTTATCACCCCCAGCAAGCCAGTGGAGTAGAATTGACGAGATGTAGATTTCTAGCTAGTTAATAACTTGCCCTAACAACTTCATCATGTTTTATTTGCCTTATACAGCTCCTGTGATCAACAGATTCCTGAGAAGAACCTCAGGTAGGTACTTAGTTGTCTGCTGTATTAATTGGTCCCCTGTTTTGGATTCAGATTCAGAAAAAAAATGCATGTAAACTTGTCCCGGAGAGGCATTTCAGTTTGCAGCAATAGTTATACTAAATACAAAATATTGGAGGTGGCTATATACCTAAAAGTGTGTTAGCAGATGTGGGAGGAGGATGTGACATGAAGAATGATATCCGAGGCTGGGACTATTGATCCAACCAGGACTCGCTGATATTAATAGCAGGATAAAAACTGCCTGCTCCAGGATTTTCAGCGCATGGAAATATTAAAGTACCAGAAGCTGAGCTCAGACGTTGTCAGATTTTGGAGCAGATCCCTTCGGAAGAAGGCTGAAGTGTAGAGAAGGAAGGTGAAACATAAGGGAGGGGTTTTGTGTATTTTGTGTAACCCAGACCCCTTTTTTGACCTGAGAACAGAGAGCCTTGTGAGGTCAGATGACTGAATTGATGTACTTGGTATGGAGGATCTGGATGATTTCTGGTTTGTTTGTGCAGTGTGCGCCGAGGCGTTCAACCCTGATGACGAGGACGAGGACAGGGAGCCCAGGGTAAGGTCGCGACCTTGAGCCTGCCTAATGACGGAGTACAAACCCTTGAAATCCACACGCGTCTGATCACTCTCTCTCTCTCCCTCAGGTCACCTATCCTAAAACAGACGAGCAGAGACAGAGACTACAGGAGGCCTGCAGAGACATCCTCCTGTTCAAGAACCTAGACCCGGTACAGTGAGAGAGTCGAGAGAGGGACCTGAACCCACAGACCCCTCAAACGCACTGCTGTTTCACACTGTAGATAGCGTAGGCCGGGTCTACAGTGACCAGCAGTCTCCCTGGTATGGTACAGTAACTTGCTCCCGTGTGCTTGGCGTGTGCTTGGCGTGTGCGTGTACAGGAGCAGATGTCCCAGGTGCTGGACGCCATGTTCGAGAAGCCCGTGGAGGATGGGGAGCACATCATCGACCAGGACGATGACGGAGATAACTTCTACGTCATCGAGAGGTACGGCCGTTCGCCGGTCTGCCGTTTGACCTCACTCCCGTTTCACGCCGTGGGCTCGGACCGCATGCGAAGCGCCACGCTGCAACTCTGCTCCTCTGCACTTTAATCGCATGCATTCGCTCACAGAAAAAAATTGACCGCCCCTATTCTGTCCGTTGTGCGGCCGGTGTGAACAGCCGCGTTGGATAACGCGGGCGCCGATAGGAAGGGGCGTGCGCTCCGTGGCCCTTTGCAGCGCTTTCGCGTCCGGTCCAAACCCAGTGTCGCCCAGCAGTGGGGTAAAACGTCTCGGGGCAGCGGATCGGAACGGAATTGCTGTCATTGTTAACGCTCAGACATCTAGCGACTGTGTCTAATGAGAATGACCTGTTGTGATTGGTGTCGGTCCTCGTGGTGTGGTGTGGTGTCCCGCGGCTCAGGGGGACGCTGGACATCCTGGTGAACACGGACGGAACGCAGCGGACGGTGGGCTCCTACGACAACCGCGGCAGCTTCGGGGAGCTGGCTCTGATGTACAACACGCCCCGCGCCGCCACCATCATCGCTACCTCCTACGGAGCCCTCTGGTGTCTGGTTAGTTGAACCTCCTAATAGTAATAATAACAATAATAATAATAATAATCATGCATTTTATTTAATATAGCGATTTTCTCAAAGACAATAACAATACACAATGACACTTTATATTGGTCAGGAGATTGGCAACAGCAGATCAAAGGATACGGGGGGGTGGGGGGGGGGTGCTAGGTGCCAAGGTGTGGAGGTGTGCTGGTGTTGGAGGTCAGAGAGATGGGAGGGGGTCCAGGTTGTGGAGGGCTTTGAAGGTGGTGAGCAGCAGTTTAAATTGTACCCGTCGTTCGATTGGAAGCCAGTGTTCTGGAGGAGAGGGGTGATGTGATCTCTGGAGCGGGTGTGAGTGGGCAGACGGCCAGCCGTGCTCTGGAGGTAATGACGTTTGTTGGGAACTGTGGTGGGTGTGTCTATGGAGCTCTCTGGTGTGTGGCCAGTTCATGGTCATTCTCCCTTAGAGACTGACTCATGTCTGGGGCTTGACCTGTGTGCACACAGTACCATAGCCAGACCTACCTAAAATGCTATTAGACAAGACATGTTTGGCTTGAGTCCGCCCGGAGTGCCAGGTGTGTGTGGGAGGGGGCTGTATTTTTTGGTTATATTGTGCCAGACACAAACAATTGAACACAGATATGTCATTTGATGTCTAAAAGTGTTCGACCCAGGTCAATCAATCAATCAAAGCTTTATTTGTATAGCGCATTTCATACCCAGAGGCAACACAATGCGCTTTACAGAGAACAAGGGAGGTGGGCATACGACCCACCTCTACATATTCCAGAGGGAAGCAAAAAAACAGTAATCACCCGGGGGCCAGAAAAGTGAGCTGTAAAAATTCTTCCCTGACCCCTCTAACAAGGCGGTCTGATCATAGCTGTGATGGACAAGAAGATGTGTGTATTTTGTTGGTGTGACCAAACATACGTTTGAATGCAAGATTATGTTGATAGTCATTGAACACAAACTTGGTACCAGTACCGATCAGTACTCAGTACCTAGGTACCTGGTACCACTGACCACAGTTCTCAGATCTGTATATTGATAGGATAGACCAGGGGCCAATCTGTGGGTATGTTCCGACCGGTCCATGTGGCTTTAGCTCTGCTAGGCTAAAGGTCTGAGACGCTGATTCTCTGTTCCAGGAAAGACTGACATTTAGGAGGATCATCGTGAAGAACAATGCCAAGAAGAGGAAGATGTACGAGTCTTTCATCGAGTCTCTGCCCTTGCTCAAGTCCCTGGAGGTGGGTCCTACTTAAAAAGTCATTGAAAGGTTCAACTGGCAGAGACTAATGATGAATTAATGAGCTATAGTGAATGAAGGAACAATCGTGAATGAGTGAATGAAGGAACGAACATAAATGAACACAAAACATGAACCCTAACACTGATGTAAAACGTGCATATTAAGGGTGTGTGTCCACCGGCAAGCTGTGTTTTAGAGCTGGCGCTGTTTTCTCGTTGTTTACAATGGGTAATGAGCACTAGGGCGCTATAGAGACGAGGCTGTAAAAGGCTGTTCTGACAACGAGGACGGTCGGCTTTTGGCAAAACTGCAGATGGGATAAAGGTCTTGCTAGAAGGAACCGCTATAGCAATCCCTTCTGCAGTCAGTCCCTTCTGCTTATCCCTTCTGCAGTCAGACTGTTTAAAGCTCTGTAGGTGCTATCAATGGATGAATTGTTGTATTATTATTATTTATTTTTTTACGATCAAGATGATTAATGATCTTCCGAGCTCCTGATGTACAGTAGGCTACTTGTTGTTGATTGTGTACTGTGTGATGTTTTATGTTTTCTGTGCAACAAGCAGCTCTAAATCAATTACCCCTAGTG
This sequence comes from Borostomias antarcticus, assembly GCF_949987555.1. Classification (NCBI taxonomy): domain Eukaryota; kingdom Metazoa; phylum Chordata; class Actinopteri; order Stomiiformes; family Stomiidae; genus Borostomias; species Borostomias antarcticus. Next base: position 2,471,809 of record NC_140246.1, on the reverse strand, counting down.
GGACTAATAAAGTTGTTTGAATTTGAATTGAATTGGAAAAAAACGCAGAGACAGCAAACGTTAACACTAGCTAACATTAGCTACAGCAGCTATCTTTAAGTTGGCTAGTTCATCTGCAGTCTGTAAAAACACAACGCTCGTTGCTAACGTAGCTGTAAAACATGGGTAGCTTAGCCAGCTCTAAACTCCAGCTGTAGTGTGCTCTACGCAGCTGTAAGCTCGGCGCTGTTCAGCTACATACACACACACATACAGGTGGACACACAGCCTGAGAGTTAGTAAGCTGAAGTTCTCTCCCACAGGCCTCAGAGAGAATGAAAGTGGTGGATGTGATCTCTACCAAAACCTACAGCGACGGAGAACGCATCATTTGCCAGGTGATTCTACCAGACGCTCTTTGCTCTGAGAAGCCTGCTTGAACAGATGTAGTGTGTGAGTGTGTGTGATCCACAGCCAGACCTAGACAGTCCTGTGGCTATACTGTGAGAGTTGATATGAATCTGGTTGAAACCGGAATGTTTCCCCGTCTGGTTTTCCCTGCAGGGGGACCTGGCTGACTGTTTCTACATCGTGGAGTCTGGTCACGTCAGAATCACCATGAGGAGGAGCAAGGTACCCTGAACATGTTATTACCTGCATACGACCTACCCTGAACATGTTATTACCTGTATACGACCTACCCTGAACATGTTATTACCTGTAGATGACCTACCCTGAACATGTTATTACCTGTAGATGACCTACCCTGAACATGTTATTACCTGCATACGACCTACCCTGAACATGTTATTACCTGTATATGACCTACCCTGACATGTTATTACCTGTAGATGACCTACCCTGAACATGTTATTACCTGTATACGACCTACCCTGAACATGTTATTACCTGCATACGACCTACCCTGAACATGTTATTTACCTGTAGACGACCTACCCTGAACATGTTATTACCTGTATATGACCTACCCTGACATGTTATTACCTGTAGATGACCTACCCTGAACATGTTATTACCTGTAGATGACCTACCCTGAACATGTTATTACCTGTAGATGACCTACCCTGAACATGTTATTACCTGTATATGACCTACCCTGAACATGTTATTACCTGTATATGACCTACCCTGACATGTTATTACCTGTAGATGACCTACCCTGAACATGTTATTACCTGTAGATGACCTACCCTGAACATGTTATTACCTGTAGATGACCTACCCTGAACATGTTATTACCTGCATACGACCTACCCTGATCATGTTATTACCTGTAGATGACCTACCCTGAACATGTTATTACCTGCATACAACCTACCCTGAACATGTTATTACCTGTAGATGACCTACCCTGAACATGTTATTACCTGTAGATGACCTACCCTGAACATGTTATTACCTGTATATGACCTACCCTGAACATGTTATTACCTGTATACGACCTACCCTGATCATGTTATTACCTGTAGATGACCTACCCTGAACATGTTATTACCTGTAGATGACCTACCCTGAACATGTTATTACCTGTAGATGACCTGCCCTGATTATGCTGTCAATCATTACCTGCGGATCCCCAAGCTTTGTTGAACATTATTTTGTTCAACAACATAACTTAACATTGTGTTTTTTTCTGGTATCATGTCAGTTAAGGGTTATGTCTCGTGTTCTCCTGTCTCCGCAGACGAAGAAGGAGGAGGTGGAGATCGCGCTGTGCTCCAGGGGACAGCATTTCGGGGAGCTGGCTCTGGTCACCAACAAGCCCCGGGCGGCCTCAGCCTACGCCGTAGGGACGGTCAAGTGTTTAGGTGGGTGGTCATGGCAACAGTCCGCTAGGCCTGTCATCCATGTCAACGTCATTGTTGTATTCCTACGGTGTACTGCATCAGGATGTCTAGCTGTAGCTCTAGTCTAGTCTTTCCTTACCATCATGGCCGTCTGTTGACTACCTACAGTACATACATGATAGTCCTTACCATCATGGCCGTCTGTTGACTACCTACAGTACATACATGATAGTCCTTACCATCATGGCCGTCTGTTGACTACCTACAGTACATACATGATAGTCCTTACCATCATGGCCGTCTGTTGACTACCTACATGTTAGTCCTTACCATCATGGCTGTCTGTTGACTACCTACATACATGATAGTCCTTACCATCATGGCCGTCTCTTAACTACCTACATGTCAGCCCTCACCATCATGGCGGTCTGTTGACTACCTACATGTCAGCCCTCACCATCATGGCCGTGCTGTGACACCCTCCTCCTCGTGTTGTGTGGTCAGGGATGGATGTGCAGGCCTTTGAGAGGCTGCTGGGTCCCTGCATGGACATCATGAAGAGGAACATCGCCAACTACGAGGAGCAGCTCTCCATCTTGTTCGGGAGCAACACCGACATCACAGACGAGACGGCCTCGTGAGAACTTCCAGCACATTCCTAACGAGAGGGGGACTCTTAGCCAACCGACTTGGCACTGGGCTCTTTATGTTAGCAGTCTGCTTTCTCGTTTACGCACATCCAACTCTCCTAAGTTAATGTTGAAACAGTCAAACTTGTAGACGCATGGCCTTCAGTTTTTTTTTGGGGGTGCAAATCTCATGGTATTATAGTTTGAGTATTTTGTATGAAACGAGAACATTTCCTTATTTGTCAGTGACCTCCAGATAAAACCCTGGCCTTATCTACGTACAGTATATCCAAAGGGTACGTGGAAAATACGCACTTTTCGGAACTTGGTCACCTACTGTAGACGACTGTACGACCTTGGTTTTCCACTATTTACAGTAACATGACCTCTAGAGGGGGGAAAGGCCAGACTATGGTTTGGGGTATCTTTGTAGCCCGTGGTTGTGTTCCAAGCTTACTGAATTATACAATATTAAATAGGAGTTCTTATTTTGTGCTTGCTACCCATCCCCTGGCCAGCATACTGAGACTCAACAGTTTGTTGAGGACCACACCCTCTCAAAAACAAAACAACATTTAACCGGAGGTGAAAGTTTTGTTGATTTCTAATATTTAAATCTGTCCCATCATTTGTGGTTGCCAGTGTACATTATTTGATGAAATTGAACAATGCATAATGTACTGAACTTGAAGTTTGTACTAGTACACCTGGGTTCGAGTTAATTTATGGTATAGTTCATAAGAACATTTAGTAACCAGTTGTTTGTTGGTGTATGGTATTATCCATTATACTCAACTACACATTCAGCGTTTCACACACCACATGGTGCTCAGTAGCAATTGTGGCATTGTGACGTTTTACAATGAAACGTCTGAGTGGCTGGACTTTAGACCACTTCATCCTTTAGTGGGACTAGGTACTGTCGGTGTTGTACTACATTACAAGTTGAGGGCCTGTCTGGGAATGGTTCTTAGTTTATTCTCTATCTTCTTGATATACAATGTTTGTTTTTTTCTTTATGCCAATATTTCTGTGTGTGTCGTTGTTGGAGGTTTGGAAGAGAGGGTATGATGGATGAGCTCCTGGATGAGCAGCCTGTCCATTCTCCATTCTGGACTTCCAAACAGGACAAACAGATAAGGGACCTTGATAGGGACTTATGAAATAGGTAAACGTTGAGTACAATGTTCGCATATTTGCTGCTAGACTTTGGTTGGTACAGTTTGTTTAGGGAAAAATAATGTCTTCTTTTGCTATTTGTAATTCAGCGCTTAGCTCGTCGTTTTTTTAAGCTTCGTACCGTATTTGCCTTTTGAACCAGATATTTCACAAGTGTCAATTTCCTGCCATAGCATAGTCAGAAATTCAACCTCAAATGCAACCTCTTTTGAACAAGTTTTGTCAGTCAACTGAATGGATTTATATAGGCTACCTCTGCACATACCTATGCCAACAGCAGGTATTTCCTCATTTAATGGTATTATTATTGTGATGTACATCTTTCCTGTTCAGTGTATTATCTGTTAATGCGTTTATTGAACCTTCTTTTAAGGGTACACCCTCTGGTACTTGCTTTTACAGTGTTGCTCCTTTTCTTGTAATGGTACAAATTCTTAATTGCCAGAGTATTTTCTGTTACTGTTATTTGAATTGCCATTGCAATAAAGTTAGTTTTTATAAATATATATGTATTATAAATTAGCTTAGCTGTGTGATGGAAACAAATGTGTGCTGTCTTGCAATAATGGTATTGTAACAAATGCTGTCTAGTAATGTTACTCTTGATCAGCCAGAATGTTGCATCTGTTGACAGATGACAGTAACATCAGGGTTGTTAGTGCCAGCCAATCAGGAAGTCAGAAGCCTTGATTGACGTTAGAGAGCACCAATCCTGGGCAGAGGGGAATTAGCGTTCACTCTCGTTCATTCTCGTTGATGGCGACTGTTTTGGTGAGTTGCAGAAGAAAGTTCATAAATGTTAAGCACCCAAGGTTCTAAATTGACTTTAAAATAGACAGGTAAGCGTTGATTTAAGCAATCTCAACACTTGGCGGGGAGGAAGGAAAGGATGACATTGCTTTATGAAGCGTAGGTAATGACATGTAGACGGCTCAGATCTGCATTGTTGACGTTTTTGTTTTGTTCTGACAGCTTTCTTGCGCAAGAGGCGAGCTTTGCTGGTTCAGTCGAGGATAGCTTCGTTTTCTGCTCTTGACATTCTTCAACTTCAGTGTGTATTTGATAGTAGAAGATCAGGGGCTTTACAGAACTTCTCGTCGACGCAGAGG
>NC_140246.1:2454605-2462105 GCF_949987555.1 Borostomias antarcticus | reverse complement strand
TTTTCTTTATTGGGTTATTTCACCTGTTTTATCCCCTTCTCGTTCGTCAATAGTTTTCCCATTCATTACAGGTCATGGGAATTCTGCCTTTTAGTCATTGGAAGTGAAGGAAAATTCAGGGAATTTGACATTTGACTGCCGGGCTCACACTACAGGATTTTTGGGCGGATTTATCCCCGATTCACCCCTCCTGACAATCGGAGGAATAATCTGGTCTGGAACGTTGGTCGGTACCGATGTCCGGCCCAGATGATCTTGTAATGTGAGGGGTTTACAGATCCAATCTCAAACCTGCCGATCAGCTCACAGACCCATCAGGGCGGCCCCGATAATATCAAACACGTTTGACATTTAGATTATTATGCCACTACTTTACAAGAGACGGCAGTGGCTTGTTGCTCCCTCGGGCACGATAACATCCTGTAGTGTGTGATGAGCCGTTATATTCAAATCTTGTGCGCATGTTTGAGATTCCAGAGAAGAACGTCTGTTAAGATTCTCCTTATGCACGTGATACAACCGCATTTCAAAATCGGTTAGGATTTTAAATATCCTGTAGTGTGAGGCCGGCATTAGAGTGAGGATCAGAGGAAATCACACACACACACACACGCCTACTGTACATGTACACACATATATACTGTACCTACAGTAGTTAACCTGGTGTTGTCTCTGTGCCGTGCTCTCAGGCACACGTCTGCGTTTCCACAAGGGCACAAACGTGGAGTGGCAGGACGCTGAGGACCTGGAGTCAGACGAGGAGTCAGACACTGAGGCAGAGACAACGTCCCATCCCCTGAAGGTACACACCCACACAGAGACAACGTCCCATCCCCTGAAGGCACAGCCTGATATAGTACAGAGACAACGTCCTATCCTTGGAAGGTACAGAATGATAGAGAGACAACATCCCATCCTTAGAAGGTACAGACCCATATAGAGACAGTCTCCCATCCACTTAGCCACTGTGTTTCCAGGGTTACGGTTTGACGATGTGTGTTTCCAGGGTTACGGCGCGGAGGGCCTGAGGCTGGTGGGCCATGCCGAGAGCGTCTCCTCCGGGCAGGCGGTCCTCAAACTCACCTTTGACCCTGGCGCCTTCGGGGATGGGCTCCTGACCGCTGAGTGCCAACTGGACCACCCCTTCTACGTCAAAAACAAAGGTAGCGGGTGCTGGAGTTTGTGTGTGTGTGTGTGTCTGTGTGTGCGCGCGCGCGCGTGTGTGTGTGCGTATATATTGTGTGTGTGTGTGTGTTTGTGTGTGGATAACACCTGTGTGTTCCCTCTGACAGGGTGGTCCTCGTTCTACCCGTGCTTGACCGTGGTGCATTATGGGATTCCGTGTTACGACGTGCAGGTGGGAGACGTGTGTTTGCCCCCGGGACACCGGGAAGCCGTCCGCACCGAAGACTCGCTGGTGTTCGACGCTTTCAGGAGGTGAAAAAAAACACATCTTATTCCACAGTTAGGATGAGAAAGTGGAGTTTAAACCCATTGGGGAAATGCTCTACCTGATTTCTGATACACAAAGGTCAAAGCTCAAATTAGTCAATCCTATTATTGATGCGAATGTGAACTCAAATGAGTCGCTGGTTGTTTCTCAGTCACTGAGTTAAGCACCTCTTGTATTTATTTTGCTACTCTTGCACTTTGCCTTCAGCACTAGATACTGCTCTTAGTCACTTGTTTAGAAAGCAGATGCACTTGTGAGTTCTGGCGAGTAGTAGTACACCGACTACCTACGTTAAATGCAATTATTGTACATTAAGTGGCTTTGGATGAAAGTGTCAGCTAAATGACTGCAAGGTAATGTCATGTCATGTCATGTCATGTCATGTCATGTCATGTCCGTGTCTCAGTTATGACTTCACTCCGCTGGACTCGTCTGCTGTGTACATGCTGAGCAGCATGGCCCGCCAACGCCACACCTCCCAGTCCAGCGGGGGCGCCGCCTCCCCGGACAGAGACCGGCCGGGCCACGCCTCCTCCCCCCAGCGCAAGCCCACCAAGAGCCAGCAGGCCCAGGCCCAGGCCGCCAGCGCCACGCCCACCAAGAGCCAGCAGGCCCAGGCCCAGGCCGCCAGCGCCACGCCCACCAAGTGCAAGCGGCCAATGAATGCCTTCATGCTGTTCGCAAAGAAGTTTAGGATGGAGTACACCCAGATGTACCCTGGGAAGGACAACAGGTGAGTGAGCGCATATGTTGGTGTGTGTGTGTGTCTGTGCGTACAGTATGTGTGTGTGTGTGTGTGTGTGTGTGTGCGTGTGTATGTGCGTACAGTGTGTGTGTGTGTGTGTATATATATATAACATCCTTTTAACACCCAGATGTACCCTGGGTAGACAACAGGTGAGTGAGCGCATATGTTGGTGTGTGTGTGTGTGTGTGTGTGTCCGTGCGTACAGTATGTGTGTGTGTGTGTGTGTGCGCGTGTATGTGCGTACAGTGTGTGTGTGTGTATATATATATAACATCCTTTGTGCGTGCGTGTGCATGTGTGTGTGTGCGTGTGTGTGTGTGCGTGCGTGTGTGTGTGTGCGTGTGTGTGCGTGCGTGTGTGTCTGCGTGCGTGTGTGTGTGTGTGTGTGCGCGTGTGTGTGTGTGTGTGTGTGCAGAGCGATCAGCGTGATCCTGGGGGAGCGCTGGAAGAGGATGCGAGGGGAGGAGAGGAGGGTGTACACCCTGGAGGCCAAGGCCCTGGCGGAGGAGCAGAAGAGACTCAACCCTGACTGCTGGAAACGCAAGAGAACCGGCTCGGTAAGGAAGGACACACACACACACACGTGCACACACACGCACACGCACGCACACGCACACACACACACACACACATACACACACACTCATACCGTGTCACCTTCCCTACACAAACACACACAAGCTCCATGACACCCTGCTGATACTCATATTTCATACGCACGCACACACGCACGCACACACACACACACACACACACACACACACACACACACACACACACACACACACTCTCACTCTCTCTCTCTAAAGCCACTCTCTATATCTAATGCGTGGTCTTTCTCCAGCAGGGCTCTCAGGGGAACTAGTGGGCAGACGACAAGTAGAACAACTCACAAGACACAGCAGAGGGGAGCACACACACACACACACACACACACACACACACACACACACACACACGCGCCTCATCGCAAACTAGCCTCCTGCTTGAGAATGATTGGCGTTTCCCTATTGTGACGTTGTGTACGCTTGCCTTTTAACCAAACACAGAAAAACACAAAATACAATTTGTAAGAAAAAAAAAAGATATACCTTCATCAGTTACTAACTGTGCTTGAATATTAATAGTTTTATTGACAAGACTTGCCTTAATCTTCAAAAGGAAGAATTTAGAGTTGAGTCTTTTTATTGAACGTGTATATTTCAGGTGATTTCATAACCAAGGCTTGAAGACGTGAAACCTGTGGTGCTCTAGTTTAGTGTTGGGGGTGGGGGGAGGGGGGGAGGGGGGAGGTGTAGTCGGGGAGGGGGGTGGGGGGGGCGTAGTCGGGGGGGGGGGGGGTAGTCGGTGAAAAACAAAGCTCTATTTTTCCATGAGAGATATTAAGGTGTTAAGGAATTGTTCAATTGCTTCTGCTCATATGTTCTTATCATGTTTGTTAACTCCACGTATTGCACAGAAACCTAGTTTAACTTTATGCCAGCCGGGAGTACGTAGATGTCCCTTGTTAATACGCTGACATTAATATCTTCATATGGCTAGTTTAGGGGGGGGGGTAGATGAGGGGAGTCGGGGGGGGGGGGGGGCGTGTGTGTGTGTGGGGGGGTGCTTATCCATGAAGCTTGCCCAATCCCAAATGGACCCCTATTTCCTACTGTACTAAAACTAGTAGGATTGTCTGGATTCCAGCAGGAGGTGGTACTTTAAAGGGGACCTATTATGAAAAACTCACAGTTTTAGTGCTTGTGCACATACATTTGGGCTTCTGACGGGCCACCTAACATACAAACTGAAATAAGATGACCCCATCATTTTTTTGTGAGCAGACAAATTCTGAAAATGTGATTCAACAAGCTGTTCAGATTTGCCTGGGCTGCTGACATCACGAGCCCCCCAACTGAAAAAAAAAAGTTGAAAGAAATCCTTGTCCAGTACAGGTCTGAACCAGATTAGAGGCTGTATAGATGTATAGAGGCTAGAATGCTTCATCTGAGTAGCAGCGTTTCCATTACACTTTTTCGCAAAATAAAAGCGATATTTAAGTTTCTACAAAGTACAATTGCGACTTGCAGGTGTTTCCATTGAAAGGTGTTTTGCGCAAGAGCCGTAATTCTCGTAGTCTAGTCTCACGACGCCACAGAATTCACACAAAACACAACCAGGAAGTGAACCATGGATGTATTAAGTAAACAAACATAATATATGAACTTTATTTTAGCTTTCCCCTTGGCGCCGCTCTCTAAACGGCGCGCGTTTCTCAGCTAAGTATTGTTGCTTAGGGTCTTCCACTTGCTCTGGAAGCATATTGCGTCATTTTTTGAAGCGAGCAAATCACGCGACCCCTACCTCTTCTTCTCCTGCCTAAATTCGAAAAAAGTGTTTCCATTACGCTTTTGCGATATACTTCAATATCGAAACTTCAGAAAAACCACCTCATGAGAGCGTAAAAACGTTTTATTGAAATTTGAGGTTTTTCGAAATGTAGGTGTTTCCATTACCAATTTTTTATTGCGTTATTTAGGTTTTGCGCAATTCTAGGTGTAATGGAAACGCGATTAGTGATAGTTTCAACAAATATATTCAAAGATGTGTTGGGGACCCAGGAGACCTATATTAACTTTAACGACCTATATTAACTTTCAGAAGGTCTGATAATGAATAGTGCTTTATAAATAAAATGAATTATTATTATTTGTAGGCAGAGAAAAACTCTTTCAATGAAGAGAAAAGGGAAGAAAGTCCCTCTGATCTGCCAGGCCTGTAAGTGAAGGGTCTAGTTGTTCTAGTTGTTCTGATAAATGTGCCAGTGAAGGGTGTAGTGGTCTATTTGGGACTGGTTTATGTCTTACCCAGGCCAATGTCCTGGGTGTTGCAACAAACTGATAGGCCATATAACTGTGTTAGAATCCATCATGGGTACTAATGCTCCCACTGCACTATGGGGGATTGCGCTAGGCACTATTTACACTTTATAATCTCATATGACCGATACGTACACCCAAACATTGATCCAAGATCCAAAAATGCAACATCCTAGTACAAAATAATATTTTATTTTATTTACAATATTTTGGTTTAGCTATCAAGATTGCATTTATTGATTTGATGTATTTTCTCTGTTATATTACGTACAGGTCTTCCTAAAACTATTGCACAATGCGCTTGTATTCTAGTTTAAATAAAATCATGCATATCAGTTGTTTTGTGTCTTGTATGTTTCTTCATGTGTGTGTTTCTACAGGTCTGTGTTGTATAGGATTTGGTAAAACATCAACATGAGTCTTTTGATAGTAAAGATCTTTACTGTTGTTCAAACCCAACATTATTTACACAACGCCAATTCAGGCCACAAGAAAAGTACACATTAAAATAACTATTCTCATGAGATAAAAAAAGACCAAATATTTCAGAAGTATTAAAAACATGATCAATATTCCAGCTAATTTATTAGTTATGAACACAGTTATGCATCTGTAGATGACTAGAAACACACATTCATAGTAAAATATAAAATCTAGAGGTATAAATAATTTTGTCCTGTAGATGTGTTTGGGGTTATTTCATATTTACATTATGAGATCATATCATATTATTTAAACTTCTTCCTCCTTCAGAATGTAACACCCTTTGAAAGTGTTCCCAGAGCCCATCCATATATATATATATATATATATATATAACACCAAGACGAAAAATTCAGTAGAATCGGAGAATAGGCTTGATATTCTTTCCCCATTTTCAGTAATTACAGCACAGTACATACAAAGACATGTCAACGTAAAACTGGTTAAAAGAATGACACCCGGAATCTCAACAAGTAACGAAACAGACAGACAGCTTTCACCATTTAGAAAACGAAGCACACAACATTTTGGCATTAGTCACACAGACGTCGTATCAGAACCGCTTGAAGTACAACGTGGGTCAGGAAAGGCACAGAATACAGGAGCGCATGGACCCGACTGCAACACCACGGGAGATTTCACCTCAGTGAGCTGGGTCAGAACCAGGTAGTGAGCTGGGTCAGAGCCAGGTAGTGAGCTGGGTCAGAACCAGGTAGTGAGCTGGGTCAGAGATGGATAGTGATCTGGGTCAGAACCAGGTAGTGAGCTGGGTCAGAGATGGATAGTGATCTGGGTCAGAACCAGGTAGTGAGCTGGGTCAGAGCCAGGTAGTGAGGTGGGTCAGAGCCAGGTAGTGAGCTGGGTCAGAGCCAGGTAGTGAGCTGGGTCAGAACCAGGTAGTGATCTGGGTCAGAGATGGATAGTGAGCTGGGTCAGAGATGGATAGTGAGCTGGGTCAGAGCCAGGTAGTGAGGTGGGTCAGAGATGGATAGTGAGGTGGGTCAGAACCAGGTAGTGAGGTGGGTCATAACCAGGTAGTGAGCTGGGTCAGAGCCAGGTAGTGAGCTGGGTCAGAGATGGATAGTGAGCTGGGTCAGAACCAGGTAGTGAGGTGGGTCATAACCAGGTAGTGAGCTGGGTCAGAACCAGGTAGTGAGCTGGGTCAGAACCAGGTAGTGAGGTGGGTCAGAACCAGGTAGTGAGGTGGGTCAGAGCCAGGTAGTGAGCTGGGTCAGAGCCAGGTAGTGAGGTGGGTCAGAGCCAGGTAGTGAGCTGGGTCAGAACCAGGTAGTGAGCTGGGTCAGAGCCAGGTAGTGAGCTGGGTCCATGGACATGGAGATGAGGCTGAGTTTACACAGAGAGTGTTAGTTCTGTCTGTATAGTTGTTAATGCGTCCTACTCCATTTGAAAACTTGGTTGGTCCAGATAAGACATGAACCCAGTGGAACATGGAAAACAAACAGGCTCCTGTTGTAAAGGCATTATACTTCCTCTCAGTGTACCTGCGTGTATGCATGTGTGTGTGTGTATGCATGTGTGCGTGTATGTGTATGTATGTATGTATGTATGAGTGTATGTGTGTGTGTGAGTGTGTGTGCGTGTGTGTGAGTGTGTGTGAGTGCATGTGTGTGTGTGTGCGCATGTGTGTGTGTGAGTGCGCGTGTGTGTGTGTGTGAGTGCGCGTGTGTGTGTGCGCGCGTGTGTCTGTGCGTGTGAGTGTATGTGTGAGTGTGTGTGCGCGCTCGTGTGTGTGTGAGAGGTCACATGAGGGACTCCAGGCTCTCAGCGAGGGCAGCGGACCCCAGGGGAACAGAGCCGTTGGTCTCAGGGTTCTGCAGGGTTCTCTGGTCCTCCTGCCTGCTCACCAGGCTCAGCACGGCCCGGTACACCAGCTGGTACTGCTCCTGGAGAGAGAGAGAGAGAGAGAGAGAGAGAGAGAGAGAGAGAGTGAGAGT
>NC_140246.1:2427105-2447105 GCF_949987555.1 Borostomias antarcticus | reverse complement strand
TGTCTTACCTCATAACACTCTTTCACAATCTAATGGGGGTGGGGGGAGTGAGGGCGGGGGGCGGGGGTGCAAAAAGCACAGCGATGAGGGGGGTGACAGACAGACAGACACACAGACAGACAGACAGACAGTGACCGGTCAGAGCAGGTCCAGAAACATGGGGCACATCTGTGTGTGTGTGTATGTCTGTACTTGTTGTTCGTGTGTGCGTGTCGTGTATGTGTGTACTTGTCATTTGTGTGTACGTGTCGTGTAGTGCGTGTCGTGTATGTGTGCATGTGTGTACTTGTCATTTGTGTGTATGTGTCGTGTTGTGTGTGTGTGTGTGCGTGCGTGTGCTTCTGTGTGTGTGTGAACTCTACGGTGCTAAGGAGAGGGTGAGAGTCAGAGATCCACAGTGTTTCTCCACATCTCTGGAACATGTGGGCTCTTCTCCAGGGGGTTGAGCTCAGTGTGGCAGGGTCATGCATTCTCACCCCACAGGGAGCAGGAAGGTCACCATATTTGACCTCACGGAGATGGTGTGTGATATGTGCCACTTATACATGCGTCCATGTCAAGGTTATTATAGTTAATGAAAACTAACTAAAAAAACGAAAACTAGGTGTGAAAAAACATTTTAGTTAAAGTCGCACAGAAATGGACGTTTGAGATCATCTAACTTCCGTAGTTTTACGTATTTCCGACGCAAACAAGCTATGAGGGTGGGACATGCGTTTAGAGGAATTTAATTGGACCATTGACAAGTGGACGGGTTTTAAGAACTTTAGACAGATTCGATCGAAGGATAGCGTTGATTGACGGGTGGATGTCGTGAGATTATTGGCCTAAAATCGAAGGTACCTGTTGTCGTCATTTGACGTGACCTACCATTTTCCAGGAAGTAAGAAATGATATACTTTGATATAAGATTACAACAAAAGTAGAATTTTGTAATTTTTTTGGCATACATATTTGAATAGGTGAACACTATGACCAATTATGTGAACCAAAATGGGACAGAATGCTTTTTTCATTTCAGTGCGACTTTAACTGAAATAAAAATAAAAACTAGTCTTTACAAAAAAACGATAACTAACTAAAAACTGTGTTTACAAAACTAACTAAAATAAACTAAAATTATAGAGAAAATGTCCTTAGTTTTAGTCTTTTTCATTTCATACATAAGCCTAGTATTTTTGGTGGATATTAAATCTATCCTCCATCTTTTCTTTAGCTGTGCCCCTGCGCAGAAGTAACCTGACGTGCGCCAGATGGTTTGTTTTGCACAGAGTGAAACCTGAGCTAGCGAGATCTCTCTCTCTCTCTCTCTCTACGTGAAGTTAATACAGCTGTGGAGTGCATTAGAGAGCTGTACAGAGGAGATACCGTCGTACTACGCCTCTCACCTCAAACTCCTTGGAGAAGGTATTGTTGCTGTGGAGCTCTGTCACGTGCTTCACAAACTGCTTCACCGTCATGGCCTCCTCCGGCTCATCTTCAACACAATATAACGTTTCATTTGACATAATATGTATATGTATAATTAACTATCCATAGTCTAGCAATTAACTATCCATAGTCTAGCAATTAACTATCCATAGTCTAGCAATTAACTATCCATAGTCTAGCAATTAACTATCCATAGTCTAGCAATTAACTATCCATAGTCTAGCAATTAACTATCCATAGTCTAGCAATTAACTATCCATAGTCTAGCAATTAACTATCCATAGTCTAGCAATTAACTATCCATAGTCTAGCAATTAACTATCCATAGTCTAGCAGTCTAGCAAACTGATGCTCATCTACGTATTCCATCGGATCAGGGGTGACTGTGACTGTGTCTGTAATATAGGCGGAGCAACTATTAAAATTCAATACATGGGGGGAGGCAGTGAGTGTGCGTGTGTGTGTGTGTGTGTGTGTGCGCATGTGTACCTGTGGCCAGCAGAAGGGGTGTGGCAGGTGCAGAGATGACTTTGGGCGTGGCGTTGTCCTCTGAGTAGGGATTTATAGTCTGGAAGCAGTTCCTGTAAAACATCCACATCTCATCAACCTTTCACATCAAATATGAGGACTTTTCACAATCAGAATGGGCTTATTGCCAGGTAGTTTACAAGGTACTCATTTGCTTCTGTCAGTGGTGCATGTGTGTGTGAGTGTGTGCGTGTGTGTTTCTGTGTGTGTACAGTATGTGTATGTGTGTTTATGTGTGTGTCTGTGTGTGTGTATGTGTGTTTGTGTGTGTGTCTGTGTGTGTGTGTGTCTGTGTGTGTGTGTGTGTCTATAGTATGTGTGTGTGTGTGTGTGTGTGTGTGTGTGTGTGTGTGTGTGTGGGAAGGAGCCCCACCTCCAGTAGATGAGTATGGCGACCAGTACGAGCAGACAGAGGACGGCGAGGGTGGAGACGACGGCCAGGGGCACAACAGTCCTGCGCTCACGCCCCTCCCCGCTGCCCACCATGCCCAGATGAGACTCCTGGCTGCTGTTACTCCCCTCTGGTGGTAGGAGGAGAAAGAGCATGTTAAAGGAGAATGCTCGTTTTTGATAACCTGGACCTTATTTACGGCATATTATAAGACGTTTGACTCACCGAGATAACTTTGGTGTAATTCGGAGGCCTGTAGAAGAAATTTAAAATCCAGCGCGAGCCAAGTATATCCATGTAATGGCGGCGGACGGGGCACCGAGAATGCAGCTTCTAAAAAATCTATGTTCTGCCGCGAAACGGTTGTTTTCATCAATCTGTCTTTATAAATCACTAGTTGTACTTACATAGAGTGAGGGCTTGTTGTGGTTTTTCACATGCTTCTGTAATATGATCTTTAGAAACGTCTTTAGAAACGAAATAGCTTCCCCACTTTCTCCAGCACGCATGCGCACAGCGCGCAGACTGGCTATTCTCCATTATGTCTGTAAGATACACTCGCGGCTCACATTCTCTACTCTACGATCGGCTTGTTGGTGCCTGGAATATTGTGTGCAATATGCCTGAATATTTATCAGATTTTGAGGATATAGAAGATGACTTAGAATATGATGGACGCCGATCGTAGCGTAGAGAATGTGAGCCGCGAGTGTAGCCTACAGACGGAGAATAGCCAGTCTGCCGCTGTGCGCATGCGTGCTGGAGCAAATAGGGAAGCTATTTCGTTTCTAAAGACGTTTCTAAAGACGTTTCTAAAGATCATATTACAGAGGGAAAAACGTGTGTGAAAACCACAACCACAACCTCTATGGAAGCCCAACTAGTGATTCATAAAGACAGATTGATGAAAACAACTGTTTCGCGGCAGAACATAGATTTTTTAGAAGCTGCATTCTCGGTGCCCCGTCCGCCGCCATTACATGGATATACTTGGCTCGCGCTGGATTTTAAATTTCTTCTACAGGCCTCCGAATTACACCAAAGTTATCTCGGTGAGTCAAACGTCTTATAATATGCCAGGTTGTCAAAAACGAGCATTCTCCTTTAAACACATTCATACATCAAACACGCACACGCATGCACACACACACACACACACACACACACACACACACACACACACACACACACACACACACACACACACACAGGCATTCAACCCCCCCCCCCTCTCCACACACACACACACACACATTCTCACACACATTCACACACACCCACACACACACACACACACACACACACACACAGTCATGTTTTCCTATCTGAAAAGAAGCTCAATGATCTTATTATGGCTCCTAGGATATCAGCTGATCCGCTGCTGTGGCTCCAGCAGGTGGTGGTATCTCTGGGTGTGTGGCTCCAGCAGGTGGTGGTATCTCTGGGTGTGTGGTGGTATCTCTGGGTGTGTGGTGTTACCTTTCCTCCTCTCCTCCAGAGACTCGCTGAGGCCTCGCCCCTCTCCAGAGCCCCTGTCCTGTCCTTCCTCCAGCTCGCCCAACCGCTCAACACTCCCCAGTCTGTCAGTCGTCTCAGTCTCTCTGTCAGTCTCTCTGTCAGTCTCTCTGTCGGTCTCTCTGTCAAAGTAGAACCCTGAAGAGAAACCTCCAGAGTCACCGCTGGTCTCACTTTCTGCCCCGCTCCCCACCTCGCTGGCCGTCTCTTCCCGGGGGTCCGGGGGTGTGCGAGACGGCGACAGGCCCGTCCCGAGCGCCGGGGTCACGTCTCTCTCCTGACCCGAGCAGGGGCCCTCACAGAGCCCGGACCCCGAGACACCGCTCCCCTCAGCCGGGTCCTCCAGGGAGAGAGGGGGGGACAGAAGCCCCTCTTCAGGAGGGGGGAGAGGAGGGTGCAGGGTGGTGGAACGTCCCTCGGGGGGGGGCTCTGGGTAAGGGGTTGGAGAGGGGCGGAGGGTGGAGGAGGAGGAGGAGCCCGAGGGAGGCGCGGTCGGGCGTGGAACGCGGCGAGGGGCCGCTTCGGAGCGGGCCGGAGGAGGGGTCTGGCGGGAAGGAGGGGCCGGGCGGCCAGGGCCCAACTCCGGGGCGGAGACGGCGGCTTCGGGCCGGAGGGAGGGCGCAAGGATGGAGGCGGAGCTCTCGCGGCGGTTCTGAGCGCCGGGTGCGTCTGTTCGGACTGGTACAGAGAGGTACAGCACGGTCACACAAAATATGACAAAGAGACGCAGGGCCGGTGACAACCCCCTCGGCTGAGTCAAGAGCACAGGACAGCCACCAGGGGGCGACCTGGAGCCACAGAAGAGGCAGGCAGCAGGATGGAAAGATCCCAGAAGCAGATGATGTGAGAAGAAGAAGAAGAAGAAGTGGCGTGCTGAGATTCAAGAAGAAGACTGAGAAGCCACCATGGAGGAGACTACGGTACCAACACACTCTGGTAAACACACACACACACACACACACACACACACACACTGGTAAACACACACACACACACACACACACACACTGGTAAACACACACACGGTAGAAAAAGCCACAAAAGAAAAACAGTGATCTTGATCATCACCATCACCGATATCACCCCTATCCTCACCAGCGAGCCACACACACACACACACACACACACACACACACACACACCCTCAGCGCCAAGCTCCCGCCAACGACACAGTCCCAACCAGCCCAAGCCCAAGGTCATGGCAGTGTCATGTGTTGTATAATTAAGGATCATAACCCACACCGCAAACCACAGGAGAAAGGCACGAGCATCGCACACACACACACACACACATACATACACACACACACACACACACACACACACACACATACACAGACACACACACACACACACACCTATCACCAACCAACCACTCTAACATCGAGCATGTGTGTGTACTGTATGCAGGCTTTGGTCACCTGATATGCAACGTGCATTATCACATTCAAGAATATCTTAAGCTGAAGCCTTTGTAATTCAATAACCTTAAATGGACATGCATTGATGTGTGTGTTACGTACGTGAGTGCATTGTGGGATATGTAGTCCCTACCATTGAACATGAGCTGTGTGGTGTGTGGCATGGTGCTGACGAGGGGGCTGCTGGGAGTCCTAGCTTGGACCGGGGGCAAAGAGGACTCGGAGGTCACTGGGGTCTCTGAGAGGGGCGTGGTATTGGTCCGTCTGCCATCACCGTCATTGGACAGAGAGGTGACCAATCCCTGGCCGTCTCTGTTCCCTGTGTGAATAGATTGAGCCGTGATGAATCTGAGGTAGCCTGACGCACGAAGGCTTATGCGAAGCAAACCATCTGGGAACTCTCCGTTGGAAACTGTTTGGAAAAGGGCAGGCACTTTCAAAAATATTTGATAATTGATACTACCATCTTGTCTATCACCGTCTATCACATGCTAACTTCAACCGTTCCTCGCTGTCGTCACACTTAAACCTGCCCAGCGTAGCTGTTTGTGTTTCAAATTCCTCAGAACCAAGGCTGATTGGCGAGATCATTTTCTGATCTGGCCCAAACGGATCTCTATGGAGAGTATCCAAACTGATTTGCCAGAGAAACAGAATGTGAGCAAGATCAGGACGGTCTCACAAGGCTAAGTCTAAGGCTTCCAGCTCAGTATGCTGGGTCAGGATTCAATGGTGCCGAAGCAGTGCTCGACCATGAACATAAATATTAAAATTAACTGCCTTTTAGCGATCTTTAATCGTCCAGTAATGTCTAATCTTTCAGCCTGTGGAACTAACTGCAGTGCTGTGAGTCGTCTCTGTCTCACCCAGTGCTGGTGTGGTGGTAGATGCGGCCGCCTCAGACACGGTGCTGTTGTCCATATCCTCATAGAAGATATCGATGACCTCTACGTCTTCAGCAGGAGGGGTGTAGAGGTCGCCCCCAGGTGGTAGGAGCTCCGCTACTGCAGGCTGAAAGAGAAACCGAACATTCCAAAAGGCGTTTTTTTTTTTAGGAAATTGTAAATAATATGCACCAGGATGAGAGAGAGGAAGTAGACGACGGTGTTTTAGGACCTGGGGGGAGAACGACAGCGAAGCCTCCTCTGTGATTCGCCGGCGGACGGGCATGTCGGTGGTCTTGGCAACGGGAAACAGGAAGCCCGGCTGGTCTGTTACCATAGTAACCCAGATAGCGCTCTTGCCGTCGGCGGCGGAGCCGGTGTGCGGCCGGTCCGACGGGATGCGCTTGTTCTGGTCCACGCGGTTCTGATCCGCTCCGGTTCGGTCCGGTTTGGTTCTTGTCCGGTCTACCGGCCTCTGTTTGGGCCATCTCTGGTCCACTCTGGTCTCTGGTGGAAGTGACGTCTCAGAAGGCACTGTAGGGACAGCGGTAGTGCGAGTCTGGACCGGCCCGTTCTGGTTCTGCTGAGTTGGAATCTCAACCCGGTTCTGGTAGACTCTGGTCTGCTCCACTGGGACCTCATCCACTGGGCTGTCATCTAGCGGGTCCGCCTGGTCCACCTGGTTCTGGTCCACCTGGTTCTGATCCGTCTGGGCTGTGCCATCTGCACTGCTGGCTTCAGTCTCTGCAGGGTCGGTGTCAGGGCCAAACTCACTCACTGAGAAGGGGACAAGTCAATATTACTGGCAAGGACCTCACCATACCATACATACACATATACATATATACCATACATATTACCATACACAGCATTACGCTACATAATTTACTGAAAATGTAAAAACAGCTGAAATTACAACTCTATCCCCCGCTCCCTGGAGCTGGTCCTGAGGGCGGAGGGAATGTAAGGACATTTTAAATCCATTTAAACATGAATAATGTAATCTATCATTCATTTTGTATATATTGATACCCTGTCTTGGAAATTTGCGATACTGTACCGCAGAGAATCAATACAGTATTGCGAAAAAAAACAACATTATTATTAATATTATAAATATAATATCGATTTTACTGCACAAGCTTCTCCTGTGAACCTTATTGGAGAAGTTCATACAGAACTGCTCGGATTCTCTATCAGTTTTAAAAAGCTTAGAACCACACGGTACATTCAAAACACATAGAACCTGTGAGTCCCGACCAGAAGAAGACTCTACACCAGCCCCTGGCGAGCACTCGCGTGCCAAAGAGCCACTAGGCCCTGTCCTAAACATCGACCGTGTCCTGGTCTCACCCGGGTCCTCCAGGGGCATGTCCACTATGATCTGGTCACTCATGTGTCCTGTCAGGCCGTTGGTGCAGACGGCCACCACCTGGACCACATAGCTGCTGTTGGCCAGGAGCCCGGGAATGATGGCGCCCTGGGACACGGGGACATGTCCACACAGCCACCGGTCAATCAGTACACTCGACAGAGACGACGCAGGAGTGTTCAGTCAATTCAATCATCAAATCAGTGTCAATCAATCAACTCATCAGTGACTCTCGCAACACATGCATAATTCCCCTCGGGGATCAATAAAGTACTACCTAAAGCAGCCACAGAGGGAGGCGTGGCTGCAGCAGGCGATCGATGACACGCGGGCGGCAGCTAAACCCTGGTGTCCTGTTCTGGACTGTCACATGTGTGCTGTTGAACTGAGCTGTAGAGAGCGTGCGATTCTACAGATATGGAGTGTGGTTTGTGTTCAGAGAGCAGGGGTGTGTAGTGTGGTGTAGTGTAGTGTAGTGTGCTTTCAGAGAGCTGGGGTGTGTACTGTAGAGTAGTATAGTGTAGTGTGTTTTCAGTGGGCAGGGGTGTGTAGTGTAGTGTAGTGTAGTGTAGTGTAGTGTGTTTTCAGTGGGCAGGGGTGTGTAGTGTAGTGTAGTGTGTTTTCAGAGAGCAGGGGTGTGTAGTGTAGTGTGACGTGTAGTGTAGTGTGTTTTCAGTGGGCAGGGGTGTGTAGTGTAGTGTGTTTTCAGAGAGCAGGGGTGTGTAGTGTAGTGTAGTGTGTTTTCAGTGGGCAGGGGTGTGTAGTGTAGTGTGTAGTATAGTGTAATGTGTTTTCAGTGGGCAGGGGTGTGTAGTGTAGTGTGTAGTGTAGTGTAGTGTGTTTTCAGTGGGCAGGGGTGTGTAGTGTAGTGTGTAGTATAGTATAGTGTGTTTTCAGAGAGCAGGGGTGCGTGCGGTCAAACAGTTTGTTGTCAGATCGATGCTCACGGGAGAGAATAGTCTAAATGTGTGACTGTCATCGTGTGTCCTGTCTGTAGCTGAACAACCTGTATTTCTGTTCTGAATTAAACAATGCATGAATGAATAAACTTACAAACAAACAAACAAACAAAACAAACAAACAAACAAAACAAACAAACAAACAAGCGGCGCTGGTGTCTCACCACGTCCTGGTCCCCGTCCGTGCGGTACTCGTGTTTGGGCTGTCCCTGTCCCTGCAGCCGCTGGTAGGTGACGGCGTACCAGTCGATGGTGGTGTCGTAGACCGCCCGCGGCCGCTCCCACGTCACCACGATGGTGGTGTCGTTCTGGGCGTCGGCCTGCATGTTCTCCGGCTCCGAGCTGCACGCTGGCGGACACAAACACGGTGTGTTCAGCTGATCACTGGCGCTCGTTTTATCTGTATCTACTTCAAGCCTTCTTTACGGCTCTTTAGTGGCAGACGTCTGTACTGAGAGAGATCTCCGGTGTCACAGATCCGCTGGCACATTGAAGGTGATATCCACGATGACCTACATCACATAAGCACATTCCTGGTGACCGGCACTGCCATCCTACCAAGTACACTATCAGTGGTAGAATGATGATCTCCTTTGTCACAGGTGTCACAGTGTCCCTCCACGCTGGGGTCGATGTCGGGCCCTCTGAAGACACGCGGGCCCCTCTCAGAAACACCGCTTTAACCAGCTACACAATACAGTACCATTTAAATGTGCCAGTAGGTGTGAATGTGCCAGGTATCGATGAGGACCATATTCCACAGGAGAAGGAATATGTCCCTTTAACTCCTGGATTCTCCACATTTCACCAGCAATATTTTGATGTTTAAGTGTAATTTGATGATTAAAGCTCACACATTGTCACATGCACACCCCCATGGATATTTCCTGAAGCCACTTTCCTCCACTCCCTCCCACGCGATGAAAGAAAGGATAAGTGGTTGAATTTTATTTATAATTGTAATATTCCCGAAACCCTTCCTAAATCAGTCTTGTCCTAAGTACACGCGACGCGAGCGAGCGTCAGCGACAAAATGCGTTCCATTGCTTTGTTTTCTGTTGTTGTGTCCTAACTGAATTTGAATTTATTTATTGAGGATAGCCCCTTGAGATGTATCATCTCATTTTCGAGGGGGTCCTATAACACAAATACAAACATTAAACAATGAATTACAGAATACATAAAACAACACAAATACACACGCACACTTAGCTCAACAACTCCCACCCACCCACACAGCCTAGTTACAACTGGACGCGAGCGACGCAGCACGAAGCGGCGCGACGTTTTAACTGCCCTTTTGACGCTCGCCCTGTTCCTATTTCCCTCCTGTCGCTCGCGCTGACAGGCGTTCGTTCTTTAACTGTCTTCAGTTGGGAATATAGACAAATGACGTAACAGAACAGGACATTTAACGGTTTCGGTTAGGACAGCAAGCATGCGATGTCACGTTCTGTTGCTCGCGTCGCAAGCAGTTATGGTGCGTTCGTTTATAACTGGGAGGTGGCAAATTGCGACTTGCTACTAGGAATGATTAATAAAACACCGCATGAACTCGCACTTCCTCGTCGCAAATTCGGATATGTTTCTCAGCCCCCAGTTGCTCGAATGCACTAGATATAACTAGGTAACTGTGATATAATGGTATATAGATATAACTAGGTAACTGTGATATAATGGTATATAGATTTAACTAGGTAACTGTGATATAATGGTATATAGCTCGAATGCACACAGGTCGGAAGTAGGTATTTTGCCACTTGCGACTTGCCACCTCCGACCACAAACGAACGCACCATTAGGACACGGTGTTAGTGTGCGCTGCGCACTTTACTCGCGAATCGTTTATAAATCTCGGCCAGTTTGAACAAGGACTTGCAAAGTTCCTGCTTCTAAGGAACGATGCTATAGGCCTACCAACTGTTCGTGAAGACGCTGAAACTGTAAGTACAAAAATACCAAACTCCAGAGTTGTGCTTTGTGTGTGTGGATGGTGGCTGTTGTAGCCGGCGCGCTAACGTTAGTATTATTCTAACAGGCACTTAGATTGTTTACAGTTGGCTCGCCTATATTTGCTTTAAAGCTATTTTGGTAATAACGTTAGGCCGTGACTGCTATTTTAGCCTCCTGGTTTAACTAAAAAGGCTCGGGTACATGAGCCAACAAGTTGCTGGTAAGCTATAGACCTTTTTCTGTGCAACGTCATCATCCTGTTTCGAAATTGCACACGCATCGCTGTAATGACACCTGTCAATAGAATCGATGCATTTGATTGATGCACCTGGTGGCAACCCTGACCCTAACGGCTGGTGGTGGTCGTTTTCTGGATCGCTAGGCGGGTCAAAATCGTAAGGAACCAAATTAGCTGCCATCTTTTCAAAACAGCAAAGTGGGCGGTAACATTGCCTGGCGGGAACTAATTTAAATAAACAATTAGCATACTCTGAATCAAGTCAATTCAGCCTGGGGGGGGGGGGGATACTAAAATAGCCCTGATAAATAAATACATGTTTATTCAGACCAAAGGACATTATAGAACACATTTTCGGGACCAAAGGTAGAGATAGAAGGTAGGTTAAATTAGCATATGTGGAACCCTTTAAAGTGCAGGTGTGGTGTCATAGCTGGGGGGCGCATCATAAATAAAAATAACATAACATAACATAACTCAGGAGGAGGAGAGAGGAGGAAGAGGAGAGAGCTGAGGACGTGGAGAGAAGAGGAGAGGAAGATGTAGAGATCAAGATAAGGGAGAGACGCTTCTCCTGTGTGTCTCTGAGAGGAGAGACCTGCCAGAGCGGTTCAGAGAGGAGAGACACGCTGCGTGCGCTCTGAGGAAAAGGCATGTCGCAATTTATGACCGCTTCTCTCAATTTCAAAAAAGAGCTCCGAAGCATTTACCGCACCGTTGGGAACTACAACGTACGGTTTCCTAGCAACCACTACAGCCGCTTCAGGGCCTCTTTTTGAAAGTGAGAAAGAGGAGTTGGGGGGGGGGGGGCTTTAATGTGTCACATGACCTGGTGAGTGGGCAATATTACCACTAAGACCCGATCACAGGTCCCTTCTCTTGGCCCTACCCCTGGTGCCTTCGACTGGGTAGTGGCCCTTCAGAACGGAGCCACGAGGGGCAGGGTTGAAATATCTACTGTACCTAGGAAATGGGACGCCGCTCGCTACTGTACGTTACCGGTAGCTTCTTCTTGGTAAATTGTTCCTCGTTTTCTGCCCTGAGTTGTATTAATACTAATACAATAGTTGCCTATAGTTCTAACCTTAATAATAATTAATAGTTTCCTGGTTTGCTCAGGAGTCCCTGGGTTGTTGCAGCATGGTTCTAACATTCTAGTAGTACTAGTTCTGATACCCGTTGGAGTTCACAACCAGTCCATTTAGTCCATTAGCCTAGCTGTCGCCCCCCAGAATCACAGATAGGGGCTCCTGGTTAAAGGCTAGGGGTTAGGACCTAGGACCTAGGGTCTAGGGGCTCCTGGTTAAAGGCTAGGGGTTAGGACCTAGGACCTAGGGTCTAGGGGCTCCTGGTTAAAGGCTAGGGGTTAGGACCTAGGACCTAGGGGCTCCTGGTTAAAAGCTAGGGGTAAGGACCTAGGACCCAGCACCCAGTAGAGAGGAGATAGGGTCTAGGGCTTAGATGTTAGGCGGTCCTGGTACCGTACTAGTGGCCTAGGGCCTAGTGTTTGGGCTGGTACTGTACGTACTGGGTGTGAGGACCTCCTCGGTGCCGGTGTAGGAGGAGAACACCAGGCCCATGAACTGCTGCTGCTGCTCCCTGTAGTTGTTCTGCAGGTAGTCCATCAGCATCACGTACCCCGCCTGCTGCATGGTCATCACCTCGCAGAACACCTCCAGCTAGAACACAACACACACATGAGTTAGAACCCTGTTATAAACACCTCCAGCTAGAACACAACACACACATGAGTTAGAACCCTGTTATAAACACCTCCAGCTAGGAGACACAACACACACATGAGTTAGAACCCTGTTATAAACATGGTCATCACCTCACAGAACACCTCCAGCTAGAACACAACACACACATGAGTTAGAACCCTGTTATAAACACCTCCAGCTAGAACACAACACACACATGAGTTAGAACCCTGTGGTAAACACCTCCAGCTAGGAGACACAACACACACATGAGTTAGAACCCTGTTATAAACACCTCCAGCTAGAACACAACACACACATGAGTTAGAACCCTGTTATAAACACCTCCAGCTAGAACACAACACACACATGAGTTAGAACCCTGTTGTAAACAGCTGTATGGCCATCGCCAAGCAGAACATCTCCAGTCGGTAGAGGAAGAGGAGACAGAGAGAGAGAGAGAGAGAGAGGGAGAGAGAGAGAGGGAGAGAGAGAGGTAGAGAAAGAGAGAGAGAGGTAGAGAGAGAGAGTGAGAGAGGAAGAGAGAGAGAGGTAGAGAGAGAGAGAAATAGAGAGAGAGAGAGAGAAAGAGAGAGAGAGGAGTTAGTAATACAGAGGGCAACGGTGGCATGCGTGCATAAATGCCATGTTGGATTGGAACAAAAAAATGAGTTACATCACACGTGTACGGTAATTGTGTGTGCGTGTGCGTGTGTGTGTGTGTGTGTGTGTGTGACAGACAGAGAGAGATGGTGTGTGCAGAGGTAAGAGTGTGTATCAGCTGATGTGCTCAGCACGCTGGAATGGTAAGTCCATCTAAATGGTTAATCACAATCAGTCCGCTCCCACTGCCTCCATCCTGATATACTGAAATTTTAATGGTTAAGAGAAAACTAGCAGCTCTTAAAGCGGATTACAGACAGACGTGAAGCACGCAAACGACTTTCACAGCTCAGTAGAGCAGTTCCCCTGCCCTGCTAAGATGAGATTCTCAAAGTGCAGAAAGAGAGCGTATTCACTATATGCACAACTTCAGTACTTCCTGAAATTAGACATGCTTCTCTATTTCCTGTCCTACACTATTGGATTAAATGATTATTCAGGTGTGCCTGATCATTGTGCTGCAGTCAGGCACACCTGACTAATCACTTCCTCCAATAGTGTAGGACAGGAAATAGAGAAGCATGTCTAATTTCAGGAAGTACTGGAGTTGTGCAATTGGCTAATTGGGGAAGAACAGAGAGACAGATTCAGAGTTATCAAGTCGGCTTGCACCTATGAGGACTTTGTCCAGGTGTGTTGGTGCATGACAATAAACGCTGCAAGAACCAGATTCACTACACCAGGGGTAGATAAATCGACTGAGTCGGTTCAAATTCACCGTTCAAATCAAAACCGAAACTGAAATATTTTTTCGTAATGAATGCACCCAAAACTGAAGAAACACGTACAAGTCAGTTTCAACAGTTGAACAAAAATATGAATCTGACTGTAGTTAGATTTCATTTTAATATTTATGCATGTTCAAAACGCACTTGCCATGACACAGTTGCATATACAGTATATATATAATTGTGTTTCTATCCCTGTGCTTGTGCCTGTGCGTGTGTGTGTGTGTGTGTGTGTGCGTGTGTGTGTGTGTGCGTGTGCATGTGTGCCTCTGTGTGTGTGTGTGTATGTGCATGTGTGCCTCTGTGTGTGTGTGTGTGTGTCTATGTGCATGTGTGCCTCTGTGTGTGTGTGTGTGTGTGTGTGTGTGTGTGTGTGTGTGTGTGCCTGCGTGTGTGCCTGCGTGTGTGTGTGTTCCTGTGTGTGTGTGTGTGTGCCTACGTGTGTGCCTGCGTGTGTGTGTGTTCCTGTGTGTATGTTTGTGCTGCTCACCTGTCTCTCTGATATGGCGACGGTGTGTTTGAAGATAATCCACTCCACGGTCTCGGAGCAGGGCGGCGCGGTCAGGGACCCGTTGTAGGTGTAGTACTTATCAGTGGAGTTGGGCAGCAGTGCCCGCGGAGAGAAGGGTTCCACTGGACCACTCTTACCTTCACACACAACACGAACATCAACATCACACGCGCTCAGTATGTCACTGGACCACTCTTACCTTCACACACAACACCAACATCACACGCGCTCAGTATGTCACACACACTTCGTACAGATCCATCTTTCTCAGTGTGGTTCCTCTTCTGACAGTAGTGAGGTGTCACTTACCAAATCTGCTGACAGAGTTGACCCCCTCGATGATGGCGTTGAAGTTCTCGTTGTCTTCTAGACTGGTCTGTTGTGGTGAAATAGAGAATTTCAAATTCTTTGTTGCCATCACTTCCCTCCTCACACTACTGATGAGTCAGTCACACTACTGATGTCAGAGGAGACCACGGTCAAATACTATTTGAAATCACTGATACCATTGTACCAGGTGAGCACAGATACCTACAGATACTAACTAGCAGAGTTTCTCAGTGGAAAATACGTTTTCGCCGTTCTTCCGACTGGATTTGGCAAAAGTTTGATCTATGTTTTGTTACGCTGATTGGCAAGGCCCAGAGAGGAGGAGTGAGAGAGGCTCACCTCAAACAGGACGGCCATGGCTGTGATCCTGCCTCCGTCGCTCAGGGCGGTGTCCACGGACTGGAACCGCTCGGGGTCGTAGCAGTATATCTGCATCTGTGGGTGGGTGGGGTTCCACCGTCAGAACACAGGGAACAGGACACACTACAGCAGGCTATACCGGCATTTGAATGTAATTGGATAATGGTGGAACCTCTTCTCTTATAATGGTGGAACCAATTTCAGTCTTCTCTTATAAGTAGGCTGTTATAGCTGACAGATACATTACACGTGTACTGAGGCTGTAGAAGGCTATTATGTTTATGTTTATTTATGTTTATTATGTTTATGTTTATTTTGGATCCCCATTAGCTGTCACAGAACGGCAGCTTATCTTCCTGGGATCCACAACTTCCTGGGGTCCACATTAT
Source organism: Borostomias antarcticus (assembly GCF_949987555.1). Taxonomy (NCBI): domain Eukaryota; kingdom Metazoa; phylum Chordata; class Actinopteri; order Stomiiformes; family Stomiidae; genus Borostomias; species Borostomias antarcticus. The sequence goes on along the minus strand of NC_140246.1, from coordinate 2,431,729 downwards.
GGTGGGTTATTACTCATCGGTTGATTGGTTAATTGGTTGGTTAATTGGTTGGTTGATTGGTTAATTGGTTGGTTGATTGGTTGATTGGATGATTGGCTGATCAGGGGCTCTACCTCCAGAGGGAACTTCATCCCGTTGAGGCTGTGTTCCGACCCGTCCGAGGAGCTGTTGCAGCGACCCCAGTGGAACGTGATCCGACCCACCTGGAACCGGGATCTCAGCCCACCTCCGCTCACATAGTACTCTCCCTGCACATCTATCACCACTGTACACACACACACATACACATTCATTAACATTCTATCAAGGGATCGCTCCCTGACAACACACACACACACACACACAGACACACACATACACACACACACACACACATTCATTAACATTCTATCAAGGGATCGCTCCCTGACAACACACACACACACACACACACACACACACACACACACACAGACACACACACACACACACACACACACACAAGCCTTTTTACTGGCTAATTGTCTTCCTTCGAGCCTGTATAGAACAGAGAGATGAATATCTGATTTCTATGAAGCCTGATCCAAACGTTGGCCCAGATAGATCTCATTTCATGTGATAGACAGGTATTCTGCATGTCCTCTCACATCTCTCCTTCTCAAGACATGACTCTCTCTCCCTCTATCTCTCTCTATAACACTGATAACCCTAATATCATCTGATAATCTTCCATTCATCTATCCATCCATCAATCCCTCCCTCCCTCCCTCCCTCCCTCCCTCCCTCCCTCCCTCCCTCCCTCTCTCCATCCATTCATCCATCCATCCATCTTCACACCCATCCCTCCCTCCCTCCATCCCTCCCTCTCCATCCATCCATCCATCCATCTTCACACCCCTCCCTCCCTCCCTCCCTCCCTCCCTCCCTCCCTCCCTCCCTCCCTCCCTCCCTCCCTCCCTCTCTCCATCCATCCATCCATCCATCTTCACACCCATCCCTCCCTCCCTCCCTCCCTCCCTCTCTCCATCCATCCATCCCTCCCTCCCTCCCTCCCTCCCTCCCTCCATCCATCCATCCATCCCTTAGGCGGGGCCTAAGGAGCGGGGCGGACGTGCCTGTCTTGCCGTCGTTGGTGATGGTGGTGGTCTGGCGCGGCGTCTGCCTGTCCCAGCCCTCCAGCAGCAGGCCGCTGAACTGGACGCGCACCTGGGTGAAGGTGGTGTCGATGTCGATGGGCGACTGCCTGGCACTGTTGCATCCTGGGTACTTCCTCCCCCAGTTCCCCTGGTTCAGCGTCCCTGAGAAAGAGAGGGAGGGAGGGAGAGAGAGAGGGAGAGAGAGAGAGAGAGGGAGATTGAGAAAGAGAGAGGGAGAGAGAGGGAGAGAGAAAGAGAGAGAGAAAGAGGGAGAGAGGGAAAGAGAGATTGAGAGAGAGGGAGGGAGAAAGAAAGAGGGAGAGAGAGAGAGAGGGAGAGAGAGGGAGAGAGAGAGAGGGGGGGAAAGAGGGAGAGAGAGAGAGAGAGAGAGGGAAAGAGAGAGAGAGGGAGAGAGAGAGAGGGGGAGAGAGAGGGAGAAAGAGAGAGAGGGGGAGAGAGAGGGGGAGAGAGAGGGAGAGAGAGAGGGAGAGTAAGGGAAGTAACCTATTTAAAAACTCACTGAACATTTCTCCCACCCATTTTGAGGGGGTAAAGATTTCAACTCACAGACAGCAGACAGCAGACAGACAGACAGGCAGACAGACAGACAGACAGGCAACAGACAGACAGACAGACAGGCAGCAGACAGACAGACAGACAGACAGACAGACAGACAGACAGACAGACAGACAGACAGACAGACGTGCTCCTTTCTTTAATAGACAGGTGAGGAAGAGAAGATGAGTGGATATAAGAGCGCAGCGCCATTCAGCACCGAGCAGAGAGGCGGGCACAACCCAAACACACTCTCAACCGGTTAGAGTTCAGTAAAAACATTCAAGTTATTTACCGCAAACAAACAAACAAACAAAAATTCAGCTACAGGCAATTATCTTAGAACCAGCATTCCCAAACTACAAATCAAACAATTCAAGTCAGACATCGGCAACCAAGCAAGAGGTTGTTAACCTTAATAGCCCAAGCACTGCCCATCCACCAAAGCACACACACACACACACACACACACGCACACACACACACAAACACACACACAACCTCCGGTCCATACACACCCATCCTGGCTGCTGGGTTGAGTCCTGAGGAGAGGAGATGAAGGAGGTGTTATTTCCGAAGCAGATGTCCCAGCAGAAGTTCACACATGCCTTGACCATCATGGCCCCACCATGTTCTCCCCTGTTCTCTGTGTCTGGTGTGTGTGTGTGTGTGTGTGTGCGCGCATGTGTGTGAGTCTGCCCTCTGTCTCCACTTTAAGCTGCACATGCATGATTAAAAGAAGCACTATACTGTGTGATAGGGCCCTAGTGTGTAGTACACTAACCACAATACCAGGGAAGTATCATCCTGCTGGAGTAATTAAAAGGTAAAAAGGTCTATTCACATGTATTAGTCCAAGTCTATTCACATGTATTAGTCAAGTCTATTCACATGTATTAGGCATTCAGAGCAGGGGCAGGGTCTCTAGTAAGGGAGAAAGGGCTGCGAGTCACTGGGCCAGGATCCAGGCCAGGAACAGAGGGTGAGCAGGGTGGAACCGGCCTGGACCAGGCCGGGAACAGAGGGTGAGCAGGGTGGAACCCGCCTGGACCAGGCTGGGAACAGAGGGTGAGCAGGGTGGAACCCGCCTGGACCAGGCCAGGAACAGAGGGTGAGCAGGGTGGAACCCGCCTGGACCAGGCCAGGAACAGAGGGTGAGCAGGGTGGAACCCGCCTGGACCAGGCCAGGAACAGAGGGTGAGCAGGGTGGAACCGGCCTGGACCAGGCCAGGAACAGAGGGTGAGCAGGGTGGAACCGGCCTGGACCAGGCTGGGAACAGAGGGTGAGCAGGGTGGAACCGGCCTGGACCAGGCTGGGAACAGAGGGTGAGCAGGGTGGAACCGGCCTGGACCACAACAAAAGACTGCTTTTCAGGACACTGGGCCCTGTTAAAGAGTCTTGGGCCCTTTTATTGTTTGTGTCCTATTTTTGTCTTTCTATCAAATGTCCCGTCGGTCTGTAACTTGTGTTGTATCGCCATCGTTTTTCTGACCAGGTCACTCTTGGGAATGAGACCCTGTGTCTCAATGAGATTTTACTTGTGTAAATACTGTAAAACATGGTGCACCATGGTGAGCATGGCCTCTCTCTGTCATAACTCTTCCTCTCTCGCCCCTTCTCTGTCTCTATTACAGAAACTACTAGTGCATCAAGGCATCATGGGTAATCAGAGCCTCGTTTATCAGGCGTGACTGACGTCCACTGGGAGTTATGGGGTCTAATCATTCCCAGGCTGAGATGAATTTAATTGTTACAATTGTGTCAAATTCAGAATGACAGGGGTGACAGATCTATGAAAAGCGTGTCTGTGTGTGTGTGTGTGTGTGTGTGTGTACAGTATGCTTTCTGCATGTATGGGTTTGTGAATACACGTGTGTAATAGCATGTGTGTCTATACCAGCATTTGTGTGCATGCCTGTATGTGTGAGTGAGTGAGTGAGTGAGTGAGTGAGTGAGTGAGTGAGTGAGTGAGTGAGTGAGTGAGTGAGTGAGTGAGTGTGTGTGTGTGTGTGTGTCTGTGTGTGTGTATGCTTCCTGCATGTATGGGTTTGTGAATACACGTGTGTAATAGCATGTGTGTCTATACCAGCATGTGTGTGCATGCCTGCGTGTGTATGTGTGTGTGAGTGAGTGAGTGAGTGAGTGTGTGTGTGTCTGTGTGTCTGTGTGTCTGTGTGTGTGTGTGTCCTACTCCAACAGTGAAGTGGCAGGGGGCTATCAGTCGGCTCAGTGGCCTCATCTGACCCCTCCCACTTAGCTCAGGAGGTAGAGCGCAAGGTCCCCGGTTCGATCCCAGCTTGAGCGAGACACTGAACCCCCAAATCGCTCATGTGCGGCATGGTGGCACAGTACCTAGTACTGTCACCCCACAGCATGAAGTTCTCCGGGCCTTTCTGTGCAGAGTTTCGATGTTCTCACCGTGTTCACAAGGGTTTACTCCCAAAAGAACCCAATATGAAAAACACGCAGAAGAACAGATGCTCTTCAGTCCGGTCCCTGACCAAGACGTGGACTGAGCACTTAGACCTGTTCCCTGGGCGCCATGAACGATGGCTGCCCACTGCTCCTGGCTGCCCCTGGAAGAGAACAACTTGGATGGGAGAAATGCAGGGAACAACTTCCACCGGCGACCCCGAAGGTGCATGTACTGTGTGTGTGTGTTGTGTACTGTGTGTGTGTGTATTGTGTACTGTGTGTGTGTGTGTTGTGTACTTTGTGTGTGTGTGTTGTGTACTTCGTGTGTGTATGTTGTGTACTGTGTGTGTGTTGTGTACTGTGTGTGTGTGTGTGTGTTGTGTGCTGTGTGTGTGTGTTGTGTACTGTGTGTGTGTTGTGTGCTGTGTGTGTGTTGTGTGCTGTGTGTGTGTGTTGTGTGCTGTGTGTGTGTGTGTGTGTAGTGTGCTGTGTGTGTGTGTGTGTGTTGTGTACTGTGTGTGTGTGTTGTGTGCTGTGT
>NC_140246.1:2414605-2424605 GCF_949987555.1 Borostomias antarcticus | reverse complement strand
ACACACACACACACACACACACTACCAAGCTCCCAGACACACACACACACACACACACACACACACACAGACCCACTACCAAGCTCCCAGACACACAGACAGACAGACAGACAGACAGACCCACTACCAAGCTCCCAGAACACAGACAGACAGACAGACAGACACACAGACAGACAGACATACAGACAGACACACAGACAGACAGACCCACTACCAAGCTCCCAGAACACACACAGACAGACAGACAGACAGACAGACACACAGACAGACACACAGACAGACAGACCCACTACCAAGCTCCCAGACACACAGACACACAGACAGACAGACACACAGACTCACAGACAGACCCACTACCAAGCTCCCAGACACACAGACAGACAGACACACAGACACACAGACACACAGACAGACAGACACACAGACACACAGACAGACCCACTACCAAGCTCCCAGACACACAGAGACAGCTCCACTACTATGGGGAGTACCATACTGTATATATTGTATACAACACACGCACGCACACACACACACATACAGATAGAGAGAAAGACACACACACACACACATTGATAGAGAGAGAGACATACAGTACAGACACACACACACACACACGCGCTGAGCTGTATGTGTAAGCTGCATGGCTGTCCCCGTCATGTGGTGTGGGCTTGGGGCCCGGGGTCAACAGAACATGGGGAGTACCATACTGTATATACTGTATACAACACACACACGCACACGCACACACACACACACACACGAATAAATGGCAGATGGTGACGGGGGGACGGGGGGGGGGTAGACGTAGGGATTACAGGGACCCCCTGGGGATTAGGTTAAAGGGGACCTTTTTACTGTATCCGCTTTTCACATCCTGTGCAGGATAGAGCACGCTGGCATACACACAAAGGCGTGCGTTGTTGTGACACACATAGTCCTGCATGGCGCTAAGCTGCATCCAAAGATACAAACGAGCCCATGACCTTGCGTTGCAAACTGGTGTGTGTAGTGTACCGCCGCTGCGTAGCTACTGTAGATATGGAAGTCCTCTCTTAATCCCCAGGGGGAATCGCACCATTACAACAGACACATTCAAGGGACAACAAAGAAGCACCATCAACACTACAATACAAATTACAATAGATACAAAATTAACATATGCGAATAAAAAGGTATATTGTACGAGCATGCAACAGAAAGTAAATGTAAAAAATGTATTTGTATATAAAAGTATATGTATATAAATCTGGAGTCTATATTACAAAGTATATAAATCTGGAATCTATACTACAAACTATATGCATATAAATCTGGATCTGTACTACATAGTACATGTATGTAAATCTGGATTCTATACAACAACATTTTTGTTAGATTCTACTGTATACTACAAAGTAGAAAAAAACATTTTCTATTTTTCACTGAGATGGAAAGAAATGCCTTGATGTGCTCCGACCTATTATCATCAATATATGTGGATAATGTGTTTAATGCTCAGAGTCTGATCATACAGATTGGACTGACTAGTGCGGCGCTGATCTACATTCAACCTAACAGCAAACATGTGTAGTCAAAAGAAAAAATCAATCAGTCTCTACCCCATCTCCTCTCTCTCTCCTTCCCTTTCTCTCTCAGTCTCGCCTGCTCTAACTCTGCTTCTCTCTCCCTACTTCTCTCTCTCTCTCTCGAGGTCTCTCCCTCCCTCTGCGTCTTCTCCTCGCTTGCCCATCTCTTCCCGCCTCGCGGTGAAGAGGGGTTTCTTTCTCATGTTAATTCTCTTCCTTGCGGCTCAGTGCACCACACAGACTGGCTCTCCCCCCCGCTGCTGCCCCGGGCTACAAAAACAACCTCCTCCACATGGAGACGGCTCTGCTTCCGTACCCGCTAAGAGTGGGCGAACAGCAGCCCTGCACCACCCCACCCCCCTCCGCCCGATCTCTGCCCTCCGCCCCAGCCTCCTCCCCAGCCTCACCCCCAGTCTCACCCCCGCCCCTGCCTCCACCCCACCTCCCCCAACGCTGTCCCCCCGCTCTCAGAACATGATGCTCAGGCTCTGTAGCAGAACCAGTCCTTCCCATCGTGCTATCGCTTAACGCTTAGAAGATAGACCCACGGATGTATTAAACATGGCAAAGTACCTGAACAGTATGTGCTGGTCTGGACTATTTGGCAATAATAACGAAAGAGAACAATAATTTGTTTATCCGGCCCATGATTTGGATCCACCCCAAAATGTAACGGGTTCTTCCTTCATCCCTGCTACACCCCTCACCACACCAAGTTTCATGAACATCAGTCTGGTAGTTTTGCGTAATTCTGCTGACTAACAGACAGACAGACAGACAGCAGACAGACAGACAGACAGATAGACGACAGATAGACGACAGACAGACAGACAGACAGACAGACAGACAGACAGACAGACAGACAGACAGACAGACAGACAGACAGACAGACAGACAGAGACACAAATAGACAGACTAACACACACACAGCACCAAAAACATAACCTCCTCCCCTGGACTTCATCCTGGGTGGAGCCAGGTAATAACCCTTAATACCAAACAACTCACAGAGAGAGAGAGAGAGAGAGGTAGAATTTACATTTCCTCCAACCATATAAGACAGACATTTCATGATTCATAACTACTGTATGGTGTCTTAACTGAATACAAAGGGAGACAGAGGGAGACAGACTTTAATCTGAGTAATTTATGGTAGGGGAAATGGCAGGATAAATTATTCTGCCTCACAGTATCGGTCTATGTCTATTTTCCAAGCGCAGATTACATCCCCATGAAAGCACAACCACTCCCCTCGAGGACTTAACATTAACAGGACTGATCCCCGTCGATGTTCTAGCGTGGGGAGACCAGATGGAGTTCTGACTACACCCCAGCAGCGCTGAGTTAGCATTGCTAATGCTAATGATATGCTCTTATCTGGCCTCCAGCCATCCTGAGAGAGAGGACAGTACCAACCTGTGTAGGACCACTCAATGTCCTCTGGGAATTTACGCTGGCCTCGGAAATATGTGTCTGCAGCAGCCACTGGAGAGAGAGAGAGAGAGAGAGAGAGGGTGGGGGAGAGAGAGAGAGGGGGGGGGCAACATTAGTCATTTGTAATGCCGTTACAGTAAAGCTTATCTGCATTGAACTGGGAATTGAGAGACACATAGAGAGAGAGAGTGATTGATTGATCGATTGATTTTAGTATGGATTGAACAGACAGTAAAAATCCAAGGAATAACATGCAAAAGTGACAGACTTATTTCCAGCACGGTAACCGGTGGCTTAAAAACAGGTCAGACAGACAGCTACACGTAACATCCATAAATCACGCAAAATAAAAAAAGCAACAGTAACAACTTCAATAGACAATTACATCATCGAAGTCCCAGCTTCAGAGAGAGAGAGAGAGAGAGAGAGAGAGAGAGAGAGAGAGAGAGAGACGTCGAGTCATGAGGACCTCAGCATCTGCTCTGTGACCCTGTCACTGGACGAACAACAGGCTTTCTCTGCACATGCTCAGTCTCGTCACATGACCTCGTATATCACCTAGTCTAGGAGTTGGGAAAGGGCTGCCATTTGTTAAGGGTTTCAAATTGAATACAGCTTCTCAAGGCCAGAAGAGAGAGAGAGAGAGGGGGGAGGGGGGAGAGAGAGAGAGCGAGAGAGAGACAGAGAAAGAGTGAGAGAGAGAGAGAGAGACAGAGAAAGAGTGAGAGAGAGAGAGAGAGAGAGATAGACAGAGAGACAGAGAGAAAGACAGAGGAGATATTGAAGGGTTGAGGCACGGAAGAGAGACAGAGATGAGGGGGGGGAGGCAGGGAAGTCAGGGGGCGGGGCCTGAGGCAGGGGGCGGGGCCTGAGGCAGGGCAGTCAGGGGGCGGGGCCTGAGGCAGGGCACTTGGGGTCTGTCTTGGGCCCAGTCCCAATGTCCACCACTCACAGACTTAAGGGCGCGCTCCCGCGAAGTCCGCGAGGGCTTAGGGGTGTCCCAATGTCAAATGGGCAAGTGCGTGAGGGCTCTCTGGCAGACATTTTGAGCCCTTTATGCCCCCCTTACCGTAAGTCTGCACTTCTGCAGACTTCGCCTAAGGGAATTACCCACAGTTCATATCGTTGTGACGTGAAACACGGATGTGTTTTCAGCTGGACTTGCTTATCTGCACAAGTAGCCTTATAAATATTTTGGTTTCATTATTTTTAAGTATGGGTTATTAACCCCATGGGTTTGTATAATGTGATTTGTGTAAAAGTATGTAGGCTATGGTTATAAATTCCATCGATTTCTGTTGCTCTAAATAATATGATTTCCCAGTTAAAAGCAATATGACATTAATCACCCATTTCGGTGCAGTGTTCTTTGAATTGAGATTTCCAACATGAATATGGAAAGAGTTGTGAGGTGCAGGAATGTGTATACATAATATATTATCATTCTTAAGTAAATACTTTTGGATTCATCACAAACAAGAATCACAGGCAGTAATGTAGTTCGCATATATGACTCAGCCCAAAATTAATTTACATGAAGGCCTACAAGCAAAACGTGTAAAATTGACAAATTGATAAAAAGCCCCACACCCACAATAGTAAGAAACATGTTTTCACGCCAACGTAATGTGATGTCGCAAGTGCTGTCCCATTCCTTTTAGAGCAATTCGATCCCTTGCAGCCTCTCGCACTCAACCACTTTACCAGGTGACGTCAATAAGTCTGTGAGGGCTCAGGGCTGGAGGGTTTAGGGGGGACATTGGGACTGGGCCTGTCTCTCTCTCTTGTGCCCTTTTAGCTTCTCATACTTTGGCGTCGTCATGACAACAGCCCCACCCATCATCATGATCATAATCATCATCCTCATCGATTCTCAAAAATCAATGTGTTGTTCTCTTCCACCACACACACTCACGCACACACACACTCGCACACACACAAACGCACACACAAATACACACACTCACGCACACACAAACGCACACACAAACACACACACTCACGCACACACACACACACACACTCGCACACACACAAACGCACACACAAACACACACACACAAACACACACACACACAAACACACACACACACACACACAGCGCTAGTAGTTGGAGACAGCAGAGGGTATCCTGATTTATGGACAGAGAGAGAGAGATAGTTTAGAAAGGCCAGACTTATTATTGGAGGAGATGGTGTGTGTGTGTGTGTGTGTGTGTGTGTGTGTGTGTGTGTGTGTGTGTGTGTGCGTGTGTGCGTGTGTGTGTGTGTATCTGTGTGGGTGGAGATGAACAGTACAAAACAAACGTGCTGAATCTGCGACAACATTCATATTGTACATCTGTCCTCTATCGCTCCCTCTCTCTCTCTCTTTCTCTCTCCAGCTTGCTCTCTCTTTCCCACACTCTTGCTCTCTCCCTCCCTCCCTCTCTCTCTCCCTATTTTTCTGCCTTTAATGTATGCATACACACGCACACACACACACACACACACACACACACACACACACACACAGACAGGTCTGCTTTACACTCTGGAAGCGTCTCCTGGCAGAGCGGATGAACGATATCTTAAGACCAGAGATCTTAGCAGGAAGGAAACCTTACCATCCGTATCCAATAGTCTGCTCAAGAGACTGTTACTCCCATTCATTCATTCACACACAATCCCCCCTCCCTCCCATCCCAGACCCCCTCCCCCCCCCCTCTCCCAGTCTCCCAACTTCTCCCAGCATGCCAACTTCTCGCCCTTTAATAACCAGGGATAATGGGCATCTGTGTGTGTGCGTGGGTAACAGATAGCAGGCAGCTCGCTGAGCTAATGACCGAATCACAGCTCGGTTTAGGAGAGAGGGAGGGAGAGAGAGAGATGGGGGGGAGAGAGGGAGGGAGAGAGAGATGGGGGAGAGAGAGGGAGGGAGAGAGAGAGATGGGGGAGAGGGAGGGAGAGAGAGATGGGGGAAAGAGAGGGAGGGAGAGAGAGAGACGTGGGAGAGAGAGGGGAGGAGAGAGAGAGACGTGGGAGAGAGAGGGAGGGAGAGAGGAAGGGAGGGACAGAGGAGGGGACAGGGAGGAGAGTATTAGGAGGAATCAAGTGTCATCTTTGGCGCCTTCCCCAGGGTGCACTGGGAGGTGAGGCCGTGCGTCCGGAGGGACCGAGCCGGGAGGAGGGAACCGAGGAGAACCAGGGGAACCGGTTTCACTGTATGGAGTAAAATTAAAAGAAAAAAGAGGTGGGGTAAACTCGCCCTACTGCACGAACGCTGAACGCTGTCTGCCGCCATCGTTCTACAGTATGTAAGTCTGAACACTGAACACTCTGACTTCACAGTGCTCACTGCTATCCTCTCCCCAAACCCCCCCCACCCCCCCCCAGAGTGGACCTATCACAACCCTAGAGTTCTGGCCCAGTGCCAGGTTGTGTGACAGGGAGAAGCCAGCAGCAAATTAGATTATAACCTCCCACAGCGTGATGCTAATGAAGCCATTATCAACGCTGCTCCTCAACGCCTACTCCACCCTCCTCTCCTTCACTACATCCTCACATCCTTCACCCTCCTTCACTCCATCTTCTACAGTAGCATCCTTCTCTCTTCTTCTCTCATCCTCTCTCTCCTTCTCTCCATCCTCTCCCATCCCTCTCTCTCTCCTTCTCTCCATCTCATCTCTCACTATTCTCTCTCCTCTCATACTTGACGTTCACACTTAACCGATCATAAAAGAGGAGTAGTCCTGTTTTAACTCCATTGTAACATCATATACTGATGTCCTGCAGTGTTGCATGCTGGTCTATGTGAGCTGGCCGGCCCTCAGCGGACACCAGGCAGACAGGAGTCACACTCTAAGAGTCTCTCCAGACAACAGAGAACCACAAAGAGAGACACTCTTAGACCACTACAGAACATTATGCATATGTGTGTGTGTGTGTGTGTGTGTGTGTGTGTGTGTGTGTGTGTGTGTGTGTGTGTGTGTGTGTGTGTGTGTGTGTGTGTGTGTGTGTTGTCAGGGAGCGATCCCTTGATAGAATGTTAATGAATGGGTCTCGTTGGCTTAGAGCCCCCTGGGAGAAGTGGGTTGAAACAGACCAGGGAGGGAAGAAAGGATTCTCTCTCTCTCTCTCTCTTTCTTTCTCTCTCTCTCTCTCTCTCTCTCTCTCTCTCTCTCTCTCTTTCTTTCTCTCTCTCTCTTTCTCTCTCTCTCATTCTCTCTCTCTTTCTCTCCCTACCTCTCTCTCCTCTCTCAGCCTCTATCTCTCTCTCTTTCTTTGTCTCTCTGACAAACTCACTGGAATGTTCAGTGAGTTTTTAAGATGGTTACTTCCCTTACCCCTCTCTCCCTCTCTCTCTCCCTCTCTCTCTCCCTCTCTCTCCCTCTCTCTCTCTTTCTCCCTCTCTCTCCCTCCCTCTCCCTCTCTCTCTCTCTCTCCCCCTCTCTCTCTCTCCTCCTCTCTCTCCCCTCTCTCTCTCTCCCCCTCTCTCCCTCTCCCTCTCCCTCTCTCCCTGTCTCTCCCTCTCTCCCCTGTCTCTCCCTCTCTCTCTCTCTCTCTCTTTCTCCCTCTCTCCCTCTCTCTCCCTCTCTCTCTCTCTCTCCCTCTCTCTCTGTGTCAGTCTGAGTGAGTGGCTGACTCTCCCTGAGGATAGAACGCTGCACATTACTGGGTCGTGAAATTCACCTCCATGGAAGCCAGCTGTTAATGTAGCCTTCTGTGAGACAATATATGTTATACAACAATATGTCTTAACAATATACGCTATTATCATACAACAATGTCTTACCAGTATAGCACTTTCATACAAATCAGTGCAACACAAATCATTAGTGCTTCTTTGTGATATGACAGTGGTACTGTAGTAATATTGTATGCAGCATGATGTTTTTGTATTATGCTTTGCTTGGTAACCAGGACACCGGTGAAAATGAGACCTTGTTGTCGACGGACTCCCCTGGTGAAATAAACGCATCGCTTATCAGTCCATCGTGTAACATGAGGTGTCACATGAGGTCACTGTTCCTTGGTGTTTAGTGTCCCTATGAGCGGGCAGAAGGGCGGAGCCAGCGCATTAGGCGACCTTTCAAATCCAGCTGCGTTATTTCATTGGGAGCGTACAGTCGGGACTAAAGAAAACTCATTTAGGTAATAGACTTTACACTTTGCCGTTTGTGTAATAAAAATCTTGGCGCCTCTTCACACAGCCCACTGTCTGCGCGGGCCAATCAGCATCCTATTGAAAATCCCATCGGATACTCATTGGTGTCCACAAACATCGTAGCTTGTTCCCAGAAGTTCGTGTTGCAACGAGGGCTTCTGGGTAATCACTGGGAAAAAGGAAGGGGACCCACGGCGGTCGTAATCTGTCTTGGATCAAGACACAGTGGCATCACGAGCTAGACACCACCTGTTGAACATGGAGACAAACACACACGCACACGCACACACATACACACACACACACACACACACGCACACACACGCACATACCACCACGACCACTCCTACTACAGCTGTTGTGAGTGACAGGCGTGTGAATTAGTGCATGTGCTCCCGACAGCAGGTTTTTAATAACATACTTTCACTGGAACCCAATATAGGAGGAAAAACAGAACGGGTTTAGCTGCTAATTAGAAGCGAGACGTTGCCCCGGGTTACACTCACACCCGCATTGTTCCAGATGGACTTAGCAGCATCAAACCATATATCCATATCACCCTCTCACTGCTCATAAGGGCTCCACACTATAGCAGGTGTGTGTGTGTGTGTGTGTGCGCACGTGTGTACTGTATGTGTGTGCGTGCGTGTGTGTATGTATGTGTGCACACATGTGTACTGTATGTGTGTGCGTGTGTGTGTGTGCATGTGTGTACTGTATGTGTGTGCGTGCGTGCGTGCATGTGTGTGTGTGCACGTGTGTACTGTATGTGTGTGCGTGTGTGTGTGTGTGTGTGTGTGTGTGTGTGTGTGTGTGTGAGTGACATTTGGCGACCGTGAGAAGTCAGGGCCCCTCCTCCTCCTGCATGGGCGGAACAGCTGGGCTTTAAACCTCGACCAACCGGGGGGCCGCCTGCTGGAGCCCAACACTCCACCTCAACACACTCCTCGATCTGGACACCACACACTAAACACTCCAGATCCCAGACACACACTGAACACTCCAGATCCCAGACACACACTGAACACTCCAGATCCCAGACACACACTGAACACTCCAGATCCCAGACACACACTGAACACTCCAGATCCCAGACCCACACTAGACCCACACTGAACACTCCAGATCCCAGTCACACACTAGACCCACACTGAACACTCCAGATCCCAGACCCACACTGAACACTCCAGATCCCAGTCACACACTAGACACACACTAGATCTGAGTCACACACAGTAGCCTCCATACTAGATCTGAGTCACACACAGTAGCCTCCATACTAGATCTGAGTCACACACAGTAGCCTCCATACTAGATCTGAGTCACACACAGTAGCCTCCATACTAGATCTGAGTCACACGCTAGAATAAGTAGAATAGAACAGAATAGAATAGAAAGTTGAATTGCTATATATAACCAGTACAGATACAGGTACATTGGAATTCTTGTTATCTCTTGTCCTTACAGTATCTTATCAACACTAATCACTTCCTCATCCCAGTCTCCAGGCACTCAGATAGACATTATAAGGTTCCCAAACTGGCAATTTACTATCTGTAGTCTTACTAGTCTAGCAGTATAGCAAAATGACTCTACTAATCTACTTATTCCATCCAATCATAGATGACTGTGACCGTAATACAGGTGGCACAACTATTAAAATGCAAGTATACAGTACAGAGTCAATTGCTACTGTCTACACTAGCCTCCACACTGTACCACCATGGTGTTCTGAGCTCAGCAGCAGCTGCTCTGTGCCCAACATCACCACCCACACCACCACACCACCACCACCACCTCTACTACCACCACCACCACCATCACCACCACCACCTCTACTACCACCACCACCA
>NC_140246.1:2401791-2414405 GCF_949987555.1 Borostomias antarcticus | reverse complement strand
GTGGGGCCCTGGAGTGATCTCTGCTGGGGGCCAGGGGGCTCCCTGGTGATGTGGGGCCCTGGAGTGATCTCTGCTGGGGGCCAGGGAGATCCCTGGTGATGTGGGGCCCTGGAGTGATCTCTGCTGGGGGCCAGGGAGCTCCCTGGTGATGTGGGGCCCTGGAGTGATCTCTGCTGGGGGCCAGGGAGATCCCTGGTGATGTGGGGCCCTGGAGTGATCTCTGCTGGGGGCCAGGGGGCTCCCTGGTGATGTGGGGCCCTGGAGTGATCTCTGCTGGGGGCCAGGGGGCTCCCTGGTGATGTGGGGCCCTGGAGTGATCTCTGCTGGGGGCCAGGGAGATCCCTGGTGATGTGGGGCCCTGGAGTGATCTCTGCTGGGGGCCAGGGAGCTCCCTGGTGATGTGGGGCCTGAATTAACTAACACATGTTCAGCTCTCAGCCTCAACAACAGTCAGCTTCAAACTTCCCGAGAGCTCATAAATGAATAAGACAGGGAGAATAAAAGAGAGATGAAGAGAGGGAGAGAGGGAGAGGGAGGGAGAGAGAGAGAGAGAGAGAGAGAGAGAGAGAGACCAACAAACTGACAGACAGACCGACAGACAGACAGAGAGTCCCCTAAGGAGCACAAAGTGCTGAGTGGAGTCTGGTTCAGAACTCCAGTGGAGAGGAAGAGAGAGAGAGAGAGAGAGAGAGAAAGAGAGAGAGAGAAAGAGAGAGAGAGACACAGAGAGAGAGGGAGAGAGAGAGAAAGATGGAGAGAGAGGGAGAGAGAGAGAGAGAGGTGGGTGTAGAAAGAAGATTAGAGGGATCGTGTGTGTGTGTGTGTGTGCGCGCGCGTGTGTGTGTGTGTGTGTCCGTGAACGCACCATATCCATCTGCCCCAAAAACCAAACACAGATATTTCAGCAGGGCTGCATCTCAATAGTGTAACTCTTCCCTCATCTCACCTCCACTCTTGAATGTATCACCGGCCAAACAAACACAGCGTAATATAATAGAATTACTTCACCGGGGATAATAAAGTAATGAGGAGGGAAGGAAGCAACAGAGGACTATCGAAACGCACCCCTGCTTTGAGCAGTGTGCCCCAGGGGAGGACACCACGTCAGGCTATCGAGACGCGTCCCAGACTCCCCCCCACATCAGCATGCGGCGGGCGTCCAGTGCCGTCTCCTTGACGACAGCAAAGGCTCCGGCGGCGTCCGGCCCGCCTTGACTTCCTCCGAACTTCCTCCGCCGACTCTCCCCATCGCCATGGACACAGAGTGTGACTCACACCTTTCACTTGCTGTCCTTCTCCTCCCCCCCCCAAAAAAACCTTTCAATGGGCGTCTTCCACCCCCCCTTCCCCTCCCCACCCCTCCCAAAACCAACCCCTTTCTCTTTCTCTTTCTCTTTCTCTTTCACCAGAACCTTTCTAGGGAAAATAACTACAAACCCTGACCCCTGACCCCTGACCCCATTCACCTGCTCTGGACTGCCTAGTTGATTCCCACACATATTCTTTTACTGTCATCCAGACCCTCTCTCATCCTAACCCTGTCATCCAGACCCTCTCTCACCCTGTCATCCAGACCCTCTCTCATCCTAACCCTGTCATCCAGACCCTCTCTCATCCTAACCCTGTCACCCAGACCCTCTCTCATCCTAACCCTGTCATCCAGACCCTCTCTCATCCTGTCATCCAGACCCTCTCTCACCCTGTCATCCAGACCCTCTCTCATCCTAACCCTGTCATCCAGACCCTCTCTCATCCTAACCCTGTCATCCAGACCCTCTCTCACCCTGTCATCCAGACCCTCTCTCATCCTAACCCTGTCACCCAGACCCTCTCTCATCCTAACCCTGTCATCCAGACCCTCTCTCATCCTGTCATCCAGACCCTCTCTCACCCTGTCATCCAGACCCTCTCTCATCCTAACCCTGTCATCCAGACCCTCTCTCATCCTAACCCTGTCATCCAGACCCTCTCTCACCCTGTCATCCAGACCCTCTCTCATCCTAACCCTGTCATCCAGACCCTCTCTCATCCTAACCCTGTCATCCAGACCCTCTCTCATCCTAACCCTGTCACCCAGACCCTCTCTCATCCTAACCCTGTCACCCAGACCCTCTCTCATCCTAACCCTGTCATCTAGACCCTCTCTCATCCTAACCCTGTCATCCAGACCCTCTCTCATCCTAACCCTGTCATCCAGACCCTCTCTCATCCTAACCCTGTCATCCAGACCCTCTCTCATCCTAACCCTGTCATCCAGACCCTCTATCACCCTGTCATCCAGACCCTCTCTCATCCTAACCCTGTCATCCAGACCCTCTCTCATCCTAACCCTGTCATCCAGACCCTCTCTCATCCCAGACCCTCTCTCATCCTAACCCTGTCACCCAGACCCTCTCTCATCCTAACCCTGTCATCCAGACCCTCTCTCATCCCAGACCCTCTCTCATCCTAACCCTGTCATCCAGACCCTCTCTCATCCTAACCCTGTCATCCAGACCCTCTCTCATCCTAACCCTGTCATCCAGACCCTCTCTCATCCTAACCCTGTCATCCAGACCCTCTCTCATCCCAGACCCTCTCTCATCCTAACCCTGTCATCCAGACCCTCTCTCATCCTAACCCTGTCACCCAGACCCTCTCTCATCCTAACCCTGTCATCCAGACCCTCTCTCACCCTGTCATCCAGACCCTCTCTCATCCTAACCCTGTCATCCAGACCCTCTCTCATCCTAACCCTGTCACCCAGACCCTCTCTCATCCTAACCCTGTCATCCAGACCCTCTCTCATCCTAACCCTGTCATCCAGACCCTCTCTCATCCTAACCCTGTCATCCAGACCCTCTCTCACCCTGTCATCCAGACCCTCTCTCATCCTAACCCTGTCACCCAGACCCTCTCTCATCCTAACCCTGTCACCCAGACCCTCTCTCATCCCAGACCCTCTCTCATCCTAACCCTGTCATCCAGACCCTCTCTCATCCTAACCCTATCATCCAGACCCTCTCTCATCCTAACCCTGTCATCCAGACCCTCTCTCATCCTAACCCTGTCATCCAGACCCTCTCTCATCCTAACCCTGTCATCCAGACCCTCTCTCATCCTAACCCTGTCATCCAGACCCTCTCTCATCCTAACCCTGTCATCCAGACCCTCTCTCATCCTAACCCTGTCATCCAGACCCTCTCTCATCCTAACCCTGTCATCCAGACCCTCTCTCATCCTAACCCTGTCATCCAGACCCTCTCTCATCCTAACCCTGTCATCCAGACCCTCTCTCATCCTAACCCTGTCACCCAGACCCTCTCTCATCCTAACCCTGTCATCCATACCCTCTCTCATCCCAGACCCTCTCTCATCCTAACCCTGTCATCCAGACCCTCTCTCACCCTAACCCTGTCATCCAGACCCTCTCTCATCCTAACCCTCTCATCCTAACCCTGTCATCCAGACCCTCTCTCATCCTAACCCTGTCATCCAGACCCTCTTTCCTTGGCAGCTCTTTTAAACAACCGTGCCTTTCTGTGACCGTCCCTCCTCAGACAAACCCTGCTATTGTCAGCTGGTGAAACTCCAGACCGGCTTCCTGGAGTCAAGAGGGAGAGAGGAGAGCTAGAGCCTTTTAGTTCCACTGCCTTCCTCTCCTCTCCTCTCCTCTCCTCTCCTCTCCTCTCCTCTCCTCTCCTCTCCTCTCCTCTCCTCTCCTCTCCTCTCCTCTCCTCTCCTCTCCTCTCCTCTCCTCTCCTCTCCTCTCCTCTCCTCCCTCTCCTCCCTGCCTCCATCTTCCTCTCTAAACATTTACACTATGGCTGAGCTGAGGGAGGGTTCTGGAAAGTTCCAGAAGACGCCGTGATTCCGGGGACATTAATCCTTTCTTCAACCAGCTGGGACAGAGCCATGTGAACAAGATGGGCCAACGAGCACAATCTATGGACTCGCCGTGGCATACACCAGGGACATGCCTCCGTGTTTCCTATTAATAAAATACTGCTATATCAGAATAAGAGACATATGGACATTGCATGGTGGGCCACTTCAAAGACCAGGATGCAGAGACCGGACAACTAAGTCCTGATTGGAGCTCGCTCTAATGACTGTGACTGCACGCCTCAGACAGGCAGTCTAAATGGATTAAAGCATGAATAAATTGCTGTAGAATAGACTAGATGCGCTGCAGATTAAATACAGGCATTGAATAAAAAGATACACAATACAGTATATAGGGTTTATAGTATCTAGGGTTTATAGTATCTAGGGTTTATAGTATATAGGGTTTATAGTATATAGGGTTTAAAGTATATAGGGTTTATAGTATATAGGGTTTATAGTATATAGGGTTTATAGTATATAGGGTTTATAGTATATAGGGTTTAAAGTATATAGGGTTTAAAGCCGGAGCCAGGAATCAATTATTCAATCACACTGTGATTTCGAACCTCACTTCATGATGAAAATACTGCCCCAAACATGCATATCCAAATCTCCCAGCTCCTCGTGTGATAAGCCAGTGAAACAAACTGTACTTTCTTCCTCTTCTTTCAGAAGGCTTTCCAAAATCTTTTTAATCAGATTCCCACTTCTATTAACACTCAGCCCCGCCTTCAGGGGGAATGAGCAGGCGTTTTAAGGGTTTGGGGTGTCAGCTAAATGGTAAATGGACTGCACTTATACACTGTAGCGCTTTTATCCGACTTTTCAATGGCCTCTCATTCACCCATTCACACACACACATTGGCAGCAGCTGCCATGCAAGGTGCTCGTCTGCTCACTGGGAGCAATTTGGGGTTCTTGTCCAAAGACACTTCAACACGTGTACAGGAGGAGGCGGGATTCGAACCGCCAACCCTGCTACGGTCGATCATTGGACGACCCCGGCTCTAACTCCTGAGCCACAGACGCCCCAGCACCCAACATTTTAGCCACAGTCGGCGAAATGTTGCTCTGGGTCTTCTCTTCTTTCACACATGAAAGGCTGAGAGGGGCGCTGGCCGGAGGAAAGAGGCCCGCAGACGGAGCCGAGGCAGCTGCTGGCCTGCTGACCGGAGGGTTAACGGTCCGGGTCTCTGGTCTTTGACTTCGTGCTGCTGTCTGTCTCTCAGCTGCCTCCCTCTGACCGAGGGCTCCTTCACACGGGGCAGATAGCGTTTCACACGGGGCAGATAGCGTTTCACAACGCCCCGGCTGAGACAGGCTCCTCTGAGGACAGACAGACGCTGCCTGTGTTCCTGGTGACTGCTGACTGGAGCCAGGCTAGGAGGTAGGAAGCCAGGCTAGGAGGTAGGGAGCTAGGTTAGGAGGTAGGAAGCCAGGTTAGGAGGTAGTGAGCCAGGCTAGGAGGTAGGGAGCCAGGCTAGGACGTAGGGAGCCAGGTTAGGAGGTAGGGAGCCAGGCTAGGAGGTAGGGAGTCAGGCTTGGAGGTAGGGAGCCAGACTAGGAGGTAGGGAGCCAGGCTAGGAGGTAGGGAGCCAGGTTAGGAGGTAGGGAGCCAGGCTAGGAGGTAGGGAGCCAGGCTAGGAGGTAGGGAGCCAGACTAGGAGGTAGGGAGCCAGGCTAGGAGGTAGGGAGTCAAGCTAGGAGGTAGGGAGCCAGGCTAGGAGGTAGGGAGCCAGGCTAGGAGGTAGAAAGCCATGCTAGGACGTAGCGAGCCAGGCTAGGAAGTAGCGAGCCAGGCTAGGACATAGGGAGCCAGGCTAGGAGGTAGGGAGCCAGGCTTGGAGGTAGGGAGCCAGGCTAGGAGGTAGGGAGCCAGGCTAGGAGGTAGGGAGCCAGACTAGGAGGTAGGGAGCCAGACTAGGACGTAGGGAGCCAGGCTAGGAGGTAGGGAGCCAGGCTAGGACGTAGCGAGCCAGGCTAGGACGTAGTGAGCCAGGCTAGGACGTAGCAAGCCAGGCTAGGACATAGCAAGCCAGTCTAGGAGGTAGGGAGCCAGACTAGGACGTAGCGAACCAGGTTAGGACGTAGGAAGCCAGGCTAGGACGTAGCGAGCCAGGCTAGGACATAGCGAGCACGGCTAGGGAGGAGTGCTGAGGAACATGGTTAGCGCTCCAGAGCAGCCCCCTCTGGCCCATGGCGAGCAGACGTAGCGGTGGTACTCTGCTCTGCGTTGGGCTCTTTCAGTTGGACCAAACTGTCAGCGCTCCTTAGAGGAGTGAATTTACCAGCCGCTCGCTGCCGGTTTATGAAGACTCATGATTCACTCGGTCACACAGACATGGATAACAGATCTACTCATTTGAAAAGTTTATACTGTATATTTAATATATCTTTTTCACATCGTTATTTAGACTGAACAGATTATACTGAGGCTCTCTCAGAGACCGTTTCAGATCACTGCCACAATGTTACCATGGTCACTGATATAGATTATTGCTTCTTTTAGCTATGTAACCTTGGTGATAGATTTGTCATATTAAGATGAAAAAAATAAAATAGCAACACACATTAATTATGTCTCCAGTGCCACTATGAGAGTAACAAGAGAGCAGCCTAGAAAACCATCTTGGGTATGAATTTTTCCATAGTGTAGCTTTCTGCTGACACACACAGAGACACACACACACACAAACACACACGCCCACGTGCACACGCACATACACACACACACACACACACACACACACACACAAACACACACACACACACACACACACACAAACACACACACACACAAACGCACACACACACACACATGCACACACACACACACACACACACACACAGTTGAGAGACAGAGCAATAAGAAGTGATACCAATCACAACGGGAGTGATCTTTAATCTGTCCTACAGTCACTGGTTTGCCCTTTAAGGTTTTTTCTGCGAGTCGGTCTTCCATGTAGGGAAACGGCCACACGGACAGTGATTTTAAAAAGGAGTACACTGAGAATTTAAGCATTTAATTCTAATAATACAGTATTAAGGTAAATAAGCATGACTGTGCCCCTGCAGCGACACACAGGGTGATATAACAACATCTATAGGGTGGTATAACAACATCTATGGGGTGGTATAACAACATCTATGGGGTGGTATAACAACATCTATGGGGTGGTATAACAACATATATAGGGTGATATAACAACATCTATGGGGTGGTATAACAACATCTATAGGGTGATATAACAACATCTATAGGGTGATATAACAACATCTATAGGGTGATATAACAACATATATGGGGTGATATAACAACATCTATAGGGTGATATAACAACATCTATAGGGTGATATAACAACATCTATAGTGTGATATAACAACATCTATAGGGTGATATAACAACATCTATGGGGTGATATAACAACATCTATGGGGTGGTATAACAACATCTATAGGGTGGTATAACAACATCTATAGGGTGGTATGACAACATCTATAGGGTGGTATAACAACATCTATGGGGTGATATAACAACATCTATAGGGTGATATAACAACATCTATGGGGTGATATAACAACATCTATGGGGTGGTATAACAACATCTATAGGGTGGTATGACAACATCTATAGGGTGGTATGACAACATCTATAGGGTGGTATAACAACATCTATAGGGTGGTATAACAACATCTATGGGGTGATATAACAACATCTATAGGGTGGTATAACAACATATATGGGGTGATATAACAACTATAACAACGATATAAGCACATGTGGGTCTGATGGCCTGATAAAACACCATCTACAGTATCTAGGGGTCAGGGGTCAAACCCATTGCTGCATCATGGCTTTTCCCTGACATGCAGAGTGGGCATCATCATGAGCGGTGGCGTCATGCTGATGAGGTACATAACCAATGACAGAAAAAGTAAGAAATTAACAGTAATTAAAGGCTTGTAAATACAGGAAAATGTGTACAGTATGGGTGGTGTGTTAGCTCTTACTCTGCCCCTATCCAGTTGAAACCAGTTGAAAACAGTTGAAACCAGTTGAAACTCATTCTAGCCTGACACTCAGACTGAAGTGCCCTTTCGTTTCACTTCATTATTCAGTCTGAATAGGCTCCCATTGCAGCCGTTTACCGAGATGAGCGTCCTCAGCGATTAGTTCATCCCCTAACCAATTACCTTTAATTCCGTCATCGCATTCAAATCACTCAGAGATCACTCAGGGTGACAGCCTTTACAGACTCTGAATCACATTTTGAAAGACAAATAAACATCATATTCAGGGGTTGGAGACGTCTTCAGTGCTGTTGTGATTCTGTAGACGCTGTTAGACTGAAGCCTTTGTTTTCTTTCCTCATTGTAAGTGTATTTGATCAAGCTTCAGAGGAAACTGTGAACCTTCTGCCAAACTCAATTATGTCAGGTCCTTAAAAAAACAACTTATGGAGGATGCTACTGTGTATAAAAGCTGTATAAAAACCCATTGCTGAAGAGCCCCTCAACGCCGCCATGTTTGAGAAGTGCTCTACAATGTTGTTGGCTCGTGAACATGCGCCAGTAACGTACCGTGCTGACAGCTTTCTTGTGCATATCAGGTCGGCAGCTGTAGCTCCCGGCTGGAGAGGCGTTTGATTTGAGATCCAGCCACGCGAACTGCTCCCTCATGGTACACTAGCATTTCCACATCACCTCCCCACTAAGCCATAACACTAATTACTGTAACGTGGAAATTACGTTGGTCTGTCGTATGTGGGACCTTCAGCTTGGGAATAGTTAATTTTGCCTATTTCAAAGCAGAAACCGTCACTAGCTGCTGTACACATGACAGACACTGAAATAGCTTCTCTTGTCGTCTCTGTGTCGCCAGCATTAAATTAGACAGACTGCTCATTTACATCATCTTCTACACAGAACTCAACTTCAATTGCTGGAGAGAGTGGAAAAGTGCTGGGAAAGTGGAGAGAGAGAGAGGGAGAGAAAGAGAGAGAGAGAGAGAGAGAGAGATTGGCAATCTGCAGAGAACGTGATGCAATAACATATGGTGATGGAGTTCAGTACACTGTGTGGTGTACAAGAGAGATGCCGTGTGTTTGTGTGTGTGTGCAGAATGTGTATGCATGTTTGTGTGCTTGTTTGTGTGTACCGAACAATACTCAAACGCCTCATGAGCGCCTACTTACTGTAAACGCTCACGTACAATTTACATCACCTCACGATGGAGACACAAGCCTCCCCTATCCGTCACTTCAGTCTGCCATGCCAGATTGAGATCTCCGCCACTGAAAGTCTGGAGACATCATTGAAAATCGTTGCTATAATAGCTCCGAAAACCGATGCTACCAATCACAGCCACTCCCTACATCCCCAACAGGATGATCATGGACCCATCGTACAGGAAATGATGTCCTAGCGGTAGTGGTGCTCACATAACGCTCACACGCTAACACTACACCTTAAGCCTTGGTTCTACTCTCAAACCGATGCGTGTGTGGGCAGCTGAGGACACCACAAACACATGGTACTTCTGTCTATGCTGCTTTCTGGAGGCCGCCTTCCACCCATGTGCAGTAGATCGGCCACAGTAAGTTGTAGTGTAGCGGCCATGCGGACTTGTTAGCATATTGTGACAATAGACATTAGAGGCAACTAAAGGCTTCAGAATTCACAAAACTCATCTTCAATTATGTATTTTAACTATTAGAACAAAACATACTCTGTTCTGTGAGCCTCTGTTAAACATAGACTTAATTTTCTAAATGTTTTGCTAATCCCATTCATTTCTCCTATAGCGGTTTTGGACTACAACACACAATGGCAGAAATGCTAACTTAGAATGATCACCTCACCACTCTATGGGCAGATGCTGTATTTGGTGCGCATATTAGTGTATATGTGCTCTGTATACATATCAAATATTATTGATAGACAGCAGGAATGAAAGGGGCCCCAGCATACTCCCCTAGGATACTCCACATTTGATAGGAATAAAGGTACCATTAACATCAACAAACTGCTTTTGTTGTAAAAGATACAATCTCATCCAAATCATCAATTACTCAGATTCACAATGTATTTAAACGAGTTCCTTTAAAATGATTATACATTACGTACATAAGTTGAACATACTGTAGTCAAGCACTGAATAGAAGGAAATAGGCAAAGTACACATATACCTGCACTACACACACACACATAAACACACACACACACACATATATATATATATATATATACACACACACACTTTTGCCATAGCAGGTATACGGTGAAGGCATGTGTGTTAGTTCTGCTGGCACCGAATATGCCACATATGCATGCATGTGTGTATGTGAGTGTGTGTGTGTGTGTGTGTGTGTGTGTGTGTGCGCGTGTGTGTGTGTGTGAGTGAGTGAGTGAGTGAGTGAGTGAGTGAGTGAGTGAGTGAGTGAGTGAGTGAGTGTGGCATATTGAGGAACAGATGGCTAGAACTGGGCTCTTTCAATTCCCTTCAATATTTTTTTCCCAGAATTCCCCACCTCACAGCAAAATTGTCAAATTGTGATTTAGAGGACAGAAAATGTCTTGACCAGAAAAAAAACATTAGTGACTTAGCAAAAATTAAATTCAGAAGACCATGTTGTTCAGGTATTAAACCTTAAGGATATATCAAAAACATGTTGTTCTTTCAGCATCTAAAATCACCAGATAAACGTCGATGAATGAAGCTCAAATGCCACTGTATCTCTCAATGACGTCCCCAGGAAACTATGGGAAAACAAGATAACCTTATAAACAATCAATACTAAAGCTTTCAACTTCCACTAAGGACTTCCTAAATGGCATCTCCAAATGTCAATGGGTATCTCCAGCTGACATCCTCCTGCCTGAATAAGACGATTTCACAGATTCAACCATGGCTCAAGGGAATCTGCTGTATAGTCAAGTGCAGGCCTATGATAGTTGCAGTCAAACAACGCCAAGTTCATATATATATATATATATATATATATATATGCACGGATAGTGTCAATATATTTCATAATAGCATCAATAGGTGCATGAATTACTGCCAGTTCATGCCTCTCCAAAGAAACGCATAACATGAAAGTGCCTTTATGTTCGTTGCACATAAAACATATTATTGGTTACTTATGAATCAGTGTTTCTCCTTACCTATCTGACAAAAAATCAGAAACTGGGCGACCAGTGGGCTCAGTCTGCTTCCACTCGCCTCCATAATATCCAGTCTCAGCATCAAAATGAGAAATTGGCGGAAAAAAAATATAATAATTAAAATGATTTTAAGGATAAAACGAGTAAATATGCTACTCTCGCCTCATTCCGACGGTGCTGGGTTGCTGACATCCGTTCTCCGTTCCGAACGGACTGGCTCCCCGCTCGCTTTCACGGTATCCACTCCAGAAGCAGGATTGGGTGCGATCCGCCCACCACGCACACAGAGGCGCAGCGGGGAGGAGGGGGAGATGTTGGTGGGCACTGGTTTTACAGTCTAATGAGAGCAAGTGGACGTTGAAGACCAACACTGCAGCATATTAAACCGGTTAAAGAAGGGCTCAGAAGAAGATTATAATAAGCTAGTATTTGCGTTTGCCACCAAACGAAAATATAATGCAACTGTAACACAAGCTGTTATAACATGGTGCTTGCAGCAGGTATAATTCAGCCATAGCCTACTGTACCAGTCAGAGGGATCAACACAAAAGATTACTGACACAGTAACAGCTGGGCAGAACCTCAAAAACAAGCCTATACGCTTGTCCACGTGGTCTAGGACACGACTACAACGGATTGTATTTGAAACGGCATCAGAGCGGATATCGGAACAAAACGCAGGGAGCTATTAAATACTGTAGCTAAACTCGAGCCGGAGCTTGTCTGTATAGGACCGCGCAGCTCCTCTGAAGCCCCCTGGAGACCGCGCCACTCCGATCTGGGGGCAGGACCAGACATACAATAACACGCTTCCCGGGTGTTCCTTCCCGTTATCCTCCCGCATTAATTAACATAAATTAAGAGAGATTATCTTTAATTTATGCACAACTCACTTGTTTGGCCACATTTTTTTCAGGGAAGCTCAACACAATGTCTTTTGCATCTCAAGCTCCGCTATGTGTGTGTGCGTGTGCGCGTGGCATTCAGTGTGTGCTCTGTGCGTGTGAGAGAGAGAGTGTGTACGCGTGTGTGTGCGTATGTGGCATTCAATGTGTGCTGTGTGTGTGTGTGTGTGTGTGAGAGAGAGAGTGTGTACGCGTGTGCGTGCGTATGTGGCATTCAATGTGTGCTGTGTGTGTGTGCTGTGTGTGTGTGTGTGCTGTGTGTGTGTGTGTGCGTGTGTGTGTGCAATGTGACTGAGCCTGCCTGTGGTTTGGTGGGAACCACCTGTTGATGATGTATCAAAACGTTCTCATTGTGGATCACAGAACCGACTGACCTGTCTCCAGGCAGTGGAACCTTTAAACGGCTGGAGGAAGAAAGAGACAGAGAGAAGGAGAGAGAAAGAGAGAGAGGGGGGCGAGCGAGTGAGCGAGAGAGATTACGACAGGGGAGTGTGACTCACCCATCAACATATCTAGATGTGAAATGCCTACAGATGAACAAGGAGAGGGATGATAGCTGATAACGGTGGAGATGTCGGTCGACGGAAGACGAGTCGCGAAGAGTCTGCTGTGGTTCTAGTCTGCTGTGGTTCTAGTTTGTTGTGGTTCTAGTCTGTTGTGGTTCTAGACTGTTG
>NC_140246.1:2246791-2396791 GCF_949987555.1 Borostomias antarcticus | reverse complement strand
TACAAGCAATTCTGATCAGAGATCTGCCACCCAGGGGTGTCTAGTCCATTCTTAGGCCGAGCAGTGAACAATTTAATTATTTCCACCTGAAAAAAAACATAAGGGGTATGTATGGCGTTTTTTTTTCAGACCAAATTTATTTTTGTCTACAATCTTCATGAACATTCACAGGTATGTAGTACAAGCAATTCTGATGAGAGATCTGCCACCCAGGGGTGTCTAGTCCATTCCTAGGCCGAGCAGTGAACAATTTAATTATTTCCACCTGAAAAAAAACATAAGGGGTATGTATGGCGTTTTTTTTTCAGACCAAATTTATTTTTGTCTACAATCTTCATGAACATTCACAGGTATGTAGTACAAGCAATTCTGATCAGAGATCTGCCACCCAGGGGTGTCTAGTCCATTCCTAGGCCGAGCAGTGAACAATTTAATTATTTCCACCTGAAAAAAAACATAAGGGGTATGTATGGTGTTTTTTTTTCAGACCAAATTTATTTTTATCTACAATGTTCATGAACATTCACAGGTATGTAGTTCAAGCAATTCTGATCAGAGATCTGCCACCCAGGGGTGTCTAGTCCATTCCTAGGCCGAGCAGTGAACAATTTAATTATTTCCACCTGAAAAAAAACCTAAGGGGTATGTATGGCGTTTTTTTTTCAGACCAAATTAATTTTTATCTACAATGTTCATGAATATTCACAGGTATGTAGTACAAGCAATTCTGATCAGAGATCTGCCACCCAGGGGTGTCTAGTCCATTCCTAGGCCGAGCAGTGAACAATTTAATTATTTCCACCTGAAAAAAAACATAAGGGGTATGTATGGCGTTTTTTTTTTCAGACCAAATTTATTTTTATCTACAATCTTCATGAACATTCACAGGTATGTAGTACAAGCAATTCTGATCAGAGATCTGCCACCCAGGGGTGTCTAGTCCATTCCTAGGCCGAGCAGTGAACAATTTAATTATTTCCACCTGAAAAAAAACCTAAGGGGTATGTATGGCGGTTTTTTTTTCCAGACCAAATTTATTTTTATCTACAATCTTCATGAACATTCACAGGTATGTAGTACAAGCAATTCTGATCAGAGATCTGCCACCCAGGGGTATCTAGTCCATTCCTAGGCTGAGCAGTGAACAATTTAATTATTTCCACCTGAAAAAAAACATAAGGGGTATGTATGGCGTTTTTTTTTCAGACCAAATTTATTTTTATCTACAATCTTCATGAACATTCACAGGTATGTAGTACAGGCAATTCTGATCAGAGATCTGCCACCCAGGGGTGTCTAGTCCATTCCTAGGCCGAGCAGTGAACAATTTAATTATTTCCACCTGAAAAAAAACTTAAGGGGTATGTATGGCGTTTTTTTTTCAGACCAAATTTATTTTTATGAACATTCACAGGTATGTAGTACAAGCAATTCAGAATTGCTTGTACTAGAGACTGTATGGCATTGAGACACGTTTTCGTCTTTGTCTCCCTCTAGTGTTTAAAGGTAGTTATTACAAAAACAAAAAGGCTTCAATCTTTAAATGATTTCATGACAGAAACTGGTCAAAGGCCAAAAACAATTCAGACATGACACAAATTGATTTATTTCTTTTTTTGTGTGTTCTTTTTAAGAGAATACAGTGTACATATTTTCCACAACCCATGGAAAAAAAAAACACATTGCATTCAGTGTAATGACAACAAACTGAATTTATTTGCACAACAGCAAGCTCAAGTTGAAGGAAACCATCATGCAAAATATTGTCTACTACAAAGTTGTCAAATTCTTTAAATAAAGCCTTAAGTAGGCTACAATACAGTTTTAGTACTCCAGAAACAACAATCATGTAGATCCATACATTTGTGAAACTTCATACAAATATTCAAATAGATTTTTCACAATTTCCAGTATGGCGTCACCAGTGGAAAGAAACAGGATGAGCCATGAGTAGGGCTGAGACAAGCAGGGTCAGACTGGTGGACGTTATAACAAAGACAGTGGCTCTGCCACTTCACTAAAACTAAATACACTAGCTGGTTCTCCCCTGGATGCCAATGCCTCATCTCACCCCTTTAAATATTAAATGTGTCTCTGGTTAAAATACCTCCCACAGATTCTCTCCTGACGTTATCGCTATCCCAGATGTCTTCAGTGGTGTTCTGGTTCCTGTAGTATATCAGTGTGTCCAGTGCTTCAGTGGTGTTCTGGTTCCTGTAGTACATCAGTGTTTCCTGTACTTCAGTGGTGTTCTGGTTCCTGTAGTACATCAGTGTTTCCTGTACTTCAGTGGTGTTCTGGTTCCTGTAGTACATCAGTGTGTCCAGTGCTTCAGTGGTGTTCTGGGGCCTCATTTATAAAGCTTGCGTTCTCACAAAAGAATGCGTACGCCACTCCTGAGCAAACTTCGGGATTTATAAAACACAAACTTGATGGGAGAATGGTGGAGAATGTGCCCACCTCCAAGCACACTCTGACCCATGCGTACGCACATTTCTGACAAAATGAGAAACTGCGATCCTAATGGCAGAAAGGTGAAACCCGAGAAACGCTTTGAAATTGACACGATTGTGAACAATAAATATATCCAATATTGCAAAATAACCCCTCAAATATGTTTCACAGTCCAACTGAGAATCATAATCAACTGGATCTGTCATTGCTAAACAATTTATACATTTATTTATTCTCATAAATAATTATTGTATTTATTTATTCTCATAAATGATTCCTTTATTTATTTAATCTCATAAATAATCATGTGGACAGTGTAGGCTATGTGCTCAAAGCAATCACTATAATTCAAATACTGTTGTGAATGACTTGTGAACACCTTCATTTACACGGCTGTGAACCTGTCAACAATCACTCTAAAGAAGGCCCTCTCACTGCGGGGTGAGTGACTGTGCCAACATGCAGCCTAGCCTTCCGCATAGATGACATATTTACTCAGGCAATGTGTAGGCTAATATATTATAAGGATAATATGACGCACTGTAAGCTGTGTTACACTGAAATAAGCTGTGTTTGTTGGTGGTGTTTCATTGCCTCATTGTTTGACTCGGGAATCCATATTCATAGGGCGCCCATTATTATAAGCTATTTTGGCTATTTAGAAATCACCATGCATATTTGAAGAATGAGATAGACTAAACTGACCCCGTGTTCGGTGCCTCAGTCGGGCAGATAAGAGTGCTGTTATTGTCTTAGATGTTATGGATGTTATGTCATCAGCTGTCCTGTTTTCATGACATCCAGCATCGTCTAAAAAAAGAGCCTCTACATTTCATCCCTGTATCGTCGAGCCACTCCGCTTTTTTGCTGCCACGTTTGCTGTCATGTTAGATTTGGGCTGTATCGATTTCTGTGAATTGTAGGCGTTTGACTGGCCATTTAAAGGCATTTATGGGCGTTAAGAGGGTGGGACAAAACGCGCGCTCACGTGCGCCAATTTTAGAGTTGATTGAGATTTATAATGGGGAACCGGCGTGTGATGTGCGTGCGCACTTCATTATGAATCGGAAAATCGTTGTGCCTACCTTTTGGAACTTGCGGATGTCCGCAACCCTTAGGACGCGAATCCTGAGCAAGGTTTTATAAATGAGGCCCCTGGTTCCTGTGGTACGTTAGTGTGTCCTGTGTCTCAGTGGTGGTCTGGTTCCTGTGGTACGTCAGTGTGTCCTGTGTCTCAGTGGTGGTCTGGTTCCTGTAGTACATCAGTGTTTCCTGTACTTCAGTGGTGGTCTGGTTCCTGTGGTACGTCAGTGTGTCCTGTGTCACAGTGGTGGTCTGGTTCCTGTGGTACGTCAGTGTGTCCTGTGTCTCAGTGGTGGTCTGGTTCCTGTGGTACGTCAGTGTGTCCTGTGTCTCAGTGGTGGTCTGGTTCCTGTGGTACGTCAGTGTGTCCTGTGTCTCGCCGGTTCTTCCTCGGCTGCGGTGTCGGGAGCGATATCTTTAATTCTGAATATTTGCTGAAACTGATTGTAGAACTTCCACTCTACTTTTTCTCCACTTCTGCAGAGACGAAACGACAACAACAACATACCATACCTGGTAAAACATCCTCTCTATGCCATCAAATCAACACACATCAAGGTCTATTGTTTACATTTCATTGTAAGCTTTTCATTATACATACACATAAAGATCCATGTGACACAAAGATCCATGTGACACATAAAGATCCATGTGACACATAAAGATCCATGTGACACAAAGATCCATGTGACACAAAGATCCATTTGACACATAAAGATCCATGTGACACACAAAGATCCATGTGACACAAAGATCCATGTGACACATAAAGATCAATGTGACACATAAAAGATCCATGTGACACATAAAGATCCATGTGACACATAAAGATCCATGTGACACATAAAGATCCATGTGACACATACAGATCCATGTGACACATAAAGATCCATGTGACACATACAGATCCTTGAATCTTTGAATCCTACCTTTTGCTGTCGCAGCACTGACGGAAAGTGGCCTTCAGCCGCTTGACTCTGGACAGGCACTGTTCGGCTGTCCTGGTGTAGCCCAGTCCGCACATGGCTTGAGAGATCTGGGTGAAAATGTGCTTGTTCTTTGTGCAGCCCCTCAGATTCTCCTGTATATCCTCGCTCCCCCAGAGATTGAGGAGGACTTGGGTCTCCCCGTCGCTCCAGGGAAACTTTGACCCGTCAGTTATCCTCTGGCTTGCTGAAGGAGAAGACAACCAAAGAACTATGAAACTACCGTATGTCATAGGTGCGCTTCTTACTTAAAACTAAACACTGTAAAAGAGCAACACAATGAAGCTCATAACTGTATTCATTTAGCAGACAACTTTAGCCACATTCTAATGTATATACTATGGTAATAATACTTTTGAATATCATTTTAGTGTGATATTTCATTGTGTAGATGTAAATGTGAGTGATGATATCCATTGCTCTACCGTTGTTTTCGTCAGATTCAGGAGTAGCCTCCCAGACAGCAGGCCCCTCCACTTCAAACAAATCTGTGGCCAAGTTCTCATCATTGATCTCCCTCGAGAAAATCTCCTCCATTTGCTCATAGAACTTAAATTCCTGCCTGAGGGGGAAAAAGGTCATTAAACGTTACATTCACCTCGCATGGTTTGCCAACGTCACAAAGGTCATCCCTTCCTTCACTCACTTTTCATGGAGGTAGCCGGCCTTGAGGCGTTTCACGCGGGTGTGGCACTGCTCCGCTGTCCTTATGAATCCCCGGGCCGCCATCCTCTGGGAGATGCCCTCGAACACGTGTCGGTTCTTTAAGCAGCCCCTCAGCTTGATCTGGACACTGTTCTCCCCCCAGATGTCCAGCAGGGCCCTGGTCTCCCGGTCAGACCACGGCATCTTCCTGCTGGACTCGCTCAGGACGTGGCTGCTCGAGGTCTGGTCCTCTGAAAAGGAAATAACACGTCAAGAAATGTCTGTGAGGTGTTAATAGTCGTGGTGTGTTAATAGTCGTGGTGTGTTAATAGTCGTGGTTAATAGTCGTGGTGTGTTAATAGTCGTGGTTAATAGTCGTGGTGTGTTAATAGTCATGGTGTGTTAATAGTCGTGGTTAATAGTCGTGGTGTGTTAATAGTCGTGGTGTCTACATAGTCCAAGGTAGAAACATCAATACTTTCAATGTCATTTCTCCACAGATAATTCACGGTTAAGTGAAACGACGACGCAACGTACGCATGTCCTGCTCTTCTTCAGCGACGGGATCATCCATGTTGTCTGCTTGGTCTCCCAGCACCGCCCCCAACGCGCTGTAGTAGCTGAAGTCTGGAGGCTCCTCTCCGTTTCTGTGAGAAGATCCAAGTGAATGAAGCCCTCATACTCTCCTTCCTCCATCTCAACTAACATCAAAGGAATGGAGAGGCTAACGCAAAGTACATCAACATTCATGGAAGAGAAAAGAAAACAAGAAAACAAGACTTTGTCTAGGCTGTTAGTTTTATCACTGATGGATCCTGTCAAGCCTTAACATTTCCCACAGGACAAGTCCCGAACACGCTGGCGCTTTCTGACAAAGGCTATTATAGGCAAATGTTATTGGCTGTAGGCAAGTGGAAAAATCCCAAACTGCCTCTTGCGGTGCGCGGTGCAACTGTGTCCCTCAATATGATATGCTGTTCCCCCTCCAGTAATGCCCTGCGCTGCGCATTTACCTCAGACTACTGTGACACTGGCTGTATGTCCTCCGCAGCCATTCCATTCTGGCGTGGCACTGCTCGGCTGTTTTGAAGTAGCCTAAGGTGGCCATCTTGTCCGATATGTTTGCAAAGGTTTGGCTACTGAGGAAGCAGCCTTTAAGGTCTGGTTCTCCGCACCCCCAAAGCTGGATAATGGCGAGCGTCTCTGGCTCCGACCAGGGAGAACACAACAAACTACCATCACCTGCTCCAGAAAAAGAAAGATAGAAAAATTCCAAATAGCTGTTCTGTCATGTTTCAATGAACAGCTTGATCATTTTAGTTGACAATGTGAATCCTTACATTCCAACTCCTTACATGGGAAATGGATTGTTCAAATTCCACTATTCTGCTTGTAGTCAATGTTAAATAAAGGACTGCAGATGATTTACCCGTGTCCTGATCTGCTTGCTCGTCTCTTTCGTCATATACATCGATGGAGGCAGCATCCTGCAACAGGATTCCCTCCAGCTGACTGTAGAACTTACACTCTACTTTGTTTCTTCCACTCCTGAGAATTAGACAAGGAAAAATAGTCATCTCATAAATAGTCATCTCATAAATAGTCATCTCATAAATGGTGATAAAACGGATCCAGCATTTTTGACTTGCCGGCTTTCTCTGGTTCAGTGTAAACAAGCACAGGTGTCATAATGATGGGTCTCCAATACGGCCATATAGTGTGATCTGTGTGTAAGAAGGGCTAAACACAGCTAAAGCTGCATTCATTGATTTTATTGTACCACTAGATGGCAGTAAGGGACTCGCACAAATTGTGTACAGACGAATGGCCATATAAGGCTCGGGGGGCGGAGCAAAAGCACGTGCTGGCTATTGACAACACTGGCAGACACGCTGGAATAACAACAGACAGGCGACAGGTAGAGGTCATTGAAGTAGGACGCTATTAGGACGCTATGGCTCAGTGAATATGTTATCAGGTGGTTTTAATTAGTTTTGACAATGTGAATAAAGTCCATGAATGCAGCTTCATAGGAAGTTAGCAATATCTACCATGAACAACCCCAAAATACAACAAGGGTATTTGAAAATGTCATCCTTACTTCTTCCTGTCGTAGCATTGGCGGAAGTCCTTCCTCAGTGACTTGACCTTGCAGCGACACTGCTCTGCGCTTTTGGTGTGACCGAGGTTGTGCATCTTCTCTGATATGTCGTTAAACACGTGTCCGTTGTGAACGAAGCCCCTCAGGATTGTCAGCACCTCCCGCTCCCCCCAGATGTCCAGAAGAGCGAGGGTCTCGGCGTCGGACCAGGAGCTCTGTGAGGCCTTCACATGTGCTGAGTTGCTGTCATCTTCCTCAAAGTCTAAATGTAAATATAAATAAATGGCGCAAATAACATCAAATAAACAACTGTGATGCTTTTCATTCATTCAAGTCTCTCCTCATGCTTCATTCATAAGGTCTTCTTGTGTTTCCGCTTCCAAAACAGATAGTCTAAATGCTAACTGGCCTCACCATTAAATCATTAAATAAGAAGTTAAATCAAATAGTGCCATTCAACTAATTTAAGTTAATGGTTTTATAATGAAAAGCTAATTTGGCATGGGAAAAATCACATATTACTGTGAATCAGATGAAATAAAATTAAATCAGAAAAAATATACACTATGGTGTAATTTCAACATTTTGAATTAGAAAGTCACAGCAATGTTTACCTGTATCATTCATAGAGTTGTTATTGGAGTCATCTGCCATCTCAAAAGATTCTGTTGTGCTAAAAGTTGAAGGCTGCCCTTCAAGTATTTGTTCCAAAAGATCATAGAACTTAAAATCAACTTTCTCGGACCCAGATGAGCTACAGTAGGGATAAGACACAGAGAAAGGCAGGCATAAGACCATGTACTTTGATATGGTGGCGGTAAAACTAAGCCATCATATTGGTAAACATTATTTCAATAATACTTTACATCCGGATCCTGCATCCCTCTGAGAATTGGACACATCTCAAATAGGTTATGCATCAGGAAAATTACTAGCATAACCAATAACACATTTACCTGATGCTTTCCTGACACTGCCTATAGCTGGCTTTCAAGCGCTTGATTCTGGTGTGACACTGCTCTGCGGTTCTGTAGTATCCGCGGGAGGTCAGCTGGTCCGCGATCCCAGAGTAGATGTGTCCGTTGTGCGGGCAGCGCTTCAGGTCCAGCTGGACTTTCTCATCGCCCCAGAGCTCTAAAAGAATGAGCGTCTCTCCGTCCCCCCAAGGGACCTTCTTTCTCTCTTCCAGCGCGCGCAGGGCCGGGTCTGGAGAGGGGGAGGGGCAACGGCAGGAAGTGTGTTAGGATGGGAGGAGTGTGTGGCTTTTTTTTTGGGGGGGGGGGGGGGGGCATAAATGGATTATTTTCTATGATCTCTTTTGTTCATCTTTATCAAGTGTGTGAATAATACAAAGGAGTATACTGTATATCTACCTAGTATTCATCTGCAACAGGATCACAAGTTGTGGACACTCCATTGCATGTTATGTTTTGAGATAATGTGAGCTCACCGATCTCCGGGTAAGGCTGGATAGAGAAGTCATCGTCTGGGTGGTCTCCCTGTCCGGATTCCCCATCCATGTCCAGGCTATTTTCTGCTGCCGACGAGTCCGTTGGGAACTCATTCACTAGGATTCTCTCCAGCTGATCGTAGAACTTGCATTCGACATGCTCTGCTCCTTTCATGCTAGGTTAGAAAAAAAGAATAAAAGTAGATTCAGAAGTTAAATGTATTTGCCTAAAGCAGTGGTCTGGCAACTGCCCCCTGGGGATCTGTGGAGGTACTGCAGGGGGTCGGAGGAGAAGATCTCCCAAAAGTATCCCATTTCTAAAAAAAAAAACTAAAAAAAAGGTATGTTTTTTTATTGTAAAATGTTTGAATTTATTTTGTGCTCACCTTACCGTTGAATATGACGAAATTGAACAAAAAACTATTAATGGCAACACCATACACATTCTGCAAGTTCAGAACGTTGTGCTTAGAACATGCACCCCTCGCACACGTGAAGAGAGTTGTGCCACTAAACCAAAAGTCACTGGCCTCAAAAGAACTAAACCATGAACTCAACACCGTGTTTGGCACTGTAGCTAAGGTTGCTAGCATAACATCATTAGGAAAAGGGCACTGAATACATCTTTGTTCAGTGCACTGCGTGGATGTTAGGAAATTGAACGTTCTCTCTAAAATGCTTACTTGTTTTCGTAACACTGCCGGAAACTTGCTTTCAGCCTTTTCACCCTTGTTTGGCACTGCTCCGCCGTCCGGATGAAACCCTGGGCAGCCATCTTGTCGGATATCACAGCGAAAATGTGTCCGTTTCTGTGCATGCCCTTCAACTCCCGCTGCATCCTGTCCTCGCCCCAGATATCAATGAGGGTGAGAGTCTCCAAGTCTGTCCATGGAACACTTCTGGTGCCTTCAGTGCACAGAGAAA
Source organism: Borostomias antarcticus (assembly GCF_949987555.1). Lineage (NCBI taxonomy): Eukaryota > Metazoa > Chordata > Actinopteri > Stomiiformes > Stomiidae > Borostomias > Borostomias antarcticus. The sequence continues at coordinate 2,387,148 of NC_140246.1, read as the reverse complement.
CAAACACAAAAGCAGCTATGTCAAAACAGCTGATGTCATATCAGACAAAAAACTATCTACTGTACACCGCATGCTCGTCTTATGATAACGCACTTAAAAATAAAAGGTTGTGCATACAGCAAAATAATTTACCGTAAACCAAAAGGAAGACAAACCAAATAAAAAATGTTTTATTTAAGTTGATGTTTTTTTAGTTTTTTTAAAGATACCATACCGAGGGTCTCTAGTCCAGTGTGTCCCAGAAACGGCCACTCCTCGTTATCTTGTGGCTGGTCTCTCTCTACGTCTTCCACATCGTAAGTGACCTCCAAGGCAGCCGCGGGCGTAGCATTCGCGAGTATTCTCTCTAGCTGCTCATAAAACTTGCACTCTAATCTGGGGTTCCCACTTGTGCTGGTGAATACAAAGAAATAATGTAGCAACAATCCAGTAATGTAACAACCCAGCGTTGAACCTGCTTAGTGTACATTTCCATACTCACTTATTGTGCTGGAGACACTGACGGAAACACTTTTTGAGTCGTTTTATCCTGGTCTGACACTGCTCCACCGTTCTCACAAAGCCTCTTTCAGACATCTTTTGGGAAATTAATGTGAATATGTGACGGTTTTTGACGCAGCCTTTCAAAACCTTCTGTACTGTGTCTTTTCCCCAGATGTCCAACAGGTTGAGAGTCTCTTCATCCGACCAAGGGACTTTGGCATCAGTTGTTACTGGATAAGCAACCTCCTGAGGATCTTGAGGGGGAAAAAGGGTTACCAGAATGTAGGACTTACATTATGTCGCAAAATACCTGTAATGTTCAAGGGCATACCTAACTGAGAACTGTGACTCGAAAGATTTGAAAAGGATCTCTGGAAGGTCACTAGTTCACTCTTAAGTCTTCTTCTAGTGGGGCTACTTATCCTTTAATTATCAGTACAATGCTTTTATCACAGGTAAAAGGAATCAATTGAATTCCTATGACTATTCCGACTGCACACCTGCGTATTCTCCCCATATTGAGATGAGTGGAGATTCACCAGGGTGGTCAAGGTCTTCAGAGGAATCCCTGTAAAAGAGGAATACAGGCATACGTTTGTTCAACCTAAGCGATTTGTATTTTCAAAATGGAAAGCAATAAGTAATCATTTGAAGTTCTTACATAAATAGCGCTGCATCTGTGGGCTGTTTCGGCAAAACCTCCAAACTGTCGCTCAATTTCCTCTTCCTCAAAGGCCGCCAGCCTCTCCAGCTCGGGGTAATTTCATTGGCTGAAGCGTTTCCCGCCGTCTCGTAAGGAGGTGAGACGTTTTCTACCTGCGGTTCTTCCTCCTTCAGTCTTTTCAGTGTTCTCTCAGAAATCCTCCTCTTGCCTTTCTCTGCATTCGAATTGTTGAAGGAAATCTCGGAGTTCTCTTCTTTCTTTGGACTGGATCGAGCAGTACTGATACCCGGTCTCGCGGTTGGATGCAGCGACAGGGCGGAGAGGATGCAGTCGTCCATAGGTAGGGAGCTGGTTTCTGAGCAGCAGAGAAAATGAAGGAGTGAATTGACGTTGAACGGCAGTAAACCATCTTAACGGGAACATTACCCAGCGACAAAGTTCTACCTTTCACTTCAAGGAGGCTGAGACTTCTGTGATGCTCAAGTGCGGCCTTTATCTCCGTTGGGGGTGTAACGGACTGCAGGTACTCATCCAGGACAGAAGGGGCATCGCTGAGCCAGGAGACCATCTGGAAAAAGCTCTAGTTAATAATGCAGAATCTCCTAACTACCACTCAACCCCTACCTCCTACCCCACCCGACCTAACAGCTATCAGTTATGCTATTCCCCATAATGCTACCAAACCTCTTTAAAGGTAGGGCTTGATTTCGTATTCAAAATAATAGAATGTGTGTGCATTTACCACTTGAGGGAATGACCTCAGTGAACGGCAGGTATGTTCCATTTTCGAGGGGCAGGAAAGCTGGGACTTGCATTTACCTCAGTTAACAAAAGGACTCTGTGCCTCCTGGTTCCCAGTCCCGCAATGATTACATAACGCATCGTCTACCTTTTATTTATGTGTTTGAGCGTGAGGTCCAACCAGCAATACCTGTGCAAAATCTGGCACTGGTAACAGCTGCTCTAGTCTGGAGATGAACTCCCAGAGCAGTATCTCCAGGGCGGTGTCGTACCGGGAGCCGAAGTGAACTGGGAAGACCTCCTGTCAGAGAGAGAGAGATAGAGGAAGATTAGCACTTTATTTTTCAATCTGCCCAAGGACCCCAGATTGAGTAAAGGGTTGGGGTTGGTTGTCACAGTGTGGGGTTGGTTGTAACAGGTTACTGTATCTCACCTGGAAGAAGTGTTCCCTTTCCGAGGGGTCTTCCAGCAGGGTGTGGACGAGCTCTACAAAGTTCACCTCAGTCTCCTCCACCTGTGCGATCACCTGCAATATACAAACCAACCAACATTGTTTCCTCCCAAAAGAACCCAATATGAACAACATGCAGAGAAGACCAGATGCTCTTCAGTCCGGTCTCTGACCAGGATTTGGACTGAGCACTTGGACTTGGTCCGCGGGCGCCAGAACGATGGCTGCCCACTGCTTCTGGCTGTCCTTGAAGGAGGATGGCTTGGATGGGAGAAATGCAGGGAACAATTTTCACTGGCAACCGCAGATGCATGTGTGTGTGTGTGTGTGTTGTGTGTGGTTGTCGCTGCTCATTCACATGTGTGTATTTGTGTGTATCACTACTGTGTGGCAAATAAAAGACCCTTGAGGTCCTGAGTTATTATAAATCATACATTATTAGAGGAAAAAACACACACACACACACACACACACACACACGTGAACACACAATCACAGGGATGAATCTTCTAAGCATCAACACACAAACTTCACAAAGGTCCTGTTTTTTGGTTGAACACTTACATGGTGGTCTATATGAGTACCAATGGGGGCTTTGATCCTGTCCAAGTGTACCTGGATGGTATTATGGTCAGCGGGATGCTCTCCATGGCACAGATCCAGAACCAGCTATGGTCACAAAAGCAAAAAGAGTTCTGTTTTTAGCATCCTCATCTCAAGCAAGTACCTCAGGAATGCCCTACGCTACAGCGGACTGGCCTGGCCTGTCGTTGTATATTGAGACAGTAAACTTACAAATTACCATGGAGTAAAGATACATGTTCCATCTCAGAAAAAGGCTGATGGGTGTGGGCTTTCAAAATCAGAGCAAATACGACATGAAAGCTTTTCTTCAGTAAGAGAGACGCATCCTACTTTCACAGAATGGATTCATAGATACAGTAGAGCACTTTCTGCCAGGTACCTCTTTCCCACTGCTGGTTGAACACTGCCTTCTACTCCCTTGTAAATATCTACGATGAAATCGGTGCACATCATGTCAAATGACCAGGAGGTCATGAAGCCCACGCCCACAGAAAAGCAATAGCGACCCTCTCACCCTCGCTCTCAGTCCCAGGATGAGCTGAGACCTCTGTCTGTAACTCATCAGCTCCGGGACCAGCTCTGTCACCGTGGTGACGAACTCTTCAAGCATCCCATAATGGCTGACAAGTCCTCGCTGCACAATCTGCCACATAGCAGCTGAGAGGAGCTGCAAAGGTGGCGCCAGAAGCCTTAATAAGGGAACTGGTAGGTCATGACCTAGGGGGAGGGGGAGGGAGAGGGGGGAGAGAGAGAGAGAGAAACATGTTTGCTTTGTCAACACTTAAAACATTTCTTCTCATGCAATTAAAGCACTGAAATCCCAATTTAGAAAGAGACAGAGAGACATTAATCCTATTGGAGAAATCTTTCAATTTCACAAAATAAACCAGCGGTGACACATACATGTATGTTAGGCTCACACATCACATCACACCAGTCTTAAAATCACAGCACTGGTTACCTGTCAGTTTCAGAAAAGACCTCAACATTCTTTTACTAGTATTTAAATCTCTCCACAGAGGCCCGCCTGAATACATCTCTGACATGCTTGTCAGGTAAATGCCCAACAACAGACCCCTCAGGTCCTCAGGCAATGAACTCCTAACAGTCCCAAAAGCCAGGACCAAGAGGCACAGAGAGGTAGGGCTGCACGATTATGACAAAAGATAATAATTGCGATTATTTGCTTCAAAATGGTAATTGCGATTAATAATTGCGATTAATATTTAATATATCATATTAATATATAATAACCAAAATGCTCCAAAATCACAGACGTTAATCCCTTTCTTGCTACTAACTCACTGACCTAGTTTTCGCTATTTTTTTCACTACTCACGGCTGCAGGTACTCTTGTGTCTTGACCTTCTGCTATCTGTCTTCTCAGTGAAATTGCTGCGCACAGCGCACTCAGCAGGAACGCATGTGATTGGTCAGACAGCATAAGCGCCTGTGATTCGTCTGTGTAGTCCTAGCACTCAATTCAAAGCAAAATTATTAGTCACATTAATTGCGGCCTTTTGCGATTAGTTAATTGCGGAGGTCATAATCGCGATTTCGATTAATTCACGATTAATTGTGCAGCCCTACAGAGAGGCAGCTTTCAGTTTCTATAACCCCAGCCTCTGGAACACCCTGCCAGAGAACCTAAGAAGGGATGAAACTGGGGAAACTTTTAAGAGAGATCTTAAGACACACCTGTTTAATCTCACCTACCGTCACAAGCCAGCCGGACCAGGAGACATGGAGAGGCAGCCTCCAGACTGCTACAGTACTGAATCCTTTGTGTACATCCTATGGTGCATTATGTGTATATTCAGATGTGTGTTGTTTAGGGACTGGCCTGGATTGGTCGATGAGGAACTAGATGATGCGTATGATAGTGTACTGTATATGATAGTGTATATCCTATGATAGTGTATATCCGGTGCATATTAAGATGTGTGCTGTTTAATGTGGCTCTGCATGCTATTAACCCTGTCTGCCTCTCTCCTCCATAGTCTCTTATCTCTCTCTCTCTCTCTTGTACTATGGCTCCCGGAGAGACCCCCTGCCATCCTCGTGTCCAGCTCCATCCCACTACCTGGCGCCAGCTGTCCCTATCAAGTCATCACCCCCCCACCCCCCAAATCTAAATGTTGTTTTCTTAGCTGCTTAGCTGCCATCTACATTAGTTTATTCAATATTTTCTAGGAGCCTGTCTGCTAAGTCTTATTATGAGATATACTGTACCTAAATATCCAATCATGGACTACAGGGATAGCAAACACATTTCCTGCCATGTAGGTAACATCTACTACTGATCTACTGATAGTTTCATGTTTCTTATCGTGAAGTATTTATTCCATATAGTGCTCTGTAAAATGTTCCTATTTCCCAGGAGCTTACTTGGTCATCTCGTTGAGAGAGGTCAGGGAAGAATTTTTACAGCTCATCTGGGTGAACTAGTTTTTTTTTTTGCTCCCCTCTGGAAAATTAGGAGTAGGATCTCTGTCCACCCCCCTTTGCTCTCTGTAAAGCGCATTGCCTCTGTGTATGAAACGCGCTATATAAATAGTTTGATTTGATTGTTAGGCTATTTTGCATAGGCTAGTTAGGATATCTACACTGATTGCCTACATTGATTTTTAAGTATGAGAGAAGCGTACAAACGGACAGCTGCCGCTGTAATTGTTTCCACAAAGGAATCTACTCCGATGAAACTGCAGATACCCACCTTGGTTACCACTTTCAGTCCGCCCCTTATCCATCGCAGTGACTTGGGAGGATGTCGTTTAACAGCAAACCGGGTTGTTTTGCCATACAATAGACTATTTTTGTTTGGAAAATAAAAGCTGTTTAAAAGTAACCGCGCATTATTCACGGTTACACACCCAAATGTTGCATTTGTATTTCATGCAAATACTGCGTTTAACAAAAACGGCGATTTCTTCAACAGTGAAAACCAGCATGTCCGGAAACAAATATTCTGGTCTAATCCGCTTCAGTCCAGATCACAGAAGCCCGCCTCCCTAGTCGGTTTAGAGAAACCTGAACGTTGCGCTTAAAGTCCACTGGGTGGCGTCGTCGTAGTTCGCCTGGTGGATAAATCTGTCTGATACCAGGCAAAATGCTGATGGAACAATCATCTATGTTGATTAGAAGAGACTCAAATAATAATAATAACACATGTGCTATATCTGCAGTTAACACCATTTTTATTAAGTCTATTAATGTTAAGGCACGTTTTGTTTCTCATTTCCAACTTTCACCACATTATGCAATACTTTAAGTTTCGTTTCTCATCACATGGGCAAGGAAAAACAATAAATGGGATTCAGGCTTCAACACAGCACTGCTAAGGATGTCCGGGCTATTATTAAAAGTGATTTGCAATCATCAAGGGGCGCTGGATTATGATAATCTTGTGGACATTGGATATGGTCTTGATTTAATCGACACTTTGGATACACTTCTTGAGAATAATGAGTTATTTTCCGTCCATATGTTCAATGGGTTGAAACGCGTTGTTGCTAAAACAAACGTGAGACGGTGCAGAGCTCCGGAGTGCCAAGGCTGTAAGGATGTACATCTATGTAAATTCTATCTGCTTGGGAATTGTTCGAACAGCAGGGGAAGGTAAGGTGTTTGTTTATCTAGATAGATAGACTACATTAGGCTTCCAGGTGGGCTATAGACATTTCCGTGTAGCCTAGAGTGATTCAGATAACCCTATAATCTTAGATGACCCGCTCCTGCTGGTTTTATAGAACGTTTTTTTTGAAAATTCATATAGATGGGTACACTGAACATAGCCTATTTGTTTTGTATAATAATGGATAAAGCCGATTTAGAAATACGTATTAGCCTACTAACTCAAATGTCAAAATTGCTCTACTGGTTGTATTGATTGTCGCTCATTACATTTGATTTGATAGTTTTATAGTTGTGAAGTGTCATTTCAATTCGAAAGCTGTGCTTTTCATTGAGGTGAGTCTTGTCAATCATAAACCCCGCCCCTGATGAGGTGATGTCATTTTGTAGGCTTAAAGTTGGCATTGCCGCCATTGTGGGGTGTAGTCCAAAATCCCTATGGGAAAAAATGAATGGGATTTGCAAAAAATGCCGAAAATAAGGTCTGTGTTTAACAGACTCGAAGAATAGGCCTATAGGCTAGTAGCCTACGTTTTTTTTTTAAGTTAAAGCTGCATTCATTGATTTATGCATATTGTCAAAACTAATTAAAACGCATTTATCCATATTGTCAAAACAAAACAAAAAAACACCTGATATCAGATTGTTTCACTGAGCCATAGAGTCCCATTAGCGTCCAACAGACCAGGGGCGGACTGGGGAAATAATTCAGGTTGGGCAATGTAGCCCCAGTCAGCCCACTGATCTTGCGACCAGCCGGCAAGTTGTTGAGGGGGGGGGGGGGGGGGGTTGAATAAGATCGGTTGAATAATGTTGTTCTATCATTACTTTCAGACGTACATGCCGCTTCGGCCATAACCTGCACTCTGAACACAACTCCGGAGTTCTCAGAGAACATCAACTAGACACCTTAAGTAGAGAAGAACTATGTCAGCTCTTGTTACAAAATGACAACTCCTTTCTTCCACCGGTAAGAACCAACCAGTGTTCGTGTGTGAGTTTCTGGTGTGTCGAATAAGGTTTGTGTGATCGCAGCACTGTACCAACGCTCCAACGCTCTCTCCTGATGGATGGATGGATGGATGGATGGATGGATGGATGGATGGATGGATGGATGGGTGGATGGGTGGGTGGGTGGGTGGGTGGGTGGGTGGGTGGATGGATGGAGTAAAGATTATAGGATGGATGGATGGAATAAATAATATACATAGTAGAGAATATACATAATAGATAACAAAAAATAAATACATATTTCCATGAATGGATCCAATGAATTCATTATGAGAAAGTTAATAGTATTCACTGCTGGTTTTATGTAGGCTAAGAAGAAGCATTATAACCTATAACCAATAAAGTGTCCCCTCGTCTTCACTCACTCTTTCAGGTGTGCGGCTCGTACAACAAAGGCGCCGGACCCTACGGGAACTGTCCCGACCAGGAGAGCTGCAAGAGGCTGCACGTGTGCGAGCGCTACATCAAGGACACCTGCGCCTCGGGGATCAGCTGCACCCGGTCACATGACTTCTTTGAGCCCCACCCTCTCAAGACCTTGCAGCAGAGAGGCGTGCCCAACAGCCTGGTGCCGTCTCTCCAGTCCACCTACCAGAACATCCAGGCTTTGAAGAATGAGCAGAACACCGCTAGCAAGAGCTACGGCAAGCCACCGAGCGGCCAACGCAGAGAAACGGGTGGGTAGCCTACTTAGTCGACCGCCATGACAATGAGTAGCTTGTTTTTGACTGCTGGGCGCAACATCTCAGCATTGAAATGCTGAAAGCAAGCAAATGCGGGCGGATGAGGTGGGCGTTTGAATCAGAGCTTCTCTAACTTACAGCACCAACTTATTCTGTCGTGTCCACGGTCAACCTCTCCTTTTCAACTGGCTCTTCTGTCATGTCCACGGTCAACCTCTCCTTTTCAACTGGCTCTTCTGTCATGTCCACGGTCAACCTCTCCTTTTCAACTGTCTCTTCTGTCGTGTCCACGGTCAACCTCCCCTTTTCATTGGCTCTTCTGTCGTGTCCACGGTCAACCTCTCCTTTTCAACTGGCTCTTCTGTCGTGTCCACGGTCAACCTCTCCTTTTCAACTGGCTCTTCTGTCGTGTCCACGGTCAACCTCTCCTTTTCAACTGGCTCTTCTGTCGTGTCCACGGTCAACCTCCCCTTTTCAACTGGCGCTCTGTCCCCAGCCACTTTAAACATGCTATACAGTAGTTTAGCTGTTGCTGAAATAAAATCCAAATCTGGACCCCTCCCTTCTCAAGAATTCTACCTAACCCTATATCCACAGTAAACTGCCCGTCCTGTCCAAACTGTTGTCCAAACACATAGCCTATAGCAGGGTTTCCCAACCAGGGGTCTGGGGGGGGGTCGGCAGTCTGAGGCCTTAATACCATATTTAGCTAGACAAAAGACAGGCAAATACTTGTCAGAATCATGACACTGGCATGTCACACAGAAATTGTAATGAAATACATGCAGGGTTTTTCCTGTATAGAGGGTTTTTGGCGCCCCCCAAAGAGATTTTAGCTAGAGCCAAAGGAAAATCACCAGTGCCAAAATGCTAAAAATTGAGAATAAAAATAGCAATTCAAATCCTCTCCAAATGTGTCTGATAGCTTATTTCAAGTCCATCCCTCTTTCTTGCATTGTCCTTGGTTTGGACCACTAGTAATCGAGATAAATGAAATGACAGGTTATCAGTATCTCAAACATTTTGTCTTCATATCCATTTTGTGTCGTGTCGGGAGATTTCCCGCGATTGGGAAAAGTGAGCTCAGTCAGAATGACAGCAAAGAATATAGGCCTATATATGCTGGTAGGCTACTCGGCATAAAACAGAGGTTTCCCCAAAAAAATTATGTGCACATAACCCCCCCAAAGACCCATTCTGAGCCAGGGAAAAACCCTGACATGGATACAGTATGTCTGATAGGGCCAAAAGGCCTCTCAACGAGACAAGCTCCTGAAGTATGTTTGTCTAACGGCTAAGAACATTTATGGAGCAATAAATTACGGTACATTAAATTACATTTTCAGAGCAAAAAAGGCTAAAACATCATAGGCGAGACATGGCTAACACTGGTGTATGCCTGTGTGTGCCTGTGTGTGCGTGAGTGTGCGTGTGCCTGGGCCCAGATAGAGGCAGGGGTCGGGGGTAGGGTGGGGGTAGGAGAAGGATACGGACCTGGGTTAGGGTGAGGGGAAGGGGAGGGCAAGGATGTTTTGCCCATTAAATAAAAATAATATTCAAGTCAAGATGTCCATCCAGGACCCGGTCAGCCGAGCAGAGGGTTATGCACAAATAGCTCACATGATTGTGACCCCGAGTGGGTCAGGGTGAAGGGTTTTAAAGTACCTTTGGGCCCTCGCCACCCTTGGATCAGATAAGGCCCCCACAGCACAAAGTTTCCCTTAAATACTGTAGGCCGGGTCACCCTGACATGTTTGACCTTTTCCTTCCTGCCTCCCACTGATCATTGCCGTTGTTGAACATTAATCCCCAGCATTGTGTCTGAGCATAACAGGATACAGAGCAGCCTCGGCAGCTCACTCTGTCATCCCAGGTACACAAGCACTCAGGCCAACGCACACAACCACACTGAAAACACAACACACAAACACATGCAGCTCAGCAGTCGGTGGTGGAATTTGTCCTCTGCATTTCACCTGTCCAAGCTGTCCTCCTGGGGCAGCCAGGAGCAGCGGTCAGTGGCGCCCGGGGACCAAGTCCAGTCCTGGTCAGGGACGGGTCTGAAGAGCCTCTGTTCCTCTTCAATGTTGTTCTCCTTATACTGTATACTGTATGCTCCCTCTTTGTCAGATTATTAGCCACTTTAAAGGCATTTCTTATCATTTTTATGCAGTGTATTGGGCTGTTAAGCAGTTGTATTAAACCCAGAGCCGGCCCTGACCTCCCAAAGTTCTGCTAAGGGGCCCTCCTACCTGACCCGTGAGACATGTAAACCTTTTTCTATTAATCGTTAATTAAAAGTTATTGAGACATACTGCAAAATGGGACATTTCAGTCTAGAACGCTCTGACCTGCACAACTCACTAGGGACCTCAACTGAGCTCGCTGTTCTCTTCCTGTTGTTCTCCTCAGATGAGCCAACTTGACCTTACGGCCAAACAGACAGGTCCCAGGTGTGTGTTACTCGAGGCAGTGGGTTACACAGGATTTTACCACAGCTACGGGGGTTTCTAACAACGCCCTGTAGCTGTGGTAAAATCCTGTGTAACCCACTGTCTCGAGTGGTCAATTGCTTTTCTACAACGGTTACTACATATATATATTCACAAAAACACTCAGTAGTAACATTCAATGATGTATTTACCGATTGTTCTTATCATTTTAGTATTTACAAAATCTTCCGCGATAGGCTATAGTTCTGAATTAAATGGTTGCCAGGCAACATAGGCTATCTCGCCTATTTGGGTTGGCCTTGTTCACATAAGCCATAAGGCATAATTTGGGTGGTTCACGTTTATTTGAATATTTCCAGCCATGGTGCAGTTATTAAAACAGTTCTCCAGAGCACTCGTTTTTGCTGGTAGGGGTGTGGAAGTGTTGGAGTCGGACTGATGAGTGTGTTTTTGTAATAGGATACGAAAAAGGCGAGGTTGCTGTGAGTGGTTGCTACGCAAAGCATAGTCTACCGCTTGATTTTATCAATGGCCTCGTCAATGAGATTGACGGCACATTAATACTAATTGTTATGCGGTCACAGCCGTGGGTTACAGAGTATTTTACCACGGCTGCTAGCCAATCAGAATCAAGTATCCAAACTCTCCGTTGTAGAAAAAGTATTTTAACACGGCTTCCAGCCAATGAGAATCAAGAGCCAGAACTTACCGTTGTATAATCCATTTTAAAGTACTGGTGCTAACCTTTAGAGCCCTGTAAGGTCAAACACCCAACTACATCACTGTTAGGATCCTGGCCTGTTGGGCTCCCCTAGGACCAGACCGCCTGCTGTCATCCTCCTACCCTCATCATCCTCTCACCCTCCCAGAGACATTGTGCACATTTTGTCGCCTTGAAATGTTTCGCTCGACTTGGGGCAGAGCTGTCCAGAGGACATCATTAGATTATATTTACAAACTCTTAAAATTGACCGTGGCTGTAGCTCAGTTGGTAGAGTGGGTCGTTCAGTAATCGAAGGGTCAGTGGTTTGAATCCCAGCTCCGACTGTCCACATGTCGAAGTGTCCTTGAGCAAGACACCTAACCCCAAATTGCTCCCAATGAGCAGGTTAGCACCTTGCATGGCAGCTACCGCCATTGGTGTGTGAATGTGTGTGTAAAAGGGTGAATGAGAGGCCATTGTAAAGCGCTTTGAGTGCCGCTAAGGTGGAAAAGCGCTATATACGTGCAGTCCATTTACCGTTGTAGCCTTATGCATGTATTCGACCTAACAGAGAAATTGCCAGTGTTCTATAGTTCATTGTATATCATTGTTATTTTATAGGCTACTAGACATTGCTGATAATCCTTTTGAACAGTCAATAGGTCTTTATAATGTAATTTGTGAATTTCGGTAAACACAGTCTAATGGGAAAAAGATGGCTCCTGCACCTCTCTCATCCCAAGTCAAGCACTGTTTCAAGCCATCACATTCTACTACAGACTATGGACTTGTTGACAGCTGTAATCATGCCAGTAACCAACTGTTTGTTTGTTTACAGTGAATGATGAGATCTGCATGTTCTTTGTCAAGGGGGACTGCAAACAAGGAGGTAAAGTTCAAAGTTCAATGGATTGTTCACCCTCAATTCAAGATTATAAACTCACCTATGGCATTCTCTGTTAACGCACCCAGGTAATAAGAATACTCTAGAATCACCTGCTGGTTAGCGTTTTATGATGCTATCATGCTAGTTAAAGTGATGGAGTACAGCACATCACTGTTCACAAAACCACCCCGATGTCCTTCAAGTAACACAAATAAAAGGAATAAATTAGCATATTTAGCATAATACATTAGCTATTTATTTATTTAAATTAGCTATTTATTTACTTAATTAGCTTATTAATGTTAGAGGATAAACGCTGTACCCCATTAGTCTCTCCAGCCTTCTCAGTTCACATCAGCGCATAGCGTCCTGCTATACTCAGAAACCAGTTTGTGTTTGAATGAGTTACTGGTAGTACAGTAGTCTGAACTGGATTGCAAAACATTGACAGCATACAAAGTGTGGATGGGGAAAAAATTGGTGTGGTACTGTATGTTCTGACAAAAAACACACTTTCAGTAAGATGTAAAAACTACCATGGTCAATAAACTGATTGGGATTCTTCTGATTCACAACTGCCTGTAAATGTGTGTTTCTTTTCAGATAAATGCGTGCGAGCCCACTGTAAACTGCCCTACAGATGGGAGGTGAAGCTCGGACATTCTTGGGTCGTCCTTCCAAATAACGAAGCGATCGAGAAAGACTTTTGTGACCCGTCTAAGACCCACAGGTACTGTGTTTGAAAGAAAGACTTAAAAACAAGATTTAGATAACGAATCAGTATTCCACACCAAATCAATGATAGTATAATACAAAATGTCATAGAGTTAAAATTAGTCTAGCGTTCGTGTTTGTTTGTTTTTTGCAGTGTTTGTGCTACAATTGACTGTTGTTTGTCTCATTAGTCTCACTACCCCCCACACACACACACACAGAATTTATTATTATTATCTTGTCCAATATCAGTGTTTGACCTCACAAATTATCTTCTGGATGAATGGGCAAAAATTCCCACAGAGACACTCCAAAATTTTGTAGAAAGCCTTCCCAGAAGAGTGGAAGCTGGTATAGTTGCAAAGGAGGGGGGGAAACTCCATATTAATGCCTATAAATTTAGAATGGGATGTCATAAAAGCTCTTGTTGGTGTAATGTGTAGGTGTCCCAATACTTTTGTTCATACTGTATAGTTTAATTTTGCTAGGAATCATCACTCATCGTTAGTGTCATAAACTCATCCATCTTATTTGCCAGGGACCTCACACATCGCCCATGACAATGTTTAAGTTTATATACAATTTCGATTTCCTATTTTTTCCCCGCTTTTTCGTGTTTTCAATTCCTCCAGTATGTCCAGCCTCTGTCCATGGAAGACCGACACAGTGCAACCAGTCATCCCCATGAGTAAACAATGGTCTGCTTGTTGCCCATCATTGAACTTGTCTCCCCGTCTATGCTTGGTTTTCACAGTGAAGGTGAAGAGCGCGTGCGTTTCGACTCAATGACCCTGGGACTCAATGAGGTTCGCCGTCTCTCCACTCTCTCCTCTGTGGTGAAGCCGGCCTACGTCCTGACCACACAGTGGGCCTGGTACTGGCTGGACGAGTATGGGCGCTGGGTGCAGTACGCTTCCATTGTAAGTGAACCAAAAGAACACAAAAGACGCAGGACGCAGCAAACAGCCAAACATACACGCCGACGAAAGACAGACAAAACATGTTCAGTTTTGTATACAAGAAACATTTTTTTAAAGCATTAAGGGGCCGCGATGTCTATCCCATGTCACTCTGGTGTGTGTGTGTGTATCAGACTTGTCATCAAACAAGCCCAAATAAACAGTACAGTTAAATGAGAAAATATAGTATTTTGCTACGATGTAGGTAAAATGTAACAGGTGTTGGATTATTGATCGGAGATTCTCTGATAGCGCAGAAGGAGATGCACAGAATGTCGACGATCACCAGTGAAGACCTGGAGAAGAGATACCAGGAGGATAAAAGTGCAGTGGTGCAGTTCAGCGCAGGCCAGGGGTCATTTGAGCTGAGTTTCCAAGGTACTGCCCCTCTTTCAACATTACTTTGGGAGACAGTATGCTTTATTCACAAACTGTACTAGTTTACCAGCGACGAATACAGTATACAATAATAAGCAATAGGCTATATAACACGGTTACTTGGCTTAGTTAGGTGTGTTTGACGCATGCACAACCTGTTTACATACTGGAAGTATACTCAACATTTGCACACAATCTTTTGGTCACATCTATTGATATTAAGTCTTGATTTAATCATTTGCTTTGTGACTCACAGATATGACACAGAGGAACATACAGCGGATGACAGCTAAGACGGTCAGACGGCGTCCTGTGTTCGTTTCGTCTTCTGACGCACACGCTGCGAGAAGCAGGTGGGATAACATCTGAATCAGTTGAGAAATTACATGAACAACATTAAATGACTTTCATTGTTGTAAGCGTTGGAAATAATGACTTCCTGTGTCTCGTCTAGCGACCACCGAGTTTTATTTTTCTGAACTGTCCTTTTGCTGCTTACGTACAGTATTCATATAGTTTAGTTCAAACTAAACTATATGAAAAAGTCTGGCTGATGTGATGTAGAGTTTTTGCAATGAGCTAGAATGTCTCGAATAGTACCGGTAAATAAACTGCTTCGTCATATTCATTTCCAGGAGCAATGGGCCACGCAACGTACATCATTTCAAAGCAGTTCCTGGATTTTGGGACAAGTCGGCCATTCCTGACATCGGGTATAAGGTCCGTTATTTTCATGTAGCCTTCATTAGTAGACTTGATCATTGCCTTGTTTGTTTGTGTAGTCAACCTGATGTTGCCCTTTGTTTTGTGCATGCTGATGCAGGTTGTTCCTCTTCCAAGTTCAGAGAGGGACTATCAGAAAGTCCAGGAGCTTTTCGCCAGGACCATGGGCGGCTTCAGGATCACCAGCATCCAGAGGGTCCAGAACAGAGACCTCTGGGAGATTTTCCAGTGGTGAGTTTTGTTGATGCAAAAACTACGGCGAGCGAGCATTATCCGCGCAAGCAGAGACACAGTCACGTGAGCAGAAAAATACATTGAAGGTGCGCAGACTCAGAGAATCGCAGGGTATCGAAGGAGGCCAAAAAGCTTCTTTTCAATACTTACGATAGGGTCAAGGGGGAGGAGCTGATGAAGGGGGCACAGAGAGTGGAGGCATGGTGAACAACAGTATGGGGAGGCATGGAAGGTCATTAATGAGATGAGTGGGCAGAAAAGGTCAAAGGAGGGACAGGTTGCGGGCCACAGCCCTGAGGAGAGGGTGATCTACTGGTTCACTCACTCCCGGAATCTCCTAGGCACACATCTGACAGTGGATGGAGCTGAGGAGGAGACACCTGCATTCCTTACAAATCTCAATATTGACGATGGTCCCTTTACGGTCACTCTGGACACCCCTAACAAATTTGTAATTCAATTTGCAAGCATGTCCATTTCTAGGAGATTCTAGGTAGTCCTTAGAGATTTTACCTTCTAATGCTACGTTCACACCGGGCGCGGTGAGAAAATTTGCGCCGCCCAGTTCGCCCCAATCTTGCCGCGGGATCAATGGGTTGAATGGGTGAATCCGCCGCAGAAAGTTCCAAAAATTGAACTTTTGCGAATGTCGCCGTGCGCCGAATCCTGGCCACCGGGTTCGCCTGATTCGCGTGAATTGTATTGACTTTCTATGTAAACTCGCCACGCAGCTGGAAAAATTTGCGCCCGGTGTGAACACAGCATAAGACCCAAATCCCGCCCGCGGGATTTATTCCATGTTTGTTATTTCTGACATTATAACCTGTTATACTGCACAATAACAGATAAGGCAATCCATCAAACTTCTAGCCATGATTGTGCTGTTTCCATAGAGGTCCAGACTTGCATGTATGCACTGAAAAAAGAGCCCACAGTACAAATAAATGTGACGAGTAAAAACGGCCCAAAACTGCTTTGGGTCCAAGAGTCTGGGGCTTCCCACTACACTGTACCTCCATAACAAGTAACTCAGCTCAGTCAACAAAACTGTGATACCCTGTGGAATTTCTATTTGTGATGCTGTTGCACTGACAGAAACCATCTCGTGGATGCATAGGAGTTCCATAAAGTCAGTGTTCAATGGCCTTTGTTGGAGAGCATGATGAAGTCTTGATTAAAACCTCTGCAAGACATAATGCCTTAAAGGATAAGGACACTGAATTTCGTGTTTAGCCCTATTCCTGGCTTCCTTGGCATGTATCTGACTAGTACAGGTTAAAATATTTCTGTTTTGTGCAGTACAGAGTTCTGTGTCAATAACGTCGGCGTGCACACCCTGGCTCGTTGCTAGCTATGGGCACACTCGAAAACCTATGATAGAAAAACATATAAAAAAGTAAGATATACGTGGATTTTATGTTCAGGAATTACATGGTTTATGCTTACCAAGCTCTGAAGTCGTCCTGTGAACACCATAGGTCCTTTCGCCTCTGCATTTCAAAACAACAGTAACTTGTAAACAGTACTAATTTCACCCAACATACAACAGTCATCCCTTCACGCTGTAAACCTCCACGAAATTCGGATTCGGATGAATTTCGCGGAATGTGTCGTGTTCGTGTGTCTGTTGTACACACATTTGGATGGTGGGGGTTATTTAATACAGGTACCATATATTCAGCCACATGAGGAAGTTATTCCATTGTAATACATACCAGCCTAATAGTTCATGGGTCCAGGTCAGCAATATCTACCAGCTGTATTGTGGCTGAGTCAATTCTGTCATACAGCAACACGTGTATGACAGCTGGGCTCACCCCATATAGATTCAATTCAATTCAATTCTTAATTCGGACCCAGGGGGATCCATATCATAATAAAAACACAGTAAAATACAACACATTAAAAAGATAGACACTACCATGGATGAAGGAATAGGCCATCAATGTCAACGTCAATGGCCGGGTTTCCCGAACGAGTTAAGAAGCTTCTTAACTCCAAAGTACTTCTTAACTCCCATGCAAAGGGTTGCTTAAGAAGGGTTCCTTAAGAAGGCTCTTTATCGGGAAACCCATCCAATGTCATTTGATTTATATAGCAACATTCATACAAATCAATGTAGCACATACTGCTTTATATAGGAGAAGGATAAAGCATAAATCATACAAACACAGTGAGAACAGACTTTGCCAAAGTTGATGTGGAACCCGTGTTGCAGCTTTGGCATTACCATGCTGAAATAGTATCGTATCAAATCAACACCGGTTCCAGTGACCGTATCCCCTACAAAATAGCATTAACTGCACTCGAGTGATGAGCAGTGATTCTCAACCTTTTTTGGGCCAGTGCCCCCCTATCCATTATCCATGACCCCTACCGCCCCCCACCATTAAAATGTAGCCCAGGCTACATTGTATATAATACTGAATAGACCTAATGTTGATTATTCTGTTATATCATTAAAAAAACTGCATTGAAACTAATACGTGAATAGAAACTATATATGCAACGCTTAGCAATATGGAAATCAAACTTTAATTAGGTCTTATTTACAAACAACATCCAATTACAAACAGCATTACAAAACATCCAATAGCAAGCAGTGACGCTGCGACACATTCTTATAGAACAGCCGAGGAAAACGTTGTCCTTGTGCAATAACGGGGGGGTGGGCGACAGGTCACTGCTGTAGGCTACATCCACCCGATACCCCTTTTGGGGGTTCCCTTCCATTAGTTCAGATCAACCAGCAAGCCAGCGATACCGAAAAAATAATAAATTCAGATCTCGGATATTCATCTAGTTAGCCACCTTGCTTCGCGTCGCTGCTATATAGAGAGGTCTTAATCCTGCGTTACAAGACAGCTGTGCTACCGGCCTTCCCTCAAGGTATTTCTTTGGGCAGTAAAGAAGAAAAGTGACAGTGGGTTCCTCAGTGGGGGACTCCTCTTCAACTACAGGACGGCTGATTAAGTATTCACATCTATCTGATCGGTTGGACCCACACGGGTTCTACTGACTGTCCGTTTCCTGTTTTGGGCTTCAGACTGAACCTGGTCTCCAGGTTATTTAACAAAAAAGACTGGTCTTTGATTCCAATAATATTCCTATAGAAAGTGGTAAGATTATCCAAATCTATGGTCTGTCTTTTGGACACAGATTCCTGCAAGAGAGGAGTTCAAGACATACAATTTTGACTTGAGGGAAAGACACCAGAAAACTCAATGAGTATCTTTCTATCTAGGAAACGAGAGCTGATGAAGAAGAATAATGGTGTTAAAAACAGCAGGGAGCGCCTTCTGTTCCATGGAACAGACCCCAAACATGTGGACGCCATTTGCAGAGACAACTTTGACTGGAGGCTCTGTGGAACCAATGGGACCGTCTATGGAGAAGGTGAGACATTAACACATTTATTTCTGTGCACTTAACATGGTTTCAACACACACTAGAAAAAGACCACACACAGTAATGTAATATATGAATAAAACAGATCACAAACAATAATATACCAATAATAATAATAATAATAAAACTTGATTTGCATAGCATCTTTCATACAAATAAATGCAGCTCAAAGTGATGTACAACAGAATGCATGGAATGCTTCACATAAATAGACATAAAATGAAGACAAAGCAGAAAAAATAGATAAAACACAATAAAATAAGGGTCTCCCTGAGAGATCAGGTGCAGTAAATATGCTGTTGTAGATGACAGGACGGTGGAGGACTGGACAGTGCAAATACAAAAAATACAAAATAACAGTGCAACAAAATGTAGTGCAATGTACAAATTACGATATACTGTTAAATATGTTTATATAAAGGGGGAGGCACAATTCCAGTGTATGTACTATAATCATTGTATTGGAGTCTGTGCTGAAGTGGCAAGTTACTCAATACTAACCCAATCAACTAAACTGTTTGTACTTTACATCACCATGCTAGAGAAGTGAGAAATAGAGTGTAAGAAAATACCGGCGTTATGATTTAATGATATTGAATTTTGTTTCAGGGAGTTATTTTGCCAGAGACGCCAACTACTCACACAGCTACACCGGCCAGTCGGGAGGGAGGTCCATGTTTGTGTGTCGAGTGCTAGTCGGCGACTACACCCGGGGAAGCTCCAACCTCCGGCGCCCTCCTCCAAAAGGCGAGGAAGATCTCACGCTCTACGACAGCTGCGTGGATGACGCTTGTAATCCGTCCATATACGTGGTGTTTGAGAAGCACCAGGTGTACCCCGAGTTCCTGATCAGATACGACGACGCCACGCGCAACATTCCCTCGCTCGCGATCCTGCCCACTTCCTCAAATCGGTCTGCCAGTCTGATCCCAGTCCCCAAACCGAGAACCACCTCCCCTTTGAGTTCAGATCGCAAAGCACCCACACCGTTCTCGAAGCCAACCCAATCGATGCCCTCGCTGAGACCGTCAAAACCCGCCACAGTCTCATTGAA
This sequence comes from Borostomias antarcticus, assembly GCF_949987555.1. Classification (NCBI taxonomy): domain Eukaryota; kingdom Metazoa; phylum Chordata; class Actinopteri; order Stomiiformes; family Stomiidae; genus Borostomias; species Borostomias antarcticus. The sequence continues at coordinate 2,367,385 of NC_140246.1, read as the reverse complement.
ACGTAGTCCGGGTCTGACAGTCCCGCATGCAACCCCAACAACCCAGTTGGTGGACACCAAACAAACCCCAACAACCCAGTTGGTGGACACCAAACAAACCCCAACAACCCAGTTGGTGGACACCAAACAAACCCCAACAACCCAGTTGGTGGACACCAAACAAACCCCAACAACCCAGTTGGTGGACACCAAACGAACCCCAACAACCCAGTTGGTGGACACCAAACAAACCCCAACAACCCAGTTGGTGGACACCAAACAAACCCCAACAACCCAGTTGGTGGACACCAAACAAACCCCAACTAGTTCATCTGACAGAGGCTCAGATTATTGGTCTAAGGAGCTGTTGATGGTAATGAGTGCCACTGATTCAGAGAAAGCATTATCTGCTGTTCCAACCTTGTCATTAAGCAGAGACACCCTCACCTCTATTGCAACGACAACCGCTACAACCCCAGCTAGCATCCCCTCTCGCGCTCTCAGTACTCCTGCTAGCACCTCCTCTCTCACCCTCATTACTCCTGCTAGCACCTCCTCTCTCAGACTCATTGCTCCAGCTAGCACCTCCTCTCCTGCTCTCATTACTGCAGCTAGCACCTCATCTCGCACACTCACTCTCCCAGTTAGCACCTCCTCTCTCACTGCCCACGCTAGCACCTCATCTCACGCACTCACGCTCCCAGCTACCACCTCCACCACTGCCCACTCTAGCACCTCCTCTCTCACTACGCATGCTAGCACCTCCTCTCTCACTGCCCACTCTAGCACCTCCTCTCTCACTACACATGCTAGCACCTCCTCTCTCACTGCCCACTCTAGCACCTCCTCTCTCACTACACATGCTAGCACCTCCTCTCTCACTACGCATGCTAGCACCTCCTCTCTCACTGCCCACACTAGCACCTCCTCTCGCGCGCTCATAACTCGTGCTAGCACCTCCTCTCGCGCGCTCATCACTCCTGTTAGCACCTCCTCTCGCGCGCTCATCACTCCTGCTAGCACCTCCTCTCGCGCGCTCATCACTTCTGCTAGCACCTCCTCTCGCGCGCTCATCACTTCTGCTAGCACCTCCTCTCCCACCCTCGGTTCGACCGTCTCTCATCCTCTGGCCAGTTCATCTACTCAAGGCACCCCTCACCACACACTCTCAGTCTCAGGCAACCCTGCCTTCACACCAAGCCCATCTCCTCGCTCAGCATCCTCTCTATCTCCGGTATACTCTCCATCCACAGGTGCTCTGTCTCGTCCTCTGTCCAGCCCAACCGACCCCAGTACACCTACAAATCTGACACATAGAACATCTCCGCCACCGAAGAGAAACACTAATGAAAAAAACAAATGTATTCTCCAGTAATCATCTCTTGGAGGTATTTTGAATAACTGGAGGTCTACAGGCACACAAGATTATTTTCTTAGATATTCAAAATACTTCTGAGGGCCGGATGGGAAGCTTTGGGGGGCCTGATTTGGCCCGCAGGCCACCAGTTGATGATCCCTGAGCGATTCCCCTTCCAACACCGGAGTCAGATAAAGATGGCTACTGGTAATCAGAATCCGTTTTATTGCCAAGTAGTTTTACACATACTAGGATTTTGTTAGATAAATACTTTATTAATCCCCTTGGGGAAATTTGGGTGTCTCGCCACTCTATCACAGGACATACATACATAAAGACAATGTACAGAATAAATAGAATCACAATAAAATATAGGCGTCCATGTAAAATCGGTATAAAATCACCGCAAGGTGTGAGCTTAAAATGAGTGGTAAGAGCTTTGTAAAAGTACTATAAATATAATAAATATGTGGCTATTTAGAAGCAGACTAAAATAGCACACTGTGGCCTGTTGCACATGATCATAGTCCATTAAACAGTCTGATGGCAGCAGGGACGAAGGACCGAACATTATGGTCCAAACATGACAGAGAACACCTCCCTCGTACCTAAAGTTTGCCGAATTATGAATGAGTCTGTATTGTACCCCATTGCGTTGTTCTCAGTTTGTTTGGTTTACTGTGCATAGCCCTATGTTAGTGGTGTAACGAGCCCGTGGCTTTGTTATAGTTTCTGTCTGTTGTTGTTGATTGATAGCTGATGTTATCACTGGGTACCCGAGATTTATGAACTCTAGTATAAAGGAATTGTATTGCTGAAGATGTATATTGATAATTATTCGCTAGTCATTGATATTATTACTTATTACTCTTACTAGTGACCTGATTTGATTGATTGGAAAAAATAACATTTTATTATTATTCATGAATATGTATTCATGGTTATTATTTCACAAAGCCTTTCACTGCTCTGCACTCATCCAGCCACTCCTATTAGTCAATCAATCAATCAATTTTAATTTTTGTTGGTTGTGTATTGTAATGGACCATGAGTCTGCATAATAAAGTTGATTGATTGAATCAATCAATGCTTTATTTGTATAGCACATTTCATACCCAGAGGCAACACAATGCGCTTTACAGAGAACAAGGGAGGTGGGCATACGACCCACCCCTACATATTCCAGAGGGAAGCAAAAAAACTATCACCCAGGGGCCAGAAAAGTAAGCTGTAAAAATTCTTCCCTGACCCCTCTCAACGAGGCGATCGAGCAAGCTCCTGGAGTATGTTTGTCTAACGGCTAAGAACATTTATAAAGCAATAAATTACATCACTTTCAGAGTAAGAAAGGCTAAAAACATCATAGGAGAGACATGGCAAACACTGGTGTATGTCTGTGTGTGCGTGAATGTGCCTGGGCCCAGATAGTGGAAGGGGTTGGGGTAGGAAAAGGATACGGACCCGGGTTAAGGTGAGGAGAAGGGGATCTGAGCCCAGGACTGGTGTATGTCTGTGTGTGTGCCTGGGTCCAGGTAGAGGCAGGGGTCGGGGGTAGGAAAAGGATACGGACCCGGGTTAGGGTGAGGGGAAGGGGGACTGGGCCCAGGGCCCAGGTCTAAAGCCGGTAGTGGACTGGTGTATGTCTGTGTGTACGTGTGTGTGTGTAACTAAATGCTACGACATCCACAGCAGACACAGGGGTATCTATCGGACTCAGGGTGGTCTGCTGGTGACGGTGGGGCATCCACTGGACCTGGTTAGAAGATAGGATGGAGAGAGAGAGGCACTAGGGAGAGGGGAGGCAGAAAAGGGTTAGTAGCACACAGAGACATAAAAGCAACACAGATATTTAAACAGAACGTGCCCGTTGCAGGGCAACCTGGAGAAAGCTCCTGGAGTTTGTTCGTGTAACGGCATAGTCAATGCTCACCAGGGCTGGACTGGGTGAATATTTCCTACCGGGAAATGTAGCCCGTCAGGCCACTAGCCGAGCCGACGCGGTGAGATGGAACACCTTCAGTTTCGTTTTGTTGACGGGGGGGGGGGGGGTGCTGTTGACGGGGGGGGGGGGGGGGGGGGGGGGGGGTGCTGCTGCGCGATTTGTTGACGGGGGGACAGGCCATTCACTGCGGGCCAGGCCAGTTGGCTCTTTAACGGCCCACGCAAATGACACCTGAAACTAACAGAGGGAGGGGTGGGGCCTACATATGATTGGCCCAGCCCAGTGTCAGTATAGAAAATGGACCAATGGGCCGCTGTCCCTGCTCTATGGGCCGTTCGTTAGCTCTTTTTTTTTTTAGATCGGCCCACAAGTAGGTCCGGCCCACCGGGCATTTGCCCGGTACGCCACATGGCCAGTCCAGCCCTGAGCACACAAGATGTCAGGGAATAAGAAGAACCAAGAGCAAAAGTTCAGTTTATTAGCTGGTTTGAACACAGGTGGTCAAGTTTCAATACAAGATATTGGATTTCAATTCATCAGGAAAGGGACAACTGTATAAAACAATGTGATCTTAAAGTTTGGATGACCGGTTGAATAACCAACTTACTTAAATGCTAGCTAATAAACCCATATCAAAGAAATGTGTTTCAATGCTTTCAATGCTATCAAAACCACATTGTAAAAAGGTCCATGGTCAATGGACTGCACTTATATAGCGCATTTATCCAAAGCGCTTTACAATGGCCTCTCATTTACCCATTCGCACACACATTCACACAACTAAGGTGGCAATGGGGATTATAATTTATTGTAACCAAAAAAGAGGAAGGGTGTTGTGTATGCTGTCACTGCTGACGTCACACAGGTTTAATTACTTTATTGTATTTGTTTTACAGCAGTTGCGGCAAGCCTTCACTAAAGACAGTTGCAAGAGCTCAGTGTCCCAGCACAGTTATTTAGTATATGGGTCAATGACATATAAGGTTTTTTAAAGTAGCAAAAAATTAAAACTGAAATCATAGCTCCCTAAAATTATTTTTATGTTCATTAGAGTGCCACCTATTCTTTATCTGTTATATTCAAGAATTCATTCAAAGTTCATAGATCCATACCTGGCAAAAATAACTACCCCAAATCTTATTTTTAACACCACATTTTTGATGTGTCATGGGTACAACTTTACATTTCGGTCGGAAACATACTTTCTGGCAATTTTTTTTGCCAGAACATCAATGGACACCAGTGAACACTCAGTGAGTTTCCTGTCTTTGAAAACGAGTTTATGGCGTTTTTGAGGGATTTTGTCTATGCACCTATGGATCCATTGAGTGCGACACAAGTGTATCTTTTAAGATCCTCCTCTTTGTCTACAAAGCACTGAACGGCCTTGCCCCAGCCTACATCATGGATTTACTGGTCAAAACCTCCAGCTCGCGGGGACTCAGGTCGGACGACCAAATGTGGCTGAGACCTCCACGGTCCGTCACAGTGAGGCTGGGAGATCGCGCCTTTGCTGTGTTGGCTCCAAAACTGTGGAACAAGCTCCCCATTCACATCGTCTGCTCCCACCGTGGGGACCTTTAAAGGATTGTTAAAAACCCATTTGTTCACCATAACGGACTCCTAGGTTCACTTGCTGTTGTGTTGTGTGAGAGTTGTTTGTGTGAGTTTTTTCCCCACACTGTGCTTGAGTGCTAGACTGTCCTTGTGTACTGTCCTCCCTTTTTGTGCAATCTTTCCTCTCCCTTTCGTTCTGCCCTCGGGCTGCGCTCCGGGCCAGTGTAACAACTGGATGGGGAGCGCATTACAAATGCAGTACCTATACCTATAAATATTGACATAATTTGACATTTTAGGGTATGGTCAGGTATGATTAGGTTCACATGTCAAATGGTGTAACCAGTGGAAAATGGTGTAACCAGTGAAACACATTGATTATTGATCTTTATCATAAAAACAAGTATTTACTTTAAAAACAAGTATTTACTTTAAAAAGTATGTTTGAAAGTAGCTAGGTCAACTAGCTAGCTTTCATGGGTGTCCATGTAAATGCCTGACAAAAATTGATTTTTAATGTAAATGTCAAATGGTGTAACCAGTTACACCATTTGACTCAAATATGATTCCTATTATAAGTCTTTCTGTTTGATGCTATTTTAGGCAAGGACCAATATTTTATTATGCAGCACAAGGACAACTAGCCATCTTAAGAAATGTTTCGTTTATTAGTCAGTTTTACTTATTTTCCAAGTATTCTTTCGAGAAAGGGGGAATTGTCATTTACATCATAAATAATGTTATTTGGCCAGACATTCTATGTTGTGTTGAGACTCAGAGATGGCCTGCCTAATAAGTCAGATACTTGTCTGCCATTTCATCATTAATACAATATAATAAATGTGGTAAATGTGGATGGTTACACCAATTGACACTGGGTTGTGTCAAATGGTGTAACCAGTGTTTGTTCATGAAAATATGAAATTATACATGAATATTAATTATATTCCTATTTCTATCTAAGCATTATATTCTACTGTAGTGTAACATGTTTTTAGCCATTTTGACATACATTTCCATAGATTATAATAAAAACCAAGGTGTTTTCAGCGTACCATATGACCCGCTCGATGTTGCAAAACTGGTGAAATATTACAATTTGAGATCACCCTAATAAAATCTATTCTTAGGTAACATGTTGCAATTGATTATTATTATGAGTACACCTACATACACTCTAGGTTGATAAAATATTGAATATTTACCACTTTTCTCTGGTTACACCACTTGACATTTTCAGGCGCATTTGGTCTTGCTTTTTTGAGAAAACAAATGTGCAAATGTAATTTCATTCTTTCCCACCCTTATTTGTCACTGACCCATATATTGTTGCAAAGACTAACACAATTATGCCATTGGTGTTCATTTATATTCTTTATCACTTTTGTTTATTTTTTTTTTACTGGGACATTGACACTTTAAAGCTCAATAGCTCCCTTAATTTTACTGCAACACATTTCTGGATCAAAAGAAGGAAAATGTGGATACCAAATGTACATGTCACGTCTTTGACCCATATAACAAAAGGGAAATGAATGTAGTGGAACTTGACTCAGACAGTTATATACCAGAAGGGGGCATCATCGCAACACATTCCTGCTACAAACAGGGGAGGTAGGTTCAGGGAGTTAATACTGGATGGAAGAACACCCAACATCAACAGTTGTCCACCGTCCTTTTGGAAGAGTGTCTCCTGCGTCTGCTAGTGTGACCGTACCTCCTGGGCTGCTCTGCCTGCTCCCTTGAATGCGACTGTTCGTGTTTCTTCAGGATCCCCGGGTAGCGGAAACCTTTCCCGCACGTGGCGCACCTGCATGGCTTCTCCCCCGTGTGGGTGCGTTTGTGCTCCCTCAGGTGGGTGGACAGCTTGTAGGTCTTCCCGCACTCGTCGCAGCGGTAAGGGCGCTCGTTCGAGTGCATCCTCTTGTGCACCGACAGGTTGCCGATCTGGCTGAAGGCTTTGTCGCAGATCGGGCATCTGTAGGGTTTGTCGGTGGTGTGTGTGCGCATGTGCACTTTCAGACAGCCGTTGCTGGTGAACACCTTGTGGCACACTGGGCAGGGGAGCTGGGGCTTGGGGCCGTGGTCGCGCTGGTGTTTCTTCAGGTCGAACATGTACACGAAGGTCCGTCCACACTGGGCGCACAGGAACTGGCGGTCCCCGATGTGGTAGCCCATGTGCCTCTTCAGCAGACTGGGGCAGTGGAAGCGTCTCCCGCACTGCTCACAGATGTACTGGCGCTCCACTGTGTGCCAGCGCAGGTGAATGGACAGTTTGAATGACGTGGGGAAGCTTTTCTCACAGTGAGTGCAGGGAAAGCTCCTCACACTCGTGTGACAATCCATGTGAATTTTGTGGTAGGACGCCTGTGTGAAACCTTTCCCACAGACGGTGCATTTGTAGGGTTTTTCGCCCCTGTGGACTCTCAGGTGCTTCTGCAGGTCGGCCTTTTTTAAGAAACACCTGCTGCACTCCTCACACTTGAACGGACGGAAAGAAGAATGGATCTTCTGGTGGTTCGTCAAGAATCCCATCGTCCTAAAGGCCCTCCCGCACTCGGAGCACTTGAAAGGTTTCTCTCCTGTGTGAATACGCAGGTGATCCACCAGCATAGACTGGTACGGGAAGCCTTTCTCGCACTCTGAGCAGGTGTGAGTAGCCTTCGGCGTTTTCTTTCTCAAAACTTGTCCGTGAAGGTTCTTGCGCGGCCTCTTTCGGATAATAGCCCTCTGGATCGATATGCTGTCGGTCTGGGAATCCTCCGCCTCCACACTGCCTCCCTCCGGATATGACGTCTCCCCTGACCCGATCTCTTTTTCCCTGCCGTGTTTCTGCGGGAGGGGCGGCAGGGCCGGGAGTGAGATGGCATTGCTAGCCACCTGGGAGACCCATCGCTGTAGACTCGCCAACCTGACCTGTGGATTGACCTGGACGTCCCTTTCAGCGGCACAAGCACCGAGGACAGTCGGTGAGGTGGGAAAACTGGTGGTGCTGTCCAGACGCACCAGTACCAGAGGTTGTCGGATCTCTCTAGTGAGTGACTCGCCCCCCTCCTCTAGTGCTGCCCTGTCAAGCCCGCCGTCCTGCAATATGACGATATCTTCACTGACACTCATCGTCACACTCTCATCGCTAACTTTTTGGCTCATTTTCCCATCGTCGCCGTCACCTTCTCTTCTCTCTGTTACAGTGTTGACGGAGTCATCGGACACATTTCCCGTTTCCTCAAAGGCACTGCAGGGGGCGGGGCTTATGCTGTTCAGAGTGGCTTCGTGTGACTGAGACGGGACGTTTGCTTCTGGCTGCTCAGGCGGCTCTGCTGGGGTGATGCAGAATGAGAGAGACGCCAGTACACAGTCACCCACGGTGGAGGAGATTGCTGTAACATTGAGGGGGGAGGGAGGGAGGGAGAGAGGAAGGAAGGAGGGGTGGAGAGACAGAATACATTTAGTGTATTGCTTATTAGGGGTGTGGAAATTAATAGTTTCTAAGATGCATTGCGATTATAGCCTACTAACATTGCTTGTTGATTTTCTGGCTGTTGATTTTCCGGCCATGGCTGGACAATTAAGTTCCAAAGTTCAAAATAACTTCCTAGTAGCTAGCAAGGGCTATGATGAATATGGCTGTTTTTCAGAGAAATGTTGGTTTAATCTGATCCTGTTAGCTGTTTCTAATTATGATGATTGACCCCTGAGTATGGCTGTCGGCCGGAGTTTTCTGTAAGAAACTGTGTCTCCCTTCCATAGACTTATGAGATAAAGATGACATTCTTAGGGCTGGTACATTCTGTGCCAAACAGCAATTGTTGTGGTTAGAGAGAGAGACCTGGGCGCCGAGGCTATCGGCGTAGGCTTGGCTGAACGGCCATAAACAACGACCAGTCCAGACCAGTCTTATCGGTGAAGAGGGGGGGGGGACACTCGAACCACTTAAGAACGTTGCAACGAGACCAATGCTTTGACTTGGGCCATTACAGATGGGTCAGCTGAACATTAGACTATATGCCATCGTCTTTTGTATGCTAAAAACCTTCTGTAATAAACAGCTTTTGATTGTCGCTCAAATCCCGTGTTGGAGAGATTCATTTGGAATACATCAGAAAAGGGACACTGGACTGTGTGGTATATTGTGAGATTGGGGGCCGTCTTTTATTGAAATCAAAACACAACGCAGAGCTGAATAAGGACAATAATAGAAGACAACGAAAGTCAACAGCTAGCTAGCTAAATAGTTATGATAGAACACTGTGGTTAGAGCGTATCCCACCACAGTCTGATAATGAACCCAAATTATTTTTTATTTCATCAGTCTCTCACTCAGTCAGATCCGCTATACAGTAGGACCCCACTCATCCGAACTTCAGAGATCCGAACCTCCCGGTCTACCGGACAGGCTTAAAAAACTTCTTTTTTTTTTTTTAGCCCGCTATCTGGTTACTGGTGGGATTTTCATTACAGTACTGTAGGCCTACTTGCATTTAAATCTGTCATAATAAACACGTAAAACAGAACTGTATGTAGACCTACATGTTGCCTGTAGGCTGTAGTCTACTGTCACGTTTCATTTCTTTGTTACTCTAATGTCGAGCATAAAACGCAAACGAGTCTGCTGCGAGAGCTGCATTCCTTGGTAGCCAGAAAGCGCGTCAGCAACCTGAAGCAGCATCGAGTCATTTTTCGTTCCCAGTTAATGGACTTCAGGAACACAGACGTGTTGTAAGCATGTAGATTAGCCTACTAGGCCTACTGTATTTGTTAAATAATAGCCTACAGCCTAGGCCACGTTAGCCTACATCGGTTGTTTAGGCTGCAATAGCCTAAGACACGACAACTTGTCTGTCATTTCATTTATTTATTTATTATCATTTGCTCTAATTGTTCTAATGTTGGGTTGTTTTTAGGCTATACCATTTTGTTCTGCGAATACAGTAGCCTATCGATGCAGCGTAGCCTAGGCTTCATTTGAGAATAAAGTACTGTATTTGATCAAAGCATGCACTCAAGTGGAAATTCGTTTATTTCATTCTAGGCTACTGTAGGCCTATTATAGGCTAGGCTGTATGAGTTTAGTTGGCTATTTGATTGCAATTTTGATGCATTTTCACAAGTAATTAAGGGTTTATCGGTCTATTATGAGTCTATATGAAACAAGTATACCACTTATTGAATTTGGTGCATTTTAACATAAGTTTCAGTCATCCGGACATTTCAGAGATACGAACGACCTTCGGTCCCGTTGGGTTCGGATAAGTGGGGTCCTACTGTAGCCGTGATGCTAATTTTCGCTATGTTAAACCGGATTGACTCATGCTAAAAATGTTAGCAATCTTAAAGTTGTCTAGTTTGAGCATTAAAACAAATATTTATTTTTTAAGGATTTTTAAAAACTTAGTCTAAATAGCGGTAGACTACAGCAGTACACTCCCGTGAAATGAATGGTTGTCCTCTCTCTCAACTTTGAGAATGAGCAAATGGAACAAAGTCAATCACTCGTGAAGTCATGACAACCAACTGTGCGAGCATTTTCTGCTGAGAGACTGGTGACTCTGGTGAAACCTGACCAATGAAAGTAGGTCTTCAAAATACGAATGACTGCCAAAGACAACAGAATTAATCCAGAGTACACGAATGGTTAGGGAACACAAATGTATCTAAAATCTATGCTGTCAATTATTTCTGACAAGCTATGTTCTTAGCACAACACCGTCTATCCCCGGTGTAAACCGTTCCATATGGTTTTGTTTTCCCTTGCAGCAGGGATATTCACCATCCATCCATCGTGATCCGGGTTCTGGGTGGCGGAGGCAGCAGCTCCAGCAGGGAGCCCCAGATATCCCTTTCCCTAGCAGCATCAATCAGCTCTGCCTGGGGAATCTTTAGCCGCTAAGGGCTCATTTCCTACTCGGAGCGGAATTAACAGAATTTCATGATATATTTTTTATTCTGCATTTTCCCCCCTTACTGAACCGAAAATGAACTGACTTCAAAACCGAGGGACCGAACTGTGATTTTTGCGTACTGTTGCACCCCTATTAGGTAAGTTTGTTTTTTTGGACCTTTTTGCTATCAATATGTATGCAGCGAGTGCACATGTAGGCCACATGCACCATTAGTTCAGCAGGTTCATTAAAGAAACAGTCATCAAGATAATCTGATCTGTAGCTCAAAACAGTAAAAATAAAAACAAATTGGCTTGTGCTCTTATTACAAATATCCCTACCAAAGCTTAAATCAAAACAAAGTCACAAGATCTACACAACCAAAATTAAACAAATTCTCAGATTAAATTGACTCCATCTATCCATTGTGGAGCCTACCGGTGCTGAGGGAGCCCTTGCGTGTCAGGTGTTGGTGCTGCAGTAGGATCTTCAGAGGGTTGAGGTCTGAGACGGGCAGTCCACATTCCTCCAGGACAGAGGGGGCAGCACTGATCATAGCACCTATCTGGGAAAGAGTAGAAAAACAGATTTGAGTGCCATGTTTCTGGCACACAAAACATGTCTGGGGCTGCATTCAGAATAACATACTTCTACTTTTTACTACCAGAACGTACTACGGCTGCCCCTAGAAAGTACGTACTTTGCACGCAGTATGCATACAATTGGGACATACCACTTTGTCATAACATTGCGTCTTGAAATTTGCCCACATCCGTCGCAGTCCATAAAGCGACGTTCGTCCACAGCTGTTGCGACTTGCACAATTTCCGCTGTGCAATGTACAGATGGGGGAACTTGGGAGTAGTAACCTTACCCGCGGGATCTCAACGCATTTTCTGCGGCATTCCGCACCACCGCTCGCATGCCCATAGAGGGAGAAGTAATACTACTCATTGACCCATTGCTGTAGCTTCATCTGGCACATTAGACGAGCTCACCTTGTTCTCAAAATCCTTGTTATCCGTCTGGTTGTAACTTAATTATTACGAACATAGCCTATCTATCTAGTAGCTCAAAATGCTGCACAACAGAGCATTTAAATTAAAGAATGTGAAATTGAATGATGCAATGATCAGGCTTGTCTTCATTCATAGACTATAGGAGAAATACACTGTGAGCTCAGCCTGATAAATCTGCTCAAAGACGCCACCTGCGGTGGTGCATCACTAAAACGAAATAACACCCGTCTCAAAACCCACGAGATTTCCAACAGGATTTCCCTGTCAAATAACTTCCCCCAACTGTATTGTGGGTCAGAAAAGCCAGAAAAGTCTGCTGACTTGCACACTGCAAAATACGACTGGATGTAATAGGACATCCTGGTATTTTTGCCAAACTGCATGTGGCATACTATGTATTGGGACATACTACATCCTTTTTGGGCATACGATATAGTATAGAGGATGCAATTCGGGAACGCAGCACGTCTGTCCAATTTGGAGCCTGGCAGAGCCAAGAAATGTGGTGGTAGTAGAAGCAGTACCAGCAGCACAAGAGAGCTTGATCCCAATAAGGGAGAGTTTGATCCCAATAAGGGAGAGTTTGATCCCAATAAGGGAGAGCTTGATCCCAATAAGGGAGAGCTTGGTCCCAATAAGGGAGAGCTTGGTCCCAATAAGGGAGAGCTTGGTCCCAATAAGGGAGAGCTAGAGCTTGGTCCCAATAAGGGAGAGCTTGGTCCCAATAAGGGAGAGCTTGGTCCCAATAAGGGAGAGCTTGATCCCAATAAGGGAGAGCTTGGTCCCAATAAGGGAGAGCTTGGTCCCAATAAGGGAGAGCTTGGTCCCAATAAGGGAGAGCTTGATCCCAATAAGGGAGACTAAATTGATCAGTAACACTAGTGGAATGCTTTCCCTTACCCCCCTGAGGCTACACCACTTTTACGTTTTACAAAAATATTTTCATGTATTGTCTGATTTATTGTTTTAAAATGTTCCTTTCAATCTATAAAGCACTGTGTTGCATTTGCTTGTATGAACATGTGCTTTATAAATAAACTTGACTATTTTGAAAATGTATTTTGACCCACCTATATGGAATGTGTCATTCAGGTTGTTGTGAATGAGAGAGGTGTTGACTGGATTCATAAAAGTGTTATGGAATGCTTATAAACACTCACTTCAATCTGTTGAACAGTACAGTACACAGAGATCAGCGAGTGAGTTGCTTTTAAGCACCTGATGCTTACCTGAGAGACATCAGGCATAGGTAGCAGCTGTTCCAGTCGATAGACCAAGCCTCCGATCAGCGCCTGGAGTGCGGTGTTATACTTGGAACCATACTGAGCAGGGAACACCTCCTAGGAAACGACAGATGGATACTGTCTGGAAAATGTTGCATTGAGGGTGAGACAAACAAACAACACATGAACTGAAAGTCAAACCTGAAAAAAGTGCTTTCTCTCATTGGTGTTTTTCAGCAGGGTTTGGACTAGTGCCACAAAGTTGGCCTGTGACTCCTCCACTTGTGCATCAGTCTTCTGTAACACAGCATGGGAATCAAGGAGAGGTTATCTACATTTCATAGACAAATGTCGCTCAATTAAATCTTCTCGCCAGCCTTGGTGGTGGAGGATGCCATTTTTCGTTTTTAATGAAAAGTGGTGTACCAACCACCAAGAGGTATCGTTGAGCACATATGGCAAACCGCTGTAACTGTATGTCTCTAAAGTCTGCCATATTAGGGCCGTCACGGTGAAGAAATATTGTTTTATATAAGCTATAAAACAATGTTTTTTATTAGTGCTCTCATATGGCCTAATAACCCACATCTTTAATGAAACCCTAACCATTGTGTGCTCCCAGTACTATGTTTGGTAAATGGTAAATAGACTGCACTTATAACGTGGCAGAGCAAAAGCGCCTATTCGGTAATATTTCGGATTTAACCCCAATGCTAATAGCTGGGGAACCTCATAACATCAATCTGTAAACTCTGGAGCTCGTCATGCCGTAACGTGAACACCGTTGCTCTGTGCTGCGAGGCTGTGACCCGCTCTGCTGCGCGCGGACAGACTGAAGGAGAGGATCAGTAGCCTGGCTCCCGCCCCTGAATCTGAATGGCAATTCAATCTGAGTGTCAGACAAGTGGAGCAGAGCAGACACTTTCAGCTTATAATTGTAGCATCCCAAGCTTATTATTTTACAAAGTAGAGATTTTTTTCATTTAATGAATAAAATAATGTAATTTATTTAGTTTAGTTGACATTCTTGCTCCGCCTCTGCAGACAGCAAACACAGATCAGTAGGCTACACCTGACATTGTATTATTCCATCCAGGGATGTAACGGTATGAACATTTCATACCACGATTATAGTGACCAAAATTACCGCGGTCATCAGTATTATCACAGTATTTTTTAGGAATATGCTGAAAATGTTCAATAAGCACTGATAGACAGTCTGGAATCATTTCAACAACTTTTATTAAAAAAAAACACTAAAAAAACCACAAATAACATAGGGAAAGCCAGGCCTCTCAACGGTTGAAAGGGCATCATGTCCTTTGCTATGTAATATGGAAGGGCTTGGCATTTTTGGATGTGGGTGCGTAAGCATATCATTTCCTCTGAAGTCGAAACTGGGAGTGACGTCGGACTATGTCTATGGTAACCCATTTACTGTGGTTATTCAAACACGGCAATCGAACACGGTTTTAATGATAATTTATTTTAAAACGGTAATACTAATCGTCAGGAATTTTCATCGTGGTTTACTGTGAAACCGGCAACCGTTTCATCCCTAATTCCATTAGCCTACTTTTCCTGATGTTTTAGGTTTTTGCCATGGTATCGTTTCAGTATCAGTATCGAGATACTTTTAGCAGGTATCGTATCGAATTTATAGTTTTGGTATTGTGACAACACTACAAGGGGGTTCACATTCAAAGTGGACTTGAAGTAATGGCAAAACAAATATCTTACCCCCATGGATGCACAGATGTTCATCTTGTTCAGGAGGTGCTGGATAGCCTGAGCATTAGGTGGCTGGTCCTCATTAAACATCTCCAATATCATCTAAAAAGTGATTCAGGTGAATGAGCAGTCTGTCCATCAAAGTAAATCCATAATATGGCATAATTACAGCTATAAACTCACCCTTGCTCTCAGGCCAAGGATAAGCTGGGCACACTGTTTAAAACTCAGCAGGTCAGGGACGGTCTCCATGATTACATTCACAAACTCCTCAACCTTCCCGTACTGCGCTACGTTTCGATGAAGCACCACTTGCCACACAAATGAGTACATCAGTCTCAAGGGAGACACCAACAGCCGCAGAGACTGCAGAGGAAGAGGACGACCTGAAATTCAGCAAAATGCATTAGTATGGTGTCAACGTCAATGGGAGATGCAAAATACACTGAAAGGGAAAAAAAAAAAGTTTCTGCTCATGAACATATACTACTTATTGAGTTAAACAATGAGAAAATAGTATACGATGAGATGTTGAACAATGTTATGGTGAGTTTTTCCAAGTTGAAAGACATACTATGCATCTCAAAAATAGATCTAAGTGTCCCGTGTGAATGTGTTTTCCTTCCAGTCGTCTACAGAGGCTGAGATTCCTTCACGTTGTGAAGCGTGGCTGCCAGTCCGTCTTGCCACTCACTATTCTTACGGCGGCCGGTGTTGTTGGTAAACAAAGGTTGGGTAACGTTAGCAGGGGTAGCTAACATTTCAACATGTAGAAAAGAATGAATGCCATGGACAAATACGGATTATCTTATGATATACGTATGCTTAAACTGATATACATAGAATTTAAATTTAAATTGTATAACTAGCTAGCACTACCAGCCCAGTACTATTGGATGCAGCTAGCTAGCAAGTGTACGTGACCTTTAGTGCTAGTAAAGGTAAACCTGCTATCCATAGCATATATCCACAGTTGGAAAAGAAACTAAAACGTGACAGACTCACTCTTAACACAAAGTTAACGTAGCTCAGAGCGACCATGTCCAGTTTATAAGAGAGAGTATAAGGTTACCTGCGGACTTCCCTCTTTGCATGGTCCTGGTTTACGATCAAGCTAGTTAGCACTAAACTGACACTGGGAACCATCGGCCTGCTAGTATCTCGGTAGAATATAGAATATTCTATATTAATATCCTACTTTCGAGTAAAAAATAAAGTTTGAATGAATGAATATTAGCTAGCTACACCGAATCCATGAAGTGTACAGCATCAGGTGCTGCTAGTCTTCTTCTTCTTCGACTTCATCTACTACTACTTCCGGGTGCATCACCGCCACCCACTGAAGCCAGAGAAGTGGAAGTAACGACACACACCACAAAGTGGGTATCGCGCCTCTAGTGGCGGGATATGGGCATTGCATTTGTGACAAATAATTCACTCATGTTCGTATTGTTGTATTGGAGCCGACCAGGAATAATTCTATTGCCACCACAAAGCTTCACTAGCATCGGTGACCCGTTTACAGGTAAATATTAACATAATAGTCATTAATTGTTGTATCATGAATGCCTGATGTGGAATACGCCCACTTGACACAGGTGATTTAGAGTACAGACTTTGGATATACTTTTTGTTTGTACATTCATAACTTGTTTAAGATAATTGTATAAAACATAAGCTACATCACAGTTCAGTAATGAGATGTTTTTGTTTGACCCGGCTAAAGGATGTCCTTTTATGTTCTGCTGTAAATACAGCCCTGCGCTAAGTGATTTTATCATCTGTGCTGCGCAGATATGGAGACGAGACTTACTTTTAGGAGATCAAGCAGTTTTACTACAGAGATGAATTCAGCCACCAAGTCCAGGAGTGGAACTAGCGCACCCTTGTCATCAAACGCTGCAGCAGTGATGAGGAGATCCCGTGTCTCAAACTCCATCCCCTGCAGGTAACGGGCCCTCTGTTATGCCAGTAATGGGCATTCATCTACATTGAGCTGTAGCATGAACACACTGGTTGGTACTCTGTAGCCTCTATCAACTGAGCCTTTTACGAAGCTGTCAGTACTATGCCTTCCTGCAGGACTACCTGGTGAAGGAGGATCTGCTGAATGCTCTTTACTGCAAGTTCATCAATCGGTGAATAAATGATGCATCTTCTTCCAAACATTAAGCAAAGTTTCACTTGTTCCATTGTCAGATTTCACTGATTAGGCCTACAACCAAAAACACATTAAAGGAATAGTAAAGGGAAAATGCATGTTTAGCCCTGTTTTAAGGTTACTTATGATCATATACAATGGTTCAGATCAAAACGTTGACAAAGCTAGCATTTTCGAGAAAGTCTGATAATTGCTCTACCACTGTTTTGGTCATACAATGGATGTGGGTGGGCACCGTTATAAATCATTCAAAAAAAATGTTACGTGACCTCGGACCGACGCAACTACCTTATAAACCATTGTAAATTTGTTCTTCCCAGGAGTTTTTCATGACGCTCTTGCACCCGCCCCCAGAAAGATATTGACCAATGACAGCACTGAGCCTTTTCATGTGACTTGTGGTGCTGCATTTGGACCAGAATAAAGAAAGTGCTGTGTGAAAGCGAACCGCAGTAGCTGAGAAATGAAACAATAGCTGTGTTTCGGAATCGCTCCCTCGTTCCCTCACTCACTATTCCCTATATGGGGTTCACCATGTAGTGAACTACCTAGGGAATGGAGAAAATGTAGGGTACATGCACTGTTCGCTGGAAATCAAGGTGAATTGTGGGTAATAAATAGTGGACTATATAGGGAACGAAAATTCCGGGGAGAATTCGGACACTACAAACAAAATGGCTGACGCCCTATATAGTGAATAGGGAGTGATTCCGAACACAGCTAATGTATCACTTCCGCTTTTGGTGCGCACTAACATATGTGAATACGCCCTTAGACAGGTGACGTCAGGGTTTAGGGCTTGGGTCTGCAAGTCCTTAAGTGTTCCAATTGGGATCGAGCCTCACCTCTGGCTCCAATCAAAGAATCGGATGCATCATTCAACATCCTTTTCGTCCGTTTTGATGTTTTGACCTAAAATTCCTTACTTCCAATAAATATGCCAGTCTGGCTGTGACCTGTTCCATAATCTTAACCTAAACAGGTGAGATTTCAAGGGTTTACGTGTGTATTTTAAACGCTTGTTTACAGTCTGAATCCCTGATTTACAAATAAATAGCCTGTCTCATTTCCTCCAATGTGAAGGGAGTGGCGTCGCTGTTGGCAACCTTGCCCAATCCATAGGACTACATCCAGCCAAATTGATTGATTGGCCACTAATTGAGCACAGCCGCAGTGACTCTGCAATTAGCAAGACAAGCCAAACAACTTTGCAAACCCCAGCCAGTTTGTCACACATGGAACAGAGATAGATTCGATAGACAGACAGACAGACAGACATACAGACAGATAGATACGCTAGACAGACAGACAGACAGACAGACAGACAGACAGACAGACAGACAGACAGACAGATAGATACCCCTAGGGGGAGATTTGGTATTTTGGCAGTGGAATTACAGCGGGGTTGGGGGAAAAAAACAACCCACTACAGAGTAGAAGCATAACCAGGCCAGGTCCAGCCTGGCTTATGTGCGTGGCTGGCTTGTTTCTGTTCAGAACTGGTAGGACGGAAGCTAGTCATGCCACTGAAATAGCTGTGAATTAAAATGACATGAAATAATGTCTGATCAATTAAGATAGTTCTTGTTGCCTGGACACATCAGTTCCAATGCTTCCAATGCTAATCCAGCACAATAAGAGCAGGTTAGCGGGATATTCTGACTACTGGCAACCGGGGTCTTTTGTGGCAACGCTAGGCGTTTTAAAACATCAGCCAGCTGTTTCCAATCAATAGCGGCTACACCACTAAGCTTACTGTTAACCTCAGCCTGGTCTGCCAGAGATTTAGCCAGCTCAAATAGCTAATTTACGATCATACCTCAAATGCAGATCAGCAAGTGTGGTTACTATATCTCTAGAGTGGATGCCCGCATGTTCTAAATTATCCTGCTTCACCAACAAGTCCCTGCATAGCACCTCCTGTCTAGCCAGGACATGATCGAAATACCCATGGTACGCTGTTGTTACACCCTCTCGTAATCTACTTACGATCGTGTTGATTGCTGAATTAACGGATTCCTGTACAATGTTATGAGGCACACCGCCCACAGCCGTGTTCACAGCTGTTTGGACCAACCCACTGGTAAAGACCCCCCACACTGCGTTATCGACTGCAACTTGAATGTCATAATTTGAATCTACAGAGCTGTAGCTTGGCCAGAAGGTATTTCATAATCGTCATCATACCCAGTCTCTTCTTGTTGCGTGCTGACTGGTTCCCGGGTCACAAGCGGTGATAAAGCCAAGAATACGTGATGTCGTCATCATCTGCTGTTGCTGCAACGTCCCGAGCCGCTTCATTCGCAGGGGCTGTGAAATCGTGGTGTCTCCCTGGTGCCCACCCACATCCATTGTATGACCTAAACGGTGGAAGAGCAATTATCAGACTTTCTCAAAAGTGCTAGTTTTGTCAACATTTTGATCTGAACCATTGTATATGATCATAAGTAACCTTAAAACAGGGCTAAACATGCATTTTCCCTTCACTACTCCTTTAAGTAGTAGAATTGAAGACTTACTTTGGTTGATCATTTCATACACAGAGGCAACACAATGCGCTTTACAGAGAACAAGGGAGGTGGGCATACGACCCACCCCTACATATTCCAGAGGGAAGCAAACAAAACAGTATCACCCAGGGGCCAGATAAGTGAGCTGTAAAAAATTCTTCCCTGACCCCTCTGAACAAGGCGATCGAGCAAGCTCCTGGAGTATGTTTGTCTACCGGCTAAGAACATTTATAAAGCAATAAATAACATTAAATTACATTTTCAGAGTAAGAGAGGCTAAAAATATCATAGGAGAGACATGGCAAACACTGGTGTGTGTCTGTGTGTGCGTAAGTGTGCCTGGGCCCAGATAGAGGCAGGGGTTGGGGTAGGGAGGGGGTAGGAAAAGGATACGGACCCGTGTTAGGGTGAGGGGATCTGAGCCCAGGACTGGTGTATGTCCGTGTGTGTGTGAGTGTGCCTGGGACCAGTTAGAGGTAGGGGTCGGGGGTAGGGTGGGGGTGGGAAAAGGATATGGACCCGGGTTAGGGTGAGGGGAAGGGGGATTGGGCCCAGGTCCAGGATGTGGACTGATGTGTGTCTGTGTGTACGTGTGTGTGTGTTAACTAAATACTACAACATCCACAGCTGACACGGGGGTAAAGCTGAACCACATCCAGGGAGAGTAAAGCTGTGCCAGGTGCCCCCTGATGGCTATGCAAAATATTTAACACACTCCTAACATTATGAAAACCCTGACGACCTAATACAAATCCATTCTGATCATTTGTGACTCTCTGGGATGGTATCCTGGAGCCTTCTTGCTAAAACTTTACACAGGATTTTTACATCTGAGTTTAGTAAACTTATTGGTCTCATGTTTTCACATCTATCACTGGGCTTCCCTGGTTTTGGTAACAATGTTACCAAAGCACCTCTCAGTGATGGTGGGTGAGAGCCATTTTGAAGTGATTCAGAAAACATCTCTAATAAAGGGGATTGTAGTTAAGCCTTACATTTCTTGTATATATCTATAGGCCATCGGGGCCTGTGGCCTTCCCTGACTTCATGTTATCTATTGCATCTGATATCTCCCCTAAAGTCAACTCTGCCCCAAGCCCCCCACTCTGTCCCTCTGGAACAGTAGGAATAACAAGGCCATCTAAAAGTGTTGTAATAGAATCCAGATGTAATGATTCATCTGAGCTATACAGCTTTTCATAAAAAAGTCTGTAAGCATGATTTATTTCTGACGGGTCCATTGTAAGGTCTCCATCCCCCTTATATATCGCTGTGACAGACCTCTGAGTTTGCAACTTTTTAATTCTCCAAGCTAAGTTTTTCCCCTTGATCAAAAAATGCCAGTTTGGTCCTCAGTAGCCTTAGAAGCAGACATCTCGTTATATTGAGACCTTAGAAGTAGCAGCTCCTGGTTAAGGGCTCTATTCTAGTATCTAGTATTCTAGTATCCTGAAAAACACTCCTCCTAGGGCTTTTATTTTGGCGTCCATTAGATCCATTTATTGATTTACTTTTTTAAATTTGGAACTTGTATAACTAATAATTTGGCCCCTAAAGTAGGTTTTAAATGCATACATACATACAGTAGGCTAGATACAGACATACATAGTGGCAGTTGTGATTTGAATTTGTCATTTGGGGGGGGGGGGGGGGGGGGGACAGTTTTTACATCAGTGGATAAGAAGTGGGTATAACCGTGCAGGGGTACTCAAATACAAATCCTAAAGGTTCACATTTCAACCCCCTAATAATCTAAAGCTCCGTATTTTAAGAAAACAATTAGGCTATAAAACAAATACCCCCCCCCCACCATCTGTTCACCCACCCACCCAACAAAGGTTAATAAAACTATTTCAAGTTGTCTCCTCTTGTCTCCTTTCTCTCCTCCCGTCTCCTCTCCTCACCTCCTATCTCCTCTCCTCACCTCCTGTATCCTCTCCTCCCGTCTCCTCTCCTCCTGCATCCTCTCCTCCTGTCTCCTCTCCTCACCTCCTATCTCCTCTCCTCACCTCCTGTATCCTTTCCTTCTGTCTCCTCTCCTCCTGCATCCTCTCCAATTTCACCCCATTGATTTTTCTGGTTCTTAGCTCTGAATTCTGAGGAAAGGTTGCTTCAAAATGACGTTTGCCGATGTTTTGTTTCATAGAGACGTTTCCAATTGCCACTTCACAAAAGCTACCGTTTCTTGTAGGGGTGCCCAGATCGATCGGCCAGCAGTCGGAATCGGCAGATATTCAGTAAAAATATGAGATCAAGGCGATAATGCTTTCAAGTCGCCGATCACAACAACCGATCAACGGCCAAGTCCTTTTCAAATGCGCATTAACCTAAAACATGTCGGCTCTGTGGAACTAAGCTACTACAGTGTGCGTGAGACAGATGTAACACATGCCATCTGCAATTAATTCTATGCCAGGACAACGCCTGGGGGAAGCAAGGTTAAAAAAAAAAGTTTAAACACAACCCACACACAGTCAGTCTCTCCCACACCCTCCCCCTCTCCCTGTCCTGTCCCCGAGCACGTGTGTGTGTTGCACCGTTCTCTTTGAGGCAGTCTGACAGGTAATGTTGCGGTGGACAAAAATAGATGCTGGACTGAGGGAAATGTGATCCCGGATGAGGACTTCAATTGGAGCGCTTTATTGAGCCTAATCTATGTTCGTTCGCTGGAGCCTCTGGAATGTTACTTTGACTCAGGACTGTGTGTAGAATGTGGTCACTACTCCATCTCGTTAAATCATGTTGTGCAACCTAGACTGCACGCACATGGTATTGTTTATAAACATGTATACACGTTGAACATATAGATAATTATATATATGATATACATATTGAGGTAGAAAAACAAAAGATGTGGATGGGAGGCCTGTCACGGGCAAAGCCGTGCCCTAGAGGAAGAACTCATGCACCGTTTTAACTTAATAGAGTCAGGCCTGAATTAAGAATTCAGAGACCCCTGGGCCAGTCTCTTGTGGAGGCCCCCCACATACACGTGCTCGTACGCAATACACTACTAGCATACTATTTGTTGGAAACTCCTGTACTTGTATAGTATTTACACTGGCAGGCTACAGCATACAACTTTCAGGACAATATCAACACTGTATAGCTTCATACAGGATTTACACTGGCAGGCTACAGCATATTATCACACATTTCAGGACATAATATACCTGTAGAAAGCTTCATGATTTACACTGACAGGTTACAACATATAGCCTAATCACATATTTCAGGACAATATACCTGCAGAAAGCTTCATACAGGATTCACACCACATGATGGTATAGCAAGGCATTAGTGTCACTAGGTTTTGCTGTTGCAGCCCAAAGTAAGCCTACTCAAACATGCAAACACGCCTACTGGTGCTCTACCTCCACCAAGTTCTATGATTCAGTCTTCCATCAATCTCAGTTACTCATTCACACACACACACACACACACACACACACACACACACACACACACACACACACACACACACACACACACACACACACACACACACACACACACACAAACACACACACACACACACACAACACACACACACACACAGCTCCTTTAGCCTCCTACCATTAGGCCAACCTTACAAGGCCTACTCTGGACCCAATTTGATGGATGAAATGAATTTAAATGGAAACTGTACCTCTATACCAGCTCCTATAACAAAACGGAAAAATATGGCTG
This sequence comes from Borostomias antarcticus, assembly GCF_949987555.1. Classification (NCBI taxonomy): domain Eukaryota; kingdom Metazoa; phylum Chordata; class Actinopteri; order Stomiiformes; family Stomiidae; genus Borostomias; species Borostomias antarcticus. The sequence continues at coordinate 2,344,334 of NC_140246.1, read as the reverse complement.
ATATTTGGCTCATAGACGATCAGTATCGGCCACAACTCCTCTTGTGATATTCTGTTCTTTGCTGAGTGATAGGAACTGTACACTCGTTTTGTCAAGAGCACAGATCGAACTAGGCTAAATGAAAATAAGCTGCAGTGAGAATGCTCATTCAGGCAAAGGGCAGTGGGATTCTGCTGGGAGTAGGGAGTAGGTGAACGCACTTTCAGCATGTTGATCTATTAACTAGGAATTGTGCCATCTGTCCAGCCTTGTGAGACCACCCTGATTTCGCGAGCTCACATTCAGTTTCTCTCGCAAATCAGTCTTGATACTGTCCATAGAGATATGTTCGTGCCAAATCAGAAAACGATCTCATGGTTCTCCGCAGGAAACCGGTGGCCTGTCTGCTCCGAGTAGGAAATGAGTCCTTACCCCAAGTGAAGGAGTTCAAGTATCTGGGGGTCTTGTTCACAAGTGAGGGAACCATGGAGAGGGAGTTTGGCCGGAGAATCGGAGCAGCTGGTGCGGTTCTGCAGTCGCTTTACTGCACTGTTGTGACGAAAAGAGAGCTGAGCCAAAAGGCAAAGCTCTCGATCTACCGGTCTATCTTCGTCCCCACCCTCACCTATGGTCACCTATGAAGGATGGGTCATGACCGAAAGAACGAGATCACGGATACAAGCGGCCGAAATGAGTTTTCTCCGGAGGGTGGCTTGGTTCTCCCTGAGAGATCGGGTGAGAAGTTCAGTCATCCGGGAGAGACTCGGAGTAGAGACGCTGCTCCTTTGCGTCGAAAGGAGCCAGTTGAGATGGTTCGGGCATCTAGTGAGGATGCCTCCTGGGCGCCTCCCTAGGGAGGTGTTCCAGGCGTGTCCAGCTGGGAGGAGGCCGCAGGGTAGACCCAGGACTAGGTGGCGGGACTACATCTCCGCACTGGCCTGTGAGCGGCTAAAGATTCCCCAGGCAGAGCTGGTTGATGCTGCCAGGGAAAGGGATGTCTGGGGCCCCCTGCTGGAACTGCTGCCTCCGCGACCCGACCCCGGATAAGCGGATGAAGATGGATGGATGGATGGATGGATGGATGGATGGATGGATGGATGGATGGATGGATGGATGGATGGATGGATGGATGGATGGATGGATGGATGGATGGATGGATGGATGGATGGATGGATGGATGGATGGATGGATGGATGGATGGATGGATGGATGGATGGATGGATGGATGGAGAAAACGATCTCGCCAATCAGCGTTGGTTGTGAGGAATTTGAAATACAAAGAGCTACACTGGGCGGGTTTAGGTGTGACAGTGAGGAGTGGTTGAAGTTAGTGCATGATAGATAGATAGATAGATAGATAGATAGATAGATAGATAGATAGATAGATAGATAGATAGATAGATAGATAGATAGATAGATAGATAGATAGATAGTTCCAGTCACCTGCCAAGTATTTTTGAAAGTGCCGTCCTTTTACAGTTTCTAGTGGAGAGTTCCTAGATGGTTATTCGAAGCAAACCATCTGGGGCACCAGGTTATCTACCATCTGTGGGCGATTTTGAGAAATCCAAGTATTCAATTCAATGCTTGAATGAACATATCCTCCCTGACGATAAAAATGAATGATCAGAGAGGAGGAAATCAAAAGCAGAGATATGGACTCCACCCCATCCCCACCGGAAAGCTATTTATTAACAGAAAAAATCTGTAAACATGATTCCTTGCTCAACTGCCTGTGTTCCTAAGCTTGACCTGAACATCCTTCCCAGACACTCTGGATATTCAAAATCTGGCAGCACTCTTTACTATCATTTCAATCTGCTCGGATCAACCCTCCTCACTTGGAATGAGCAGTTAATGACGTTGGCCATGAAATACACAACCTTCTCCTCATTGACCAGCAGTATATATACAGTCTAGCAATATATTGTCATCATCCATCTTATTCATCCATCTTTCTCCGCCACACTTTCACTGGACTGCTCGCTCCCAGGAAGTTCTTTCCCTCCCCTCTCCACGTCACTCTCACTCTTAACCACCTTGACTGCCTCGGCGTGAGAAATATCCATGTTCACCCCCCTGCACTTCCACTGCCTTCATTCTCAGTTCACAGCCACCATGGGCCGCACTATGTGCACCTCCGCCGTTAAGCTCCACCCCCTCTGCAGATTTCTCATATTCATGATCACCTCCAGACATCCCTTTAGCTTCCCTTTACCTCGCTGCAATACTGTACGTCCACACTTTTGGCATTTTAAACACCTCAAAGGAGGCGGGACACATGCTATTACTTTATAACTCAATATGCCCCACTGTCACTTTATCAGGCAACACCCTCTCTTGGAAATCCAGCAACACAGACAAACTATCAAATCTCTGACCTCCCTGTCTGGTTTGCGGACGTTTAATGCCAATAACCTTAGTTCCTTTTATGCTCGCCCTCCCCTTCTACAATTCTTCCTCCACTGGGTTACAAAACACCCATCACCTGTTTTCTTAGCAGTCTCCACCAATTTGTTACAAACTTTATTCAACTTCATCATGTCTGTGGGGGTGGGGAGTGCTCAGTCCTTTTGATTTACCATGATAAGTGCTTTTGGATTCCATTTTAATCAAAATGTGATAGAAGTGATGCACGCACATTCGAACGGATAGTTACAGGTGCTCGACTAAAACATGACATGAGTAAAGAATAGAAGTCTGCACACTGTCTTAATGCCCGCTGATCTGTCTGACTTCCTGCTCCTGAAGAAGGGGGGAGGGGTACTGCATCATAGGGGTGGAGCAGACGGCCTACAGGACTACCGCTTCCCTGAGAAAACCCTACTACTGCTGGGGTAGGTCCACAAAATGTTAGAGTTATTAATGACTTATTAAATGTTTGTTAATAATTGGTTAATGATTTAAAACTACACCTTATAGTTGATAGTTGATCCACCTACAGCTGGCCCCAGCTGGCCTTCCATCAGGCGACCCATCTTAACACAAATGCATGTTTAGAAGTAACAAATCATCATGTAAAGGTTAATAAATATATTTGATAATACCATGTTCATGAGTTATAGACCTCCTGTAGGTGGTAGTTATAGTATGCAGTATTTGGATGGTTATTTTTCGGATTGCTTGGGCACCCTCTGTAAATCATTAGCGCTTGTCCTGGGCTACATCTGGGCCATATTTGGTGCTATTGGACAATTTTGCACAGCTGCCATAAACTGCCATGACTCATAGTATATCACTAAGTTTCATGCAAATGCACTTTGAATTGCCTTGTTGCTGAAATGTGCTATACAAATAAACTTAACTTGTCGTTCATAAGGCCCCCCAACTATGAGAGACAACTTTATCTACCCCTGAAATCCATCAAGGGGGGTAGGGATGGGGAAAAGTACAGGTAAACTAACCCAGGAACTCAGTCAAAGGGGAAATCATGGACATTCTGGAATGTCATTCACCAATTATGTTTTGGGCCAAGTCATGGAAAATCAGGGAATGTTGTTAGTAGCAGTTTTAGATTTTAGTTCATCAAAGCATTCATCAAAATTATATATTTTCATTGAGTCTTTTTCTTTATCGGTTTTTTTTCCATGCGTTTCCGGTGTTGTGTGTGGTTGTTATGGTTACTTGATTTTTCAGCCCCCATTCATCCTCCTCTAGCTCTTTCATCTTTTCTTTTTCATTAAAGGTCATGAACATCCAGCTTTTAAGTCACTGAATTTTATTAGTAGATATGGAGAGCTCCGCAGACCAGGTAGCTCCCATTAAAAATACATTTAAAAATAATAATTTTAACGTGAACTATTTGATGTGGCGGAACTCAACATTTTGTGACCCAACCTAATAGGTATTGCATATTGCATGTGGTTGACTGTGCATGTTTTTTTTAATCTCTTTTGTTTTTTTAATCTTTTCTCGTAAACCCTCTTAGTCACACATGGGGAACTTTATAGCAGCAAAGTGTAAAGAGTCAAATAATAATAAGAAATAAACAAGAACGCATAAATAAAGATTTCACATACTGTGCAGTGATTTGTCAGTTCAGTTGTGGTATGTGGTCTACTGGGAGCAGCGCTGATTGTGTGGTCTGCCAGGGAGGAAGGAGCTGTGGTATCGCTCCTTCGCTGCTGGGTGAAGCAGTCTGTTGCTGAAGGAGCTCTCCAGCGCTGTCACAGTGTTGCGCACGGGAGAGTGAGAGTCGCTCTTCATCAGAGATGACAGCTTATGGCGGCTGTAGCTCAGGAGGTAGAGCGGGCTGTCCAATGATCGTAGGGTGGTCAACAGAGATGGATCTGTCTGGGGTGGGGCAAGGTAGGAGGTCACATGGTTAGGGTCAGGTAAGGGGCTGACTGGTTAGGTTTAGTGATAGGGTTAGGGGAGGTAATAGTTGTAGTTGGTAAGGTGGTCACGTGCAGGGGTGAAAATTAACTTTTTGGCTCACGGTGAGTCACTTGCCAAGGGGACTGTAGATGAAAAAATCTACCGGCCAAGTTTTTTGTTTTTTTTCAGATAGCCTTCCGAAATCTAGTCGCCAATTGGAAATTGTACCTGCATTTTGCCTGTGGCAGGTGTTCATTTGTGGTTATCACTGATTTGTCTTCAGCATGTACCTTGATGTACTCATCACTTTATTTATGGATTAAAAAGACTACACTACCTTGGACCTGAACATCTTACTTTACACCCTTATACAGTAAGTAACATTAACAGTATGTCCTTTTGTCATGTTACATAGGCCTCTCTGTTTTTTTACATTAATGCGTGATGACGGATCTGACTTGTGACTTGATGTTCATCCTGCTGAGCCTCGTCACTTAACTGACTCAGACATGCGACCACTGTCTTGTTCACAGACAGAAACAGTATAACCCCCCACTCTAAGACACGTACGCACGCACGCACACACACACACACACACACACACACACACACACACACACACACACACACACACACACACACACGCTGTGTGCCTGTTCTGGATGACTGTGACATCGACTTCAATGCTGTCATTGTGTAACTGTTTAGTATATGAAAGGTCAAATGAATCAAAGTGGTAGATGAATCAGACTCTCTTCTGAGGCATTCAGACACGGACACAGCTCAACTACAGTACAGACTCATATCCTCAGATGTTGTGTATGATCTGGAATATTGATTTTCAACTTTATTCAGAATCCTTTCAACAATATTTTGTTATCTTCTATCTGGAATTCTGAGAAAAAAACAGCACAATGTTGGCTTTGTCTGACAACCTTGTTGTATGAGTCTCAAGGCTGGTCAAGACAGAATAGCATAGATGCTTGGGGGTTCAAAAACAAAAAAAATTTTTTTTAAGGATTTAGGATTAGGTCAGATTTTTAAAGTGTGAATGTTTTGTCTGTGTGTGTTTGTTTTAACACAGGCCAGATGTAAAAAAAAAAAAAGACAAAAAAATCTAAGACGCGGATGAATCTGTTTGTGTGTGTGTGTGGTGCGTGCGTACAGTATGTGTGACTGCATGAGAATGTACAGTATGAATGGTTGTGACACATGGAACAGTAGAGCCCGTAGGCGGCACTTACCGCACTAGAAAAGCTTCATCAGTCCTGTAAGGAGAGCCAGCCTTCAGTCCACGGCACAGCCGAATGTACTTGCAAGTACATTTGTCGTCATGACAAGTCCTCCATACGAACAGGGATTCACTGGATTTCATCTCTTTCTCTGACTCTTCTGGTTCAAGTTCCTTATGAAGAGCAAGGTACAATTTAAGATTTCATGCTTTTTTTTATTATGATTCATGTTTAAGTATTCTAATTTCTATGTTTAACTTGAGGATCAGGGTACTGGAGGAAATGTACAAGCCCTAGAAACAATTAGGCCATTACACCTGAACAAATCTTGATTTTTGCTTTCTTTGGTTGTTTGACTTCATAATAGATGCTCAAATCACATAATTTAATAAACATTAAGGTTAAGATACTTTCTCTCCTGCTTGTGGGTTGAAATAATGCAGCCTTTTATGTGCCTCCCCAGATCTGGACAACTTGTGTCCTTCTGTATGTGTTTACAAGTCTGGAGTCTTGCTCTGGAGTTTCTGGGAACCCAATAACAAATGACATGAGTAGACTGTTGCTACTGGTAAGAGCTCACATGTCCTACACAGTAGCCACAGAGCGTTAACTGAAAGACCTGCTGTAGACATCAGCACCTTGCCTCCCATCTAGATTCAATATATCCGAAGTTATGTATCCATAATGCATGCAGCTTGTTCATAGACATGATGATCCTGATCCTGGCCTGCCTGATTGTACTGTATGTCTTTGACTAGCAAATAAGTCCTCATAGCTTAGATTTGTTACAGTCAGAAACAATATTGTGTTACTGTAATAGTAAATGTGCTGTACAAGTAATGCACTTTAATTTTACAGAAACAGAACATTCCAAAGGATTATCAAATTCCTATTCATTATATTCCCAAAGAAATGGTGAGTATACAAGATATATTTCAAAAACAAATCATCATGTAATACAATTAAGGAGAATGCAGCAAACTTTGTTATAGGCCACTGACTCAAACCATCTTATCCCCCTTGTCCAGAGTGGCATGTGCTGGGTTATGCTTAATATCTATCCTTTGGAGGAAAGTCTGAAGGAACTAGCCCAGATGTTCGGTGCCATCTCTTCCAACAGAGATAACATAATCATCTTCATCACAATGCTACAGAGTCTACGCATCCAGCTGGACCACAAAGAGCTGGTAATACTGTTGTTGTCAAGCCTGAACATCTATAAACACAATTTGCTAACTGCAGTAAACAATGCAACTATCCTAACATCTTTCTGTAATTCTCTTTCAACAGGAGGCTACAATGCAAATCTTCCATTGCCACTACAGGGAGGAGAAACAGTTATCTGGACATTATTTTGACTATGTGAAAGAGCTTTTAAATTCTGCAGCTCATGGAGAAATACTGTCTCATTGCAAGCCTCCTCCATGTCGCTCTCCAAACAGTCATTTAACAGGTAAGAATCCTTACATGTCCAATCAAACAAACTCCAATACAACCTCACTACGGATCAATTTCACAATTTCAAAGCAGGGAAACACAGCACCATCCCTAGGCCTTAGCCACTTTAGACCTTTCCTATATTAACCTTTTAGTAAACAGGCCCTTCCCCAATACAACGCAGTCTGGTAGTTTTAGTGTAACCTGGTCTAAAAAATTGTAGGTGAGTGGCTGGCCCGGCCGTGATTGGGCGGCTCGTGATTTGGATCCTCTTCAAAATTTGATGAGTTCTAAGTTGCCCCATGCTACACCCCTCCACCAAGTTCCATGAAAATTTGTCTGGTAGTTTTTGCATAGTCCCGGTCCAAAAAATGAATGACAGTGAATGGCCAGCCATGTTTGGGCGGCTCGTGGATCCGGTTCCGCAATTGGGATCCGTTCCAAAATGTAATGGGTTCTTCTCATGGGTTCTTCCCACGCTACACCCTTCCACTGAGTTTCTTGAAAATCGCTCCAGTAGTTCTCCTGCTCGTAATCCTGCTGACAGACGGGACGGCCAGATGTATACATGCTACTGAAAACATCACCTCTCGCCCTGCGCTGTCGATGGGGTGCATCACCTCTCGCCCTGCGCTGTCGATGGGGTGTATCACCTCTCGCCCTGCGCTGTCGATGGGGTGCATCACCTCTCGCCCTGCGCTGTCGATGGGGTGTATCACCTCTCGCCCTGCGCTGTCGATGGGGTGCATCACCTCTCGCCCTGCGCTGTCGATGGGGTGCATCACCTCTCGCCCTGCGCTGTCGATGGGGTGTATCACCTCTCGCCCTGCGCTGTCGATGGGGTGTATCACCTCTCGCCCTGCGCTGTCGATGGGGTGTATCACCTCTCGCCCTGCGCTGTCGATGGGGTGCATCACCTCTCGCCCTGCGCTGTCGATGGGGTGTAGGTAAACAGATGCAATTTGTGCATTTCCCGCCAGTTAAGCTTAGGTATTCCAATCATGTGGTTAGGTTAGGGTTACTATTCATTAAGGTTAGTTGGTTGGGTCTACTTCAACAACAAAAAGCACTAGCAAAACAAAAACACTGCTGGGATTGAACTTGGGAGACCTTACAGGCACAGCATTGCCCAACCTGCCTCTTGTGTGGCATGTCTTAATTTAGTATACAAATTGCATCTCCTAATTAAATGCATGGCAAAACGCCTACAATAACGTTCACACAGTTAATGCTTCACGTTTCCTATCCACGGTAATGATAAAAACACGCTGTTCTGGCAGACTTTGCTCTGATTCAACAATTTTTTTTTAGTATCTGTCCAGTCCAACCCCAAACCAGTGTCCAGCATAATCTTCTACATCACACAGGATTCACAGCACACTGATGATCATCCACCTAGTCTAAGGACAAACTTTCGCTACAACAATCAAACAAACGTCGAGACACTATCTGAATAATGCTCATAGGATATCCTCACTATATAGTACACAAACTGCTCTCATTCACATGCAGCATTGCCCACTGAATCACACCCTGTTCACTCCAATCATACAGTACCAACACACCACAACGTTTACTGGATCTAGACATTTTTATGCTGCCAACATGCCTCTCTTCCAAAATAAATGACTATGAATAAAGGTTTTTGTTGTTTTTTGTGCTGTTGTCTTCACAGGAAGCCAATTACAGGACAATGAAAGTGCTCGTTCCAGGAGAAGCCTCTTCTCCCTGCTTCTCATCCCTGCCACAGCCAGTGCGTTCCTCCTAGTGTGTGTGGTAAGTTGACGGTGTAGTTAGTGGCGTGTGCTTGGTGTGTGTGGTAAGTTTACAGTGTAGTTAGTGTGCTTGGTATGTGTGGTAAGTTTACGGTGTAGTTAATGGTGTGCTTGGTGTGTGTGGAAAGTTTACGGTGTAGTTAGTGGTGTGTGCTTGGTGTGTGTGGTAAGTTTATGGTGTAGTTACTGTAGTTGTGTGCTTAGTGTGTGTGGTAAGTTTATAGCATAGTTAGTTGTGTGCTTGGTGTGTGGTACTGTATGTTGTGTGCTTTGTGTGTGTGTGGCTCTGTCCACTGTCTCTGTCTGTGTGTAGTACTGTTTGTAATCCTAGCTGTATACAGTGGGGTGCTTGGGGTATCCCCCAGCGGGGATACACTTTAATCCATGGAATTAAATACTGTATCAATACTCTATCCAAACTGTGCACACATTGTACTGTAGGTCTCTTGGGTGGATCATGGTAGGAGCATACTGTGTGTGTGTTGTTTTAGACGATTGAAGATGTTTTTTGGTTGTTTTTACAGCTCAAATTCAGAAGAGGGTGCTTCCGACAAAGGAACCTTGAGAATGGGCAGACAACGCTGTCCTCGGAAGTGGAACGGACTACAACTGTCCCCATTCCACTCCAGCCTTTTCCATCTAACACACCGGCAATGGAGGTGGTGTGATCTGAACGGCGGCATAGAGAGAGGAGCTGCACGTGTCATCAGTAGTGTCACTCTGAAGTTTGGTCTCTCTGGGCTGGCCTCAAATGGACTGCACATATATAGCGCCTTTCTACCTTAACGGACAATGTGCTTTACAATGGCCTCTCATTCACCCATTCACACACCAGTGGTGGCCAGCTGCCATGCAAGGCGCTAGCCTGCTCATTGGGACCAAGTTGGGGTTCAGTGTCTTTGCTTAAGGACAATTGGACATGTGGACGAGGAAGAGCTGAGATTCGAACCGCTGACCCTGCGGTCATTGGACGACCTGCTCTACCTCCTGAGCCACAGCCGCCCCTAAAGGTTCCATCATTCAGAACTTGTATGACTCTGAACTGGTAAAAGAGATTTGGTTTCACTTTCTCACTAAACTGGTGTTGATCCTAGCCGGTATCCCCTTGGAGTGGAATTACTTTTAACTGGAATCACTAAGTTGAATGAGGTGGCCTTCCACTGAAACAGTATCACAGACATGGTTACACTTTGAACTGGATTTCTCAAATGGAGAGACCAGTGACTGACTCTTACTTGTTTACCAAAGTCATATCATAAGAGTATGGCAAATTACTTCTGAGTGTGTGTGTGTGTACTTGTGTGTTTGTGTACTTGTGTGTATGTGTGCACGTGTGTGTGTGTGTGTGTGTGTGTGTCTGTGTGTGTGTGCATGTGCAGTCTGGATGATCTCAATGAGGAGCATAAGAGGGTTTTGTTCTCGCCACAAAAGAAAAGAGCCGTAGGCAGAAGGAAATACCAGTTCCAAGCGAAACAGATCCAAATGAATCACTAACCGCATAAACCTCATCTTAGACAGCAGGATATCAGGCTCCTCTGGGGAAGCTCTTAACTTTGACCCCCCGAATCTTAACTTTGACCCCCCGAACATATGACACCCCATGGTGGGAATCTGTGCCAGGGTCGTCTGGCTGAGATCTCACGTCACTCTAGCAATGTGGTGGGGCGTAGATAGAAGATTTTAGACATAACATACAAATGTGGGAGCATTTATATACACGAAAAGGAAAGGAAACCACACCCTTGTACTGTTTGCAGTACAATTTATTTTTAAAATGTAATTAGATGTTTTGAGCTTCTGCTCTTCAGGTCGAATGATTTGACCTGATGAAAAGCAGACGCTCAAAACTTAAAAATAAAGTTGAGTTTGGAGCACACGGTACAAGGGTGCAGGTTCTATTCCTTTTCACTGACTATTTCTTAACCCAGCATCCCAAGAAGTGATGTGCATATTCTACCTACTTTGTATATATAAACATGGCATGAATAAACATTAAGTATGCTGTACTGTACATGTGAGTATCTAAAAGGAGCAAGGGATGTTTTCATGTGGATAATTGAAGTTTGTGATTGAACATTTGTATAATGCATTATAAATATAATCTGACATGTCACATCTGAGCCCCTCAATTGACCACCATGTGACCGTCTCTTCCCCCTCAGCACCTGCAGTAGGTCCCAGCTGTAGCAGTGCAGTCACAGTTCAGTCTGACTGGGGGAGGTTTTTGTACTGCTCTCTTTACCGCTGTGTGAAGAACACTGGCCCACTGTTGTATCTCTGACAGTAGTAATGTATCTTCAGTCTGGACTCCACGGATGGTCAGAGAGAAGTCACTTCCAGATCCACTGTTGTTGACTTCGAGATGGGAGGTCTGGCAAAATTGTCCTAAATAAATCAAGAGTTTTGGCACTTCTGCTGCATGTTATTGTTGGTACCAGTCAGGGCACTGGTATCTCCAACATCCACCAAAACAGTGGAGATTCAGAACGTGTGGGACAACAGCTTTCACAACAGACGTCTGGGTCACAGTGAGTCATCGTCTGGATTATGAATCCAGTGAATCATTACACGTCACCAATTTTGTTCTGTCACATGATGATGATGATGATGCAGCCTATTAAAACATCTCCGTTTTAAACATCTCAGTTACAGTCATTTCATACAGTGGTTTCTGAATATTAATCTTACTTGGCCTCAAAATAAACATCAACAATTCAGATGATTGGTCGATCGATCGATAGATAGAAGCCTTTATTTAGACAAGGAAGACCATACTCTCTTTTACAGATATGCCCTGCTTACAAACAACATATACAGTAATACAGTAGCAAAGTACAAAAAAACTACAAGAACAGTGACAGCGTGCAGACAACAATGACAATCTACAAACAACGAATACAGTAATACAGTAGCAGAGTACAAAAAATCTGAATCAGAATTTGTTTTTTTTTGCAATGCAGTTTTTCAACGTACTAGGAGTTTGCTTTCAGGCGTGGTGCATAACATGGAGACAACATTGGACAGGGTGCAGGGACGAGACCGGACAGCGCAAAGACAGGACAGTGCAAAGAGCGAGTACAAAATGCTAGTGCAAAAAGGATAAACTAAGAAAAAGAACAATACAAAAAGTAGTGCAGTCAGTGTACACAGTGATCGAGCAGGGTGTAATGTGTATGTGGGTGTGTATGTGTACATATGTGATCGAGCAGGGTGTAATGTGTGGGTGTGTATGTGTACATATGTGATCGAGCAGGGTGTAATGTGTATGTGAGTGTGTATGTGTACATATGTGATCGAGCAGGGTGTAATGTGTATGTGGGTGTGTATGTGTACACAGTGATCGAGCAGGGTGTAATGTGTATGTGGGTGTGTATGTGTACATATGTGATCGAGCAGGGTGTAGTGTGTATGTGAGTGTGTATGTGTACATATGTGATCGAGCAGGGTGTAATGTGTATGTGGGTGTGTATGTGTACATATGTGATCGAACAGGGTGTAATGTGTATGTGGGTGTGTATGTGTACATATGTGATCGAGCAGGGTGTAATGTGTATGTGGGTGTGTATGTGTACATATGTGATCGAGCAGGGTGTAATGTGTATGTGGGTGTGTATGTGTACATATGTGATCGAGCAGGGTGTAGTGTGTATGTGAGTGTGTATGTGTACATATGTGATCGAGCAGGGTGTAGTGTGTATGTGAGTGTGTATGTGTACATATGTGATCGAACAGGGTGTAGTGTGTATGTGAGTGTGTATGTGTACATATGTGCGCGACATGATACGTGAGTGGGGAGGTTATGTGCAAGTGTCTCAGTAGTGGCGGGATCTGTAGTGGAGTGGGAACTGGGGGGGGGGGGGGGGGGTGAGCCTTGTTGATAAGGCTGATGGCCGTGGGGAAGAATCTGCCTCTGTGGCAAACTCAAACTCTCTAGCGCCACTGTAATGGATTTTAACTGATCTAGTCAAAAAGGATTTACCAAGATTCGCTCAAAAGGTTAAGTCTGGTTTATTGAGAAAACATACGAGCGCAAGGACTTCCTGGACAACGCAACATGAGTGGTTTATCCAAAGAAGTGAAGCCTCCTGATCTTGTGCTGACTTATATTCAAGCAAAACACAGGTACGGCGCTTCCAGGATGTGATTGGCTAATCCATTGTACGTCATGTGAAATGGCAGGCGTGGCCGAGAATACAGACATGTGACATGAGAGAAGGCGGCAATTTCTTGGAGACAAAAGGACAAAGGATGGTTATTCTGGAGTAGACATTTCTAGGTGTGTGGACCTCCTGGAGGCTACCCTGTCTATGTGAACGGTTGAGGGAGGTGGTGAATTACAAAAGGAGAGAGAGTGAACAAAGGTTTAAGGTGTTTGGAATAGAAAGGTCTTGAGGCCGGATGTAAATTCTATAACACCACCAACCTGTCAAAGTTAGAAGTGTGTTTATTCTGAACCATCTGCCCGATTTTCTAAACTGCGGTAAATGGTAAATGGACTGCACTTATATAGCGCTTTTCCACCTTAGCGGCACTCAAAGCGCTTTACAATGGCCTCTCATTCACCCATTCACACACACATTCACACACCAATGGCGGTAGCTGCCATGCAAGGTGCTAACCTGCTCATTGGGAGCAATTTGGGGTTAGGTGTCTTGCTCAAGGACACTTCGACATGTGGACAGTTGGAACTGGGATTCGAACCACTGACCCTTCGATCACTGAACGACCCGCTCTACCAACTGAGCTACAGCCGCGGTAGGGATTCAAATGTGGCTATGGCGCAGGTTGTACTTCCTGCTTGGCCCCCACAGCTATATTTCTTTAAGTGTTTGCAGGGTAATAAGGGATGGGAGCTTGTTATGTTTGTCCAGAGTTTATGGCCTTGCATAAATGAAGTCTCCGACGTAACTTCAGGCGAGGCACGGATGAAAATGCCGGGCTAATCATTGGGATTGTGGCGGGGTGTAATCGAGTCCAGATATATACCATGGGCTTAACTATACCGGCTGTTTGACAACGGCCCTCTCACAGCTAGGGCTGAGACCCTCAGGCATGCACTAACTCAAGAGGCTGGATTCCCTGCACAGATGCTGTCCAACCAAATGAACAGAGGCAGAGGCTGTGGTGCATCATAAAGTTCCACATGGGCGATTTTATAGGCAAGTGCCCCCCCTTATTGGCCAGCCCAACTCTGCTCAAATTCTTAATATTATTATTTATTTTTTTACTAATTAACACAATTATTAAGTACATAATTGTGGTTTGTACCAGTTTGTGTTAAGTCATCATTCATTTTAAAAGTTCATTCATTACTTAAACTAGGCTACCTTTAAAAATATATATATTCTTATGTTTTTTTTTCCTCACGTCAAAGTGCCCCCCCTACTCCCAGAGGGTAAAATCGCCTATGAAGTTCCATATACATTTTATTTAAACCCAATAGAATTTCTCATCGTGACAGGGAAAAGAAAATAATAAACACTTGGGGTGGGGGCAGGGTTATATCTGTGGGCAATATATGGTAACTTGGGCCTTCTCTGGGCTGCGCATAATTAAGGCCAGGGACTACTAGTCAGGGCATAATACATCACTCGTGATTAGGGACCACACATATTTATACAAATATTCACACTATTATAGGTATATCACACCACACGTCGATCAAGCTAGCATGCAGTATCATCACACAGCAGACAGCACACAGGAGTAGTCTAGAGGCCGGCCTAGCCAGCTCGGGAGGTTTAGGCCCCAAAACATAACCCAACAAAAGAAAACCCAACACAAGTATGGCACATAGGCTCGACTAATACCAGGGAAAACAGTGGCAATCACTGGACACCACCTGTGGCCAGGAGTCAAGGTCAAGGTCAACTTTATTTATAAAGCACGTTTAAAATCAACCGAAGTTGCACCAAAGTGCTGTACAATATATAAAATAAACTAAAACAAAAAACAGAATAAAGTGCACATAATCACAGAACAATAAAAGGACAGGACACAAAACAGGACAGGGGATGTAGGCTATCAGGCCTCAAAAGCCAGTGAGGAGTCAGCCTTAGTGCATCACAGTATAATTAGTGCAATGACAAATGTTTGTAGCTTTTAGGCGTGAGTCCCAGCCCAGTTGATAACCCTCCGTTGCGGGTTGGGGGGATGCTACGGTCGGCTGGGATCCTGCCTTTCATAACTAACCAGCAACTGGTCAGTGGACTGTACCAGGCAGCCTACGTTATGTCTGAATCAAATAACATTATCAAACAAGCTTGGGAACTAGCTGGCTAGCATAATTTAAGCATAACAATCCAACGGCTAACTCCCCCAAAAGAACCCCTCCACTGCACAAGCTTCTCACCAACCCCAATAATAATAAGCACAAGCTACTGAATGCAACGTTAGCCCTGCTAACGGAGATAATGAATTTGGAGGAGAGTGTTGCAGCTGGTGCTAAACGAGGCAAATGAAGAACATGTTGTGGATTATTATCACAGCCATTCCACAGTTTGGATTATACAGAAAGGTGAGGATTGAGCCTGTTGAAAATGCCTGCCGAGCCGGAGCTCGTCACTTTCACTGGATGACTCGAGTAGCATGCTACATTTATCTCGCATACTAAGCATTTTTCGTGGAGTAGTATGTACTAAATAGCATGTAGCAGGCGAGTTGCAGTACTGTACATACTATATAGCATGACGCATGTAGTATGGACATTCGGACACGGCCCTTTACTCTGGATCACCTGCTGCAGATCAGAGGAAAGCCAGTCCTGCCACCTGGACTTTTCCGGAAAGAGGACCTGTAGTGAAACAAGTCCAGCACATCGCAGACCTCTGCTGTCCCGGCTCCTCCTTTCCACATCCTCAACCTCAAACTGCTCCCAATGAGCAAGCTAGCACCTTGCATGGCAGCTGGCCGCCATTTGTGTGTGAGCTCAAACGGCCCGGCTGGTAAGACACACACCCACACCCCTGCATGTGCTCTCAAAGAAGTTAGATACACACGCACGCCACTTCAGGTTGTCTCACACACAGACACGCACGCAAACGCGCACGCACACGCGCACACACACTGGCTGCTCTAGTGTGTACCTCCACCCGCACCTGAAAACCATGAGGGGGCCTCTACAAGACAAAACACAGCCAGAGTCAGTGAGTGTAGGTAGTAACATCATATCACGTACACTACACTTCAGGCAGTGGACTGAGTTGGAGTGAGGGGGGTTGTGGGTTGTGTAGTCTGTGGTACCTGGGAGGATGTAGACTCCCAGGGCCCTGTCAACTGCAGACTTCACCACAGAGTTGTTACTGTAGGTAAGCCCCAGCGAGCACTGTAATGCACATCTGGTTCTTGTCCTACACACACACACATACACACACAGTGTAGTCAAACAATATTAGCTGCACTGAAGTTGTTTTTAGGGAATAGAGGAAGGGGAGGAGAAGGAGAGCGGTCAGGAGAGGAGGGGACCCTCACGGGCAGCTGAGAGAAGGACCCTCACGGGCAGCTGAGAGGCTAGCTATCGCTAGATAGCTTTGTGTCCACTTCTATGTTGTTTGGCCCACCCACACACCCTGAAAAGCAAGCAATCGCAAATACATTACACATCAAGCAGCAAAGACTGACTCCGTCGAACAATGCTTATACACATGGTAGTAAGCCTGGCTATGGAGCTGTGTTAGCTAGTAAATAGGCTGTATACGGCCAGGTTGTGGTTGTGTCATGAACACGTACAGATCATCCCTGAGTTGATTGGAGATTCAGAGATTGAGCGATGATACATTTTCCGCAACTAGCCAACATTTCAACCGAGATTGAAATTGAAGCTTGTAGCCGAGATTCAAGCTCTTTGGTCCGGGTTAGCAAACCACATTCACTGGTTGTGGGATAGCTACAGTAAATGTACTATGAGTTGGGCTAGTAGCTTCATAAGTAGTATTAATAAGCTACAGTACATAGTTCTTGACAATATATTCCCACAGAAAGGCAAGAAAACAATTACCTGTCTAACAGAAATTTCGCAACCTGTTTTCAATCGTTTCAATTCCTTGACCTCCCAGTGCCCGAATGCACCACCGAGGATGACTCTCGTTGCACTCACAACTTTGATTATGGTGACCTTGTGCATGTTAGATTCAGCACATCACAGTGCACTGCATTTTCTCAAAAATTGTAAAGCTCTAACTCATCATTGTACACTGTACTCCACGGCTGTCTGGCTTTCGTTGACCTTGCGGAGGCTCAGTCATTGATAAAGCTATCCTAGGTAAACTCCCAACCTACATCTGCTCTCTGATTGCACAGAGATCTGTCAGTAGTTAGAGTCTGAGACCACGTTATGTGATCCTGGCGTCTGTGCTAGGACTGAACTGGGAAAGAAGGCTCTTATCTGCTCATCTTACCTAGAATAGCCTTTCAAAAGATCTAAAGCTAATGGAATTGGTCTCTCTGCCTGCTTTTAAAGAATTTATAAGCTCATTATTAAATTATTCTGTTGGTACGTGTCAATGTTATTAGGTAGCGCAGGTGCAGCTTTACAGCTTCCTATTAGCAGACAGCACCATAGTTGACAAAACCACACTTGCACATCATTAGAATTTCAATTTTTTTTACTGAATGTGGAAACTCAATACTACCTGAGTACATTTCAACATGCTGCTATCAGTGCTCAGTCTGTTTATGTGATAAGCTACTGGGTGCATCTTCATGTCCGAAAACTGTTTAATTGTTCCCTATATAATTCACTATATGACAAACACTACATAGGGCATAGTGAGTGAGTGAACAAGTCGAGTGAATGGTTTTGAACACAGCTAAAGATTTGTCCCCGCCCAACTCTTGCAGCAGACCAAAGTTGCCAAAGTTTATTTGAAAGACAATTAGTCTAGCAGGAAGTCCTCAAAAAAGGTGTTTCCGAGATACCTAGAACAAACCACAACAGTGTTTTCCTTTTAATGACATATTAAATTAAAATTATATTAATATATGTGTTTGTATTGAAAATCGAGACCCGCCAATAGAATTATTGACAACTTCCTCCTCGTCAGAATGTTCAACTGGTAGGCTACCTGTATTGTTTGTTCATTGTTAAGTGCCCAAGCTCAGCCCAGGGGAGTGAAAGGGAGTAACCAGTAAAACCAGTAAACCGGGTGGCAAAGAAAGCAGGGAGAACGGAATATATGAATAAGCAATAATTTACAGTGCATCCAGGAAGTGCTCACGCCCCTTTGTGACGGGGCGGGACCCAGGGTATGGTAACACAACCCCAAGTTCTAATTGAATACTGAGGAGGAGCAAGAGGAAGGCCCCCAGACACCCAGAGGTCGGTTACAGTAGAAAAACAACCTTTTATTGGACACATTAAAATACTAGCATAAAACTAGCAGTTTATTAGGAGTCATTCTGACAGGTGAAAAGTCTTTAGAAAAAACAAGAAGGCCCCCTGACTTCCCCTGGCATGGCCCAGCATGTCACACACAGTTTTATATAGTTGTATACGTAGCAGAGGAGCCATTGCGCAGGCAATCCCGGCCTGCTTCCCCAGATAAGGCCTTTCACACTAAAGGGGGGGGGGGGCTGTGTAAACACAAGAGAGAACCAGGGCCGTTCACACCACCGTCCTAAGAACCACATCAAAGGACTCGCCCAGAACAGGCCCAACTTTATCACCCTCTCTCTCTCTCTATTGAGAAATACTGGAAGTTTAAAGTTCGTGACTGGTCAGGCCCATAGCCAGCCTTGTGGTGGGGGGGGGGGGTTCTTTTTTTCCCCAAAAGTGGACCATATCATTTCGATTTGTTGAAGGGGTGGGGTGGGGGGAGCAGATTATTTAGATTGTCGGGCGATTTGTTGACAGGAGGGGCAGACAGATTATTGTGATTGTCGGGCGATTTGCATCAGGGATAAAGACATAGTGAAGGATCCATGCCACCCTGCAGCAGATCTATTTGTATCCTTACCCTCTGGAAGACGGTATCAGTCCAAAGGAGTGGTTATCTGTTCAGGAGATAGCTGTTACCCAAGTGCTGAACGGCCGTTGAATGATCACTAATATATGTATATTCTATTGTCATTGATTTAATTTGTGTTCCAGTGCTGTATAGCTTTTGAATGACCACTGTATATACACATTCTAATAGTGTAATGATTTTTTAAATATTAATCACCATGTATATATTCTCATTGTAATATTTTATTTATCTTTTTATTTTGTTTCTCTTCTTTTCACTCTTGCTTGCATGTAAAAAAAAATATATATATACACACACACGTAAATGGCAATACATTGAACTTGAACCTATAATATGAACCCTTGTCTCGCATAGCCAGATCTACAGTATCTCCAGGCTTGGCTTACGCTGTGCCAGCGCTGGAGAAAGGTCTGACTGGACTCATTACCATTCGGGGATAGGGGGGGAAACAATGTATTTATTTAAGACAATCACAATTATCTTGGGTGGAGTGGTTGCTAGGTTTTAGTTGTTTCACGTAGTCTGGATTGGATATGATTGGGCCAGGAATCAGGGGGGTATAGCAGAAAACGGGTTCAATAATGCCTGTGTCTAATTGCATTTCCATTGAAAATCGATTCTGGAATCGAGAATCGAGAATCGATTCTGGAATCGGATCGTGACCCCAGGAATCAGAATCAGATCGGGGCTTAGTGGAATCGGAGCACCCCTAGTTATAAATTGGTCCATGCTTCACCTCTCCGCTGCGTTCCATGAAAAGTCTGGTAGTTTTTGCATAATCCTAATCCAAACTAGAAAGGGTGGCCAGAGAGCACAGACCTCTGTCTATGGCTGCATTTCATCAGTGTAACCAAGTTGAATTGGGTAAACTTAGTCCTCAGTATGAATACTGTCTTGTGCCGTTGAGGAGGTAGCTGTTCGGTGGTGTAACTGGCAGCTGAGATTATGTGAGGTAGTCATGTGTGTTTGTAAATCAGAGGACCAGGGTTTAATCCCAGTGTGAAATAACTAATCCATATCCACCACTGAGTTATATGCAGAAATCACCATCATCATATTTTGTCACCATCAATGACAAAATATGTGGCATTATTTTTTAATTTGTCCAACCTCCTCCTGACTGTCTCTAATAAACGTGTTGTTGGTAATAAATCCAGCAAATAGCTCAGGGTACCCTGCAAGAGTGAATGCAAACCCAGGTGTGAATCAAATCCATTGTTGAGACATTGCTCTGAGATTGCTCTAATTAACACAACTGGAGGGAATGTTAATCTGACTAATCTGGGGAATGTCCCTTCTGATCTCCTCTAGTTATGCACTGTACACAATAGCCTGATTATTAGCACTGAGATACTGGAGACTATACTGAGCAGAGTAGCCTGTGTGGCAGGCTGACAGAAGAGACCTCAAGGGCTTATTTTGCAATGGTGGTCAGACATGAAATTAATTCAGAGAGACAGAGCCTGAATATGACACAGTGCTGGCAAACTACCATAGTGCTTGTAATGTTGTTTAATTCTCTGACAGATTTGTCTGGCAGTTTTATTTTTCCGGCAAGTAAACATGACCTTGCAAGTTGAGTAACACATCCATGTTTCTCCACGAGTTTTATCAAAAGAAATATGATGGTTTTTGTGTAATCCTAGTTTTAAAAATGTCTGGAGGTGAATGGGTGGCTGTATTTAGCCAGCTCTGTGGTGCCCCCCTTGGGTCACAGTCGGCGGGGGACAGTGACTCTCCCCATGCACACCCCAGTCCAAACCCTGTGTCTCTATTACCCCCACATAATGCTGACTTTGTTGTAAATTTTGTCTTCATTTGTGGACCCGGCCCGTGATTTAGATCTGCTCCAAAATTGAATGGGTTCTAAGGTGGCCCATGACACAACCCTCCACCAAGAAAATCGGTTTGGTAGTTTTTGTGCAATCATTGTCCAAAAAAATGAATGGAGGTGTATGGCCAGCTCGGCTGTGTTGGGGGCA
Source organism: Borostomias antarcticus (assembly GCF_949987555.1). Classification (NCBI taxonomy): domain Eukaryota; kingdom Metazoa; phylum Chordata; class Actinopteri; order Stomiiformes; family Stomiidae; genus Borostomias; species Borostomias antarcticus. The sequence goes on along the minus strand of NC_140246.1, from coordinate 2,323,647 downwards.
GCCCATGGACCCTCCTTGTGATTCCGATCCACTCCAAAATGTTAGAGGTTGTAAGCTGGCCCGCGCTACACCCCTCCACCAAGAGTCATGCACATCGGTCTGGTAGTTTTTGCGTAATCCTGGTTCAAAAAATGAATGGAGGTGAATGGCTGACAATGTTAGGGCGGCCCTCCCTGTGCTTCCGCAGTGCATCCGAAAGGCAGTGTGCCAAGTGGCTATCGAGTCCAGTGAATTGTGGCTTATAGTGGTGTCGAACTGACCTTGTCATTTGTTCTGGTTGTGTCAATTGTATTCTTAATTAGGGCCCGAGCACTGGCGGTGCGAGGCCCTATTGAAATTGTAAGGATTATTCACCCTTCTCCCTTCTTCTTCTCCCCAAACAAATGCCCTTTTGGCGGCCTAAACATCGATGAAAACGGATGAAACTTTGCAGATACGTCAGTTCCGGTGAAAATTTTGATATTTCATGGGTGACGGAAATGGGCGTGGCAAAACGGCTCAAGAGCGCCCCATGGAAAATTTAGTCACTTGTTTAGAAAGGAGATGCAGGGCTGTATTAACCTAATAGGCTACATGGGCTGCAGCCCCAGGCCCTGGCCACTAGAGGGCCCACACCAAAGCATGATTGTCAAATACAGTATGCTACTGTTGGTCAGAGTCATTGATCAGTGATTAACTCAGGAGTGAAAGAGACTGCTCCCTCTCATTCACTCAGAGGCGAGGGAAAAGCTGTGATGACAAACTATTTCTGAGATGGATTCAGTGAGTACCGTAATATGTGTAATAGGCGTGCACCCGTCTTTTGAATTGAACGTGGAAGAAAAATGTGCGGCTCATTTGACCGTGGAGAAAGAAAGTGCGGCTAGCTCGACCACAGTGATATAGCTTGGTGAAAAGTGATCCACCTTCGCGATACGGATAAACCAGGCGTGAACCTTAAATAAACACACTAATCCCGTAATCCAGTTTCGTAGTACAGGGCCCAGGCTGACATCGAGAGTTAGTCCTACCAAGAAAATAAGTCCTAGCAGAGTTCTATAAGACATGTCATCAAGTAGCCTACTGTATTTCAGTGTAATGGTAAATTACATTCTCACTCTTTGGTGATGTACTGTAGGCTACCTAGTTCATACCTCATCAAATCTGAAGATAAGAGTGGGCATTCTCAACTTATGGTCTTTTTTGTCATCATTGCCCTATTCAGACTGGCTCATTTTCAGAGATTGGGGTAGGCCTAGGTCTAACGAATAGCCCAAAAAACACATTCTGCACAAAATAACTTGTGTTTTGTTCTAATTTAGGCAGGGGTATCTCGAAAACTAAAGCCTTTTTGATGACTTGTCATTAGACTAGGAGGTCCAAATGGTAAAAAGGTTGCACCAGAACTATGTGCACTCATACAAATGCTCCCAATTATATTCCGAGGATACAGAGATATAATCTTGTGGGCATACGAAACCAAAACAGTAGCAATTTGGAGACCTGCCATCTGCAATAACTTGATGGAAAACAGGTGCAATACGGAGCAGTTCAGGCGTTCCTTTGTGCCAGCAACCATCAGACTGTATAACAGTGTTGTGGAGCCGTGCATGTCTTGTATGTATATGTTACGGTCAATGTGAGAAAACGGGGAATGTGAGCTTTTCCCGGTTGCGCACATTCCCCGACCTCGCGGGGAATGTAGGAGAAACATGTGCGTTTCTCACATCTCCCGGGTAATGTGCACATTCCCCGACCTTGCGGGAGATGTGAGAAATTGGTTAGTATTTCTCACATCTCCCGCAAGGTCGGGGATTGTGCACATTAACCGGGAAATGCTTACAATTCCCGACCTTGCGGTAAATCTAGCAAAGTCCAGCCGTATGCAAAACCTCTGCGCAGCCGGGTGGTGGGAGAGGGCTCGTGCGCTTAGAACGAGAGGCGCTTGACATTTTGCCCATGGTTTTCGAATACATAGCATCAATTGCATTAATGGAAACATTAAATTGGGTCTAATTATACATGTGTTGAAAGTTAAGATAATTAGCCTACAAGCCGCGAGGCTACGCAACACAATAAGCAAAACAATCTCACTGTTTCACTCGTCCCACTCCTCTGTTTACTCACCCCGCACGGCAGGGACAAGAGAACCAATGCACATCTTCTGTTCTCGGCCGTCTTGAATTGAACTGTTACACCACAGAACGAAACTTACAACTAATAGGTTAGTAAAGGACATGTACAAGTTGTTTGTCATCAAAAAATGTAATCTCCATCTTTATTAATTTCTGTGTAAATCTGATCAAACCAAAAAGTGTTTCATTCGTCCCGGTCCTCCCCTACAGTTAACAGTCTGTGGTCTACCTTGAACAGTAGCCTAATATAGCCTATGCTGCACACAGTGTAAGTAGTATTAGGAGGATACACTGGTGATCAAGTTAACAAACGCAAAAGGAACATTGCAACAACAGGAAGGTGGGAACCTCCAAAGGAACCCTACACGTTAGCTAGCCGAAAGACAGACGAAAAGACGAAAAATCTCTCACAGGTGTGTGCCAGTAACGTTAGCCCAACTACCGTGGGTGCCTCTTATGGTGCACGCCCTTTGAGGCGTCACATAAGCCCTCTCCCACCACCCGGCTGCGCAGAAGTTTTGCATACGGTTGCGCTTTCCTAGATTTACCGCAAGGTCGGGAATTGTAAGCATTTCCCGGTTAATGTGCACAATCTCCGACCGTACGGGAGATGTGAGAAATACTAACCAATTTCTCACATCTCCCGCAAGGTCGGGGAATGTGCACATTACCCGGGAGATGTGAGAAACGCACATGTTTCTCCTACATTCCCCGCGAGGTCGGGGAATGTGCGCAATAACCGGGAAAAGCTCACATTCCCCGTTTTCTCACATTGACCGTAACATATATATGTGTATTACTAGATACTGTGTATGTGTGTATATATTGTGTATTACTAGATATATCCCCATATCCCTATCGGCATTGTCATTAGCACATCCTTTATACTAGGGGAGTGAGTCTCACCAGTTACTTGCTACCACTACCTCGGAGGACTACTCACTCCATGAGGGTTTACGAGGACTCATGATTCACTCGGTTATAGGCCATAAGTGTATAGCACTCTCCCTACAAAATGTAACACTTATCGTCAACTCCCTTTTTCATATAATGCAAATATGATTTACAACACTACCTGCAAAATCATATCAAACTCTAGATTATACAACATCTAGTTCCGACCATGCATTGTCATTGGCCAACATGCATTCAGAGCAGTGCCAATAACCATGATAGGCTACCAACAGGCAAATCACCAGTAAAGGTATCACCCCGTAAACGCTGTCAGCTGGCATTAAGTTGCCTACAGCAACAGTAAATAATAGAGAGCTATTTCGGATTGCAGATGGCTGAGAGCAACGCAGTTTAGCGAAATTGATCACTACAAACTCAAAAGTGGAGTCAAAACAAAAAATGATACTCAGAGAGCACAGACCTCTGCCCATGAATGCACTTCGTGGCTCTGTGCATAAGCACATGCATGCGAGCTGGGGTTAAATATTTTTACCAACATTTTTTTATTTATTTCCCGGGAACTGTGGTGCTCTTCCCGAGAAATGTTGTTTATTTTTTATTTTCTGCATGTACAACACTTTGGCATGGAGCCCACTTTGAATCAGTCAATAAAATGCAGAAAATAGTGAAGCTGTCTGTTTTTGTTACTCTATATAACAATATGATATATTTTTAACACTAAGAGGATTCCACTGGAGGTCTATATGAAGTTTAAAGGTCTATAATCAGCAGCTTCTATTTCGGTAATGTTATCTAAAAGGGGGAATACAATGCCATATTCATTAGGCTTACCTGTGATCCATCTGCAGGAAAGAACAACAGCTTCTGCCTCATGTATTGTGATATTACACAATAAACTAAGAAATTCATTAAATAAATAAAGTAGGTCGCTGTTCCTAAATGATCACTCAATGCTCAATGTGCAAAATCTTTTGCAGACATCACAGCCTCTATGTGTAGCGGACAGGACCGTATCCGCTTAGTAAGGGTGTTGTAAATACCTCACTGTTCTCTCTCTGGGCGGCTGGGATGACAAAAGGGATGACTTTTCCCTAGACGTTTCTTTATGCCGCTGCTTTTTATTAAATCAAATAATGATTTATTCATACACTGCACTGTAACTTTTAGTTCTGTATTTTATTTTTCCTGCATTTTGTTTTAAATGTTCTGCAAAGTACACAAGAATGTTAGTAGATCGACTTGAGGGAGGAAGAGAAAGAAGGAAAGGTATGTTGAAAATGGAGAAGTTGGATTTTTGGTGCAAGGTGTGCCTAGTGACACAACAGTAAGCAACTGACAGCTGATGTGGTCCCTTGCTCAGAAAGGATGTTTGAGGCACTGGTGAAAAGCCAGCAAGCAACTATACAGAAGGACATTGTACATAAGTGAGTGGAGAGAGAGAAGGTTTCAGTATGTGATAAAGAAGAGTGTCCTTTCTTTTTATGTGTTGCACTTTGTCTTGATGCTTTTAATGTCTCATGTAAAGCACTTTGAATTGCCTTGTTGCTGAAATGTGCTATACAAATAAACCTGCTTTGCCCCCAACGCGATTCGCCTCCCACACTTTGCAGTAAAACTACTGAGTAAGATAAGGTGAGCTTCAGGATTTAAAACTAACACGGGGCTGACCTGAAGGGAATGGGTGTGTACACCCAAATACTGAAACCAACAATACACCCGCTCCCCCATACAACCTCACTGCAGATGTAGAGACACCCTTACCCCAGAGAAGGTATTCACTCATGTATAGTCTTCAGTTAAATAGCTTTGTATTGCATGCCAATCAAAGGATATTCAGCAGTTGCAATACAGAAAAGAAAGGATGGTTAGTACACACTTCTCAACGGATTGGAATATTAGGATTAGGAATAGATTTTTTAAATAAATTCAATGTACCACTCAACTCAGTCAAGGTAACATTAACAAATACTTTCAGTCGTCACTATATTAATAAGAATGAACTTTTCACTTTCCTTCAGGTCTCTAATTAGGTGACTAAAACAGCAACAGTAGCCTATACAGAACAATATAAACACATCCCACTATCACACTGATTGGTATCAGTGGTGGGCCTAACTAAACTCTGTCCAAAGAAGAAAATGTCCAGTCTCTGATAAAACAACTGTCTTTTCCCCGAACCGCAACATATCCACCACTGAGTTATATGCATGTACATATAAACCTCTGAAATAATGTTGTAAATATGTATAGACCTCATGAATTTAAATACTTAGACATTGCGTAAACCAAGCTATGAGAACAAGGATGGTGGTGGAAACCAACATAGATAACTTAAACCAACTGACCAACATGACTTACCTCCATACTGCATTTTGTCTAAATCCTCCACTTGCGTGGACTTCATGACGTCACCTCACGCGAGGCTGCAGCTGGATGCTATTGCAATGAAGTCTCACTTGTTGACAACTCCAAACGTTTCCTAAAGATGGCGCCACACACCAAACAGAGCGAGACCCAGACGCTCGTGATCCCACGTTCTCCTCTTGACTCTAATCAGCCTAGCCCAGCGCGATGCTATAGCTCCTCCTGCCGACTGCAGATAATTCTCGTCCCGAACTCCAACTCTGGTCTTGACTGGCGTCGATACAGCAAAGCTCTCTCCCTTTCGCCTCGCTTGCCTATGGTTCACACACAAGCGGCCCCGACGTTTCCACTTTAGCTCCTACCGACCACTGTAGCTAACCGGAGTTAGCTGGTATAACTTCGGCTAATAGCTAAGGAACGCCCAAGTTGGCTACGGTGCAAACAACACTTTGTCACTTGTCTTCTACTAATTGACTGTGCACTATACTCACTCACTCGCAGTTGTATTTTTAGCTAATTTCACAGTTATCTTTCTAAACCAAAGCCACAGCAGTTTGTATGACCAACCGGAGGACGGGTACAAGTGGGGGACAACACATTTTAATGAAGAGTTTCTGTACTTTTGGCCACCTAAGACCAGGGGTGTTTTCTCCTATAATAAGCCAGAGTAGGCCTGGCATACCCACAAAAAAATCCCAATAAAATGTGATTTTTGTGCCTTCGTTTCAGACTGATTTTAACTGTGTGATGTATTCTGCCAATCGCTTCATTCTCCTGTGTTTTGGTAGAGCTCTTCCGCTTTCTATAGGACCTTGCTTGCTTTTCTTTTCATTTAACATTGCTTTTCTTTCACTTAACATATTTACATATTTTATTAGGTGGGCTAGCTTGCAGAAGCTAGCCCAACTTGTGATATTCCCACTATTTCTTTCTTATTATTCTCCCGTTTTTGTCTCCTTTATAACTTCTTCAAACTTTGTGCTAGAAACCTCATTCAAACTTTAAAATGTTCACGATGTTTAGCTCTTTAACGGATGTATTCAGCTGATTTGATATTTTTTATAGTTTTTTAGAAATTTAACTTTCAAAACTATTTTTTGTCCTATTGAAACTGCTTGAAACTGCTTTTGGAATGTTCAGAAACTTTGTTTTTAGAGTGGTGGCAGCAGTTGCTTTGAAAATATTCACACATTTTGTAAACTGCTGGCACTACAGTTTTGAATGCTCACACACATTATATATCAAAATGTTCACACAACTGTGCTGATTCGTACAATGTAAGTATCTAAGCTGTGTGACTTAAAGTTTTTTGCTGTATGGCGATTTTTTCGGCAACTGCGCTCCCCATTGAAACGTATGGCACTGCACTCTAGCTTTTGTGCTGCTAATTCTGAATTCATACCCATTTTCTAACTTGTCACCATAGCTATAGTTTTTAAGCGAGACATATTCTACATTAAAATGTTCAGCATTTTCCCATGATTCCTACGGTGTCAATATCTAAGCTGTAGCATTTATACTTTTTGAGAGAGAGCTGTCTGAAGCCAGCATGCATTCCCACTGAAGTGAATGAGAGATGTTCAGTGTGTCAGTTGGAATTTGAATTTTGGGACACAAGCTGGCTCTCTTAAAGGTACAGGCACACCTTTATGACTACAGTGGTAGCATCACACCACAGACCACACCACTCCCCTGAGTGTGGTAGATACAGAGTCTTCACTGATGAAGGCAGGTGGGTGGCCCAGAGAGGGCTACACTGTCCCCGACCTGCTATGACATGAGGGGGCGGAGTCTCGCCATCACGCCACGGACCCCTCAACTCAGCCTCTGATGAGCTAGAGACACGGTCTTCACCGGCCGGGGAAGGTGGGTGGCCCAGAGAGGGGTACATTGTCCATGACTGGATCTGACCTGAGTGGGCGGAGTTTCGCCACCACGCCACTATCCACACCACGGAACCCACAACTCAGCCCGAGTGGGCTAGAGACAAACGGTCTTTGCCATTGGGTACATGGAGAGTGCCCGGAGGTCAATGCCCTGCCCCCGACCCGATGTGATCTGAGGGGGCGGAGTCTCGCCACAAGGCCACTGTCTACGCCACGGGCCCCACAACTCAGCCCCTGAGTGGACTAGAGACACGGTCTTCACCAGTTGGGGAAGTTGAGTGGCCCAGAGAGGGGTACACTGTCTGTGACTGGCTCTGACCTGAGGGGGCGGAGTTTCGCCACCACGCCACTATCCATGCCACGGATCCCACCACTGCATATGCATTAGCATACTTGAATGAGATCACTTGCACACTTTGGCATGGATGCCTTCTCCGTCTTCACGTCCATCCATCTCTTGCGCTGTCGATTTTAATGAATCTCGTGACATGTGACTACGTTTGTGCATAACCGGGCTTCTGTACTGCCTGCCACTAACCTCGCGTCACCATTGCCACTTGCTGTACCGGAGAGGAATGTTTTTTTTAAGTTTTTTTTTATGAAGGTTAAAATACAGGAGAGTTACGGGAAACTACTTAAAAGGGAGGATGCCGGGAAAGAAGGGTAAAATACAGTAGTTTCCCGGGGAAAACGGGAGACTTGACAGCTATGCTTAGATTATGGAGATGTGATTTACAGGAATGCTGCTCCTTCCACTCTTAAGCCTTTAAACTCTGTCTATCACTCTGCTCTTAGATTTATCACTGGTGATAAATATGACAATCATCACTGCATCTTATATGATAAAGTTGGCTGGTCTTCGCTTAACGAAAGGCGCAACAAACACTGGTTTCAGTTTATTTTTAAAGCCCTAGTTGGTAAGCAACCTCCCTACATCCGGCCTTACTGAAATGGAATATTGGACATCATAAGACTTGTTCCAATGACTTAATGCCTCTTACAGTCCCTGAGCTTGATCGGAACTTGGGAAGACTGCTTTTTTTATGATGGTCCAAATTCCTGGAATGCCCTCCAAAGCACCTTACAACTGGAAGCTCTACCCTCCTATACTGAATTTAATTATATTATCACTAGCCACTGTGTCTCTAACCATAAATGTTTTAATTGATTTACAGGAACAAAGGGAGATGTATACATGAATGTATGTATGTGTATATGTATGTATATGTATATGTGTGTGTATGTGTATATATATATATATATATATATATATATATGTATATTTGTGTGTGTAAAACACTAATGTACAGGTTAGTAGTTACATAGCATAACATATGGACAAAAGTAAACTACTAACATATGAACTACTCTCAGATAGACAGATAGACATGATTAATCTGATTATTATAATAGTTCATAGTAGATAGATACATAACAGTATACTGAAGAACACTGCTATATACATGATTAATCTCATTATTAAAATGGCTCATTTAGAAATGCACATTTGTAGGAAGGGAGCCATGCTTTGCTGCTTTTGGTAGTGAATTCACACACACGTGCACACACACACTTGAAATGAAATGAAATGTGTATGTTGTGCATATGTAATTATACATTAATATGTAATACAATATTGAATGCCAGAAATTAAAAAGGTAAACAAACTGTAGCTAAGGATTACTGTAGGGATGATCGTGAGAAAATACAGGCTGTAGAGGTGGTCTGAAAAAGCACTGGGATTCTCAAGGAAACGCAGGACCCTGTTGAAGAATGAAGACCTGAACAACTCCACCAGAAAATCTTATAACAGGTATGCCGATAAATCCATGGAGTGCAAAGTGAAGACATTCTTCACAAGAGATGTCAGGCGAATGACCACAGAAAAAAAACAAAAACAATTACAAGAAAGAAAATAAAGATGCAAAAAAGGTTCCTTGTGGACACAATGAGAAACCTTCACAGGATGTTTCTAGTGGTGAATAATGAGAGCCACATTTCCTACTCTGTTGCCGGCTGCGACCCTTTTGGGTTGCCCAGCCCTCCCTGTCAGATCATGAGACTTGCCAGTGTAAGCTGCATGAAATCCTAGGCTTTCTGGCTGAAAAGCTTTGTCAGCTGAAGGTTATTGAAACATCAAATGTAGAGAGCCTCACTGAACATGTCTGCTGTGACATTGGTCTGCATGTACTGTATGGAGAGTGTGAAGATTGTAAGGACACAACCGTTCCCCTCTCAAATACATATGATGGTGCTCTACGATAAACTATTAAATGTAAAAATGAACTTTTTAATTTTACTAGGAGACTTCAATAAGAACTGGTCTGCTAAATCTCTTAATGTAAATAATATTTCCGGAAATATGAACCTAACTCAACTAATTAGTGAGCCCACTCGTGTTACATCTGCATGTCAATCTCTGCTTGACTGGATACTTGTTTCCCATCCAACAAGATTCCTAAAAGCAGGGGTCAAGTCGGATTGCTTTAGTGATCATTCAATTGTATATTGCATTTGGAAGATCACATTTCCCAAACTGCCAGCTAAATTAATTAAAATCAGGCAATATAAGAAATTGAACTTAGATAGATTTCTCAATGATCTAATTGCAATCAAATGGGACAGGTATCAACTAATTCCAAATGTCCATAATGCCTATACTACAATAGATTATGCAGATTTGTCCTTGGTTGTTCTTTCACAACTCACCATTGTACAATGTATGAATCCCTTAACTGGCCTTCTCCCACTTCAAGAAGACATCAACATTGGCTACAATATGTATCCATTCTAATTACCCTCACTATCTAAAGCAGCTGATGTACCTTTCTCTTCCACCTACCAACTTAGACACTCTACGCAATTATTTTTTTCTGTTCCTGCAGTCTCAAAGTATATAGCTAAGAAAGCTTTTATGTTTAAGGCTCCATCTGATTGGAATAATTTGCCCGTCAATATTCAATCTGTATCATCTTTACTCAAAAATGCTCTATGGTCTCTCTATAGGAATAGCTGTGTATGTAGCCTACATAATCACACATTGTGATACAATGCTCTATAACTGTACTGCTTAATGTTATCACTGACATTATTATGCATGCATGTATGTGTGTGTGTGTGTGTATGTTCTAATTATGTTATTGTTATTGAGGACCCCCTTGAAAACGAGATGGATTCATCTCAAGGGGTTATTCCTCGTAAACTTCAAGCAAGTATACCACCTCATCAGTGAAGCATGATAGTGGTACTGTTATGGTGTGGGCAAGTATAGCTGCCAAGGGAACTAGTTCTTTTGCATTTATTGATGATGTGAACGCTGACAAAAGCAGCAGGATTAATTCTGAAGTGTTTCGGGCAATATTATCTGCTCATATTCGGCCAAATGCTTCTGAACTCATTGGACGAAGCTTCACAGTGCAGATGGACAATGACCTGAGGCATACTGTGAAAGCAACCAAAGAGTTTTTGAAGGCAAAGAAGTGGAATGTTCTGCAATGGCCAAGTTAATAATCTGACCTGAATCCAATTGAGCGTGCGTTTCACTTGCTGAAGACAAAGGGAAAGCACCCAAAGAACAAGCAGTACAGGAAGTGAAGACAGTTGCAGTAGAGGCCTGCCAGTGCATCACCAGGGACGAAACCTGGCGTCTGGTGATGTCTATGGGTTCCAGATTTTAGGCTGTCATTGACTGCAAAGGATTTGGATGACTGGAGGTGAATGGGTGGCTTTATTTGACAAGCTCTGTGGCATCCCCCTTGGGTCATGCCTGTGATTCGGATCTGCTCCAAAACTGAATGGGGTTTAAGGTGGCCCATGATACACTCCTTCACCAAGTTTCATAAAAATTGGTTTGGTCGTTTTTGCGTAATCCTGTTTCAAAAAATGAATGATGGTGAATGGCCAGCCGCGTTCGGGCTGCCTGTGGACCCAAACCGTGCTTCAGATCTGCTCCAAAATGTAATGGTTCTAAGGTGGACCATTATGCACCCTAACATCGAGTTTCGTGAAAATCGGTCCTGTAATTTTTGCGCAATCCTGCTAACAAAAACACACACACACCACAGAAAACATTACCTCTCACCCTGTGCTGTCGCTGGGGCGGAGGTAAAAATGATGTCACCAGCTCTCGGCGTTGTTCTCCCCGTGTTTGCAAGGGTTTCCTCCCAAAGAACCCAATATGAAAAACATGCAGAAGAACAGATGCTCTTCAGTCCGGTCCCTGACCAAGACCTTGACTGAACACTTGGACTGCACGGATGATGGCTTGGATGGGAAAAATGCAGGGAATTTGTACCCACGTTCCCGAAAATCCCATGTGTGTGTGCTGTGTGCCATGTCGCCGCTCACTGTGTGTGCAATGGTGTGTGTCACTGTGTGGCTGATTAAAGACCCCCCCCTCAGGTCCTGTCATTTTTTCATAATCCACTGCTGCTTTGTGTTTCAGCAGTGGAAAAAGTAGGCTACAGCAGTACAACAGAATTAAGAATGTACACATAGAATATAATAACTTGCAAAAAACATACACACACACACACACCCAGCCTACCAACTCGAGGAATGAGGAAGGGCTCTCGTTTACAACCTTTGATCTGTCCAGTATCCCTGACCACTGCTTGTCAAGGGAGTCATCTTAAGCAGTGCTGAGGGACTGTTTAGCACAGCTCGAGGCTTCAGCAGCCAACCAGCTCAAGCCGTGGACTCCGTGTATGCACAGTTCTGTGACATTGTAAAAGCATGATTTTTTGTTTAGTTTATTCGACAATAGAAAAAATTAAAACCACAATGATCTACTTTACATCAACATCTTAAGTCATTGCCAAAGATAACACAATAAAGTCGAGAATTTATTTCCATTGTGGACCTTGATGTGATGACAGGTGGCGGAGGAGCATGTGGCTACACTGTAAAAGATTGCTGTAAATAAACAGCAGGATTTCAACAGTATTATCGTGTTATTTTGAAATACAGTTAAAATCTGTTAAATTGCATTAAAATCTGTTAAATAAACTCTGTTGGCTGTTTTTTAACCAAACTGTAATGTATTCCTGAAATACAGCACTTAACCGCTAATTAATCATCCAAAGTAACAGTATCAAGCAGTATTTTTTGCATTTCTGGAAGAGCATCACTTGAGCTGCACATGTGGAGCTGGGTCCATGCTTTTGTTAATCCATCCCCATCTTACTAAATTTTGGTGAGTAGCAGTTTCATCAATTCATAAATCAGTGGAAAGTAAGTCATACATAAATCAGTGGAAAGTCTGTTAGTGATGTTACCAGTTTATACCAGTAGCATAATGTGCACGACATGATTTAGCAGCTAGCTCGAATTAGCTAGCTAGAATCATAGATGATTGCTAATTAATCAGACAACACAATGAGCTCATTTAAATTTCTACTAGGGATGGGACTTTATGGCAAATATGCTATTCGAAATCTTTTTTGTTAGAAAATCGCATCTCAATAAGCTGTTTCTATGATATCTCGGGCTCGGAGCTGTTAGCAAGGCCAGACATCTTCGCCTGTTCAGCACGTCTCACTTCCTCCGATGCGAACCTCATGTGCTTGTGCCTCGATCATAGATGATTGCTAATTAATCAGACAACACAAGGAGCTCATTTAAATTTCTACTAGGGATGGGACTTTATGGCAAATATGCTATTCGAAAATCACTGGGCAAAAATCGTTTTTTTATTAGAAAATCGCATCTCAATAAGCTGTTTCTATGATGATGGGCTCGGAGCTGTTAGCGAGGCCAGACACCATCGCCTGTTCAGCACGTCTCACTTCCTCTCACTTCCTCCGATGCGAATATGGAATCAGATTAGGGTTAAAAGTTGAGCGCGCGTAAAACGTACACGCGGGAAGATTATGTTATTTCACACATGCAGATATTAACTGCGCACTCGCACGATATAAATCCTCGCGCACAAATTTAACCGAGAGTGATACAGGCTGCTGTGGGGGCGTGTGGAGCCCCCACGCGCGAGATGAGAGCACTTTCCTCTCGCCCGCTGTGCAGCTGCGCTTGCATGCAGTTCAAATCTGCTCGCCGTAGGCTACTTGAGTTCTACGCTCCCATAGTTTGGAGTCACATTTGGGTCAAAAGTCGAGCGCGTGTAAAACGTACTCGCGGGCAGATTATGTTATTTCACACGCGCAGATATTAACTGCGCACTCGCACAATATAAATCCCGCTCGAGAGTGGATTGAAGAAAAAAGGCAGAGGATGTCTTTGTCAGTCGGTGGGCGGCTGTCAGTCACTGCTGCATCTCAATGTTGATTGGTCCGTTAGTACAAACTGCTTACCCTGATTGCGTGTTTGTGTTTTGTGCATCATTTCAATTGACTGTTCAGTTGTAGGCTACTTAGGTAGATTTTTGACATGTTTCTCTGACATTACAGATGCACAAGACTATCTTACTGCTGACCTACGGATCATAGTAAGTAGGCTACTTGCCTGTTCATCACACTTAATCAGTCAATTTTTCAGACCTGAAACACTGAAATAGGCAACTGTCAGGTGAACTGGCTAAACAAACTGTTTTCTCACTACAACTGCAGTTGACTGTATTTTGAACCATAACCGTTAAGTTCGGCTTGCAAAGATGTTTTCTTGTCAGATCTGTGGACATCAGTCAAGCACCTCAGTGGCCTATGTGAGACATATGAAAATTCACAGCAATATACCTAATTTAGTACTGCGGTGTTGTATGCCTGATTGCAAAAGGACATTTAGAAAATGTGCAGGTCTGAAAGGACATCTATACAGAAATCATAAGAAATGTGTGAATGAGCCCAGATTGAGACAGTCAGTGGACCTGACGTGCCATGTTGACTTCTGCACTGTCAAATGTGATTCCTTGACTGAGTTTTATTCTCATCTTAAAGGGCACATCAAAGAAGGACGAGCAGTTGTATGTCCTTTTAAGCAATGTGATAAGAGGTTTACTGTGGTATCTACATATACTTCCCATTTGTCCAGAAACCATAGAGAAAGTGCAGAGGGAAATTTGATGGAGTCTATCGTTGGCCCAGCAGGTGTAAGTGGAACTAGTGGCACTCATGATGATCATGATTTGCTGTGTGACACGCAGCTTGATGCTGCTGATGATACTGAGCATTTGGAGGTTAGCCCAGAAAATATTGATGATACATTGTTTTTGAGGAATCTTGCTCTGTTTTATCTTAAAAAATCGCCAAATAAATGCTCTACCAGCACCAACAGTGGAGGATTTGAGAACCAAGTGGCCATACCTGTTCACCCAGAGAGGGCTCTATGCACACTTTGAGCTTCTCACTGATATCCCTGTACTGCGTACACTGGAGCTTGCCATGGAGGAGTGTGGTAGAGCCATTGTGGAACTCTTCAAGACTAAACCTACCAATGCAAGAGTCAAGGAAGTTCTCTCTCTGGGTGAAGATGTCGAGCTGTCATCTCGTGTCACCCAGCTTCTGATGGCTCACTTCTCAGAGAACATAACAGATCTGATCCTTCTTGCTAATGTAAGTAAAATGTGTATATGACATGTCATATGATGACTCTTATCAAGAGTACACTTTGAATTTCACTTTCTATGTCCTAGGGATCAGCCACTGCAGCTGACATTGAGAGGACAATCTCCATACCTGCAACTCCTCGTCTGATACTGCTTGGTATGTTAACATCATTGGTTAATCAAGCTACAAAATGGCCTATTAATGCAAAATGCAATTGTAGTCTGGTGAGAAATTCAGTACATGTGATTAATAAATAGGATCAAAAAATAGACAGTAATGAATAGACTAATAAATAAAGTTAATGTGATTAATACATTTGATCAATAAGTAGATATGTCATAAATAGTTTAATTAATAAATAAATATAATAGAATTAGAAGGTTTAAGCTGTGTGATTACTGTACCAGTAGTATATATGGCCAAAAAAAAATCATTTCAAACATGTACTGTGTACGTATGTATCCATATATTTAACAGAGGACAATTATTCTAAGTTCCAGGTGAAACGGAAGGAAGCTGTATTCAGCGCTGGATGGTCAGCCTTGACGGCAACATCATATGTGAGGGGATCCAGCCCACCTTCTTGACAGGGCTTGCTGCATTATTTTCCACCTACTACATCTTCAATCTCCAGTACCAAGAAGAGGCAGCATGCACACTCGAGTTCATCCAGAGGTTAGATACCTTATATTTTTTATGACATGCTATTGGGAATCTACACATTTCCTGCCTTTTATAATCTGAGTGAGTTCCACAACTTGATTTTTGTCTGAAGAAACACTTTAATTTTTCAGGCGCTTTGTTGGAATAAACCCTGAGAGAGGCACCAAGGCTGGACGAGGCAAAGTCTTATCAAAGAAGACAGGCAAAGTCACCAACAAAAAGACAACAACAGTAAACACACATGTATCCACTCTGCTGAGGAAACTCATGGACTTTGAGTGGGACTCCATTTAAAATGGTAAGATTATTCAATCCCATTACTTGCTTATGAAGTATTTCAGGACTTGGGATATTGTTTCTTGAGATTTTTATGGTCATAGTCCACATTATGATAAAAGGAAATTAGGTGCACGCATGCTGATTTTATGTGAGAAGTTGCAATATAAGTTATTTTGGAACTCATCTCTCTCTCACTCTCTCTTTCTCTCTCACATACACACTGTATGCAGACACACACAGGGCTATCAAGACTGAACTGGCAGAACTGGTGTCTTCGAGTGGGCCATAACGTATTTACTAACCACTCCACTGCCATCGCCCAATACTTGGGACTTCCACACCTTACTGCACTATGTGCTTTGTTAGAGCATAAACATACAGTTCATATCTGGACATGATGTTACATGTATAATGCTATTCATTATATGTTTATCTTTATTTTAACTGTTTAACAGACAACATTTTACTGACAGAATATTTTTATTTTATATTTTTTGTTTTATTTGTGCCACTGAAATGTTTGAATATGCAATACAGTATATTCTATTCAGTATATAGAGGCCATATAGGCCATATTCCATACTTAACCTCTCATTTACACATGTGAATACTCTCACATGCACATGTGAAATGCTCTCACATGCTACTGAAAGTCCTCTCACATACTACTGAAATGCAACAATTGTATGTAAGAGGAATTTCAGTTGTATGTGAGAGCATTTCACATGTATATGTGAGAGTATTTCATATGTGTATGTGAGAGTATTTCATATGTGTTTGTGAGAGCATTTCATATGTGTATGTGAGAGCATTTCATATGTGTATGTGAGAGCATTTCATATGTGTATGTGAGAGCATTTCATATGTGTATGTGAGAGCATTTCATATGTGTATGTGAGAGCATTTCATATGTGTATGTGATAGCATTTTCAGTAGTATGTGAGAGCATTTCACGTGTATGTGAGAGCATTTTCAGTAGAGTGTGTGAGAGTAATTTCAGTGTAACCGGAAGGATTTCAGTGTAAACGGAAGGCAGTAGCCTATTCTAACTGAGACACGCCTTCCGACCAGGCGCGAGCGGTATCTTCCAATCAGGGCTGCCTTCAAGAGGGAGCCATGCAGAGCAGTCTCAGTTAGAATAGGCTACTGCCTTCCGTTTACACTGAAATCCTTCCGGTTACACTGAAATTGCTCTCACATACACATATGAAATGCTATCATACACACATGAAATGCTCTCACATACACATATGAAATGCTCTCACATATACATGTGAAATACTCTCACATATACATGTGAAATACTCTCACATACTACTAAAAATGCTCTCATACACATATGAAATGCTCTCACATACACATATGAAATGCTCTCACATATACATGTGAAATACTCTCACATACACATATGAAATGCTCTCATACACACATGAAATGCTCTCACATACACATATGAAATGCTCTCACATATACATGTGAAATGTTCTCACATATACATGTGAAATACTCTCACATACACATATGAGATGCTCTCACATATACATGTGAAATGCTCTCACATACAACTGAAATTCCTCTTACATACAATTATTGCATTTCAGTAGTATGTGAGAGGACTTTCAGTAGCATGTGAGAGCATTTCACATGTGCATGTGAGAGTATTCACATGTGTAAATGAGAGGTAAAGTATGGAATATGGCCTATACGGCCTCTCATAATATTCAGTGTATTGAGATGTTACATTCAGTGTATTGAGATGTTAAAGTTTTACATTTTTCAATATATTTAAATTTTGTCAGCACCAGTTTAACATGCAATTGCTCTGCATGTGAGATTTTCTGCTTTATATTAAAATAAAAAGTAAATAAACTAAAGTATCTGTGAATTCATCCCCCTTACATTGTTATCTCTCAAAGGACATATTGTTTGCCTTCTGTGCTTGTACACTGTAAAAAATTTGCCTGTAAAAAAAACAGTAAACAGCTGGCAGCAGGGTTACCATTATGTTACTGTAAAATTTACATCTTTTTACTGTCACTAAAATTTACGGTTTTGTACTGTTAATGAAAAATACAGTAAGAACTGGTTAAAGTACATTTAAAAACCAGTTCTTACTGTATTTTTCATTAACAGTACAAAACCGTAAATTTTAGTGACAGTAAAAAGATGTAAATTTTACAGTAACATAATGGTAACCCTGCTGCCAGCTGTTTACTGTTTTTTTACAGGCAAATTTTTTACAGTGTAGGCAGCATCCAACAATAATCAAAAAACATGACCAAGAAGATGCGAGAACAGATCCCCCACAAAGACGTCACTGTTCAATCTGGTCACTATAACAGAAAGAGGAGGATTAATAAAGCATGGTGGACAGAGGAACATTCCCTGCTGTGGAACAGACCATGTTCAGCGGAGAAGGAATGGACATCCTGCCCTCCTGGGTGCTGGCTAAAGCCGCAACGAGGGACGCTCGGAGGCTGCTAAAAGGCATCAGTGGAGATTACAGCAGGAACAGATTAGAGAGCCCTGACCCAGGGGCCTTCTGGCATCATGTTAACCAGCTTGCAGCGAACGCCAGCACAATGTCGCCTGGGAGGTCCTGGGGCCTGATGGGTCTCCTCAGACTGACAAATATAATATATATATATATATATATTATTGCTCTAGAGACCTGGTGTGAGTTTGCCAGCCCGTTCCAATCTGCCCAGCACAGAGACCCCAGCTTCCCAGCCAGAGACGATGCACATCCCAGCTCCCAAGCTAGATGCAATGCACACCTGATACAATGAAACGCACCTGATACAACCCCGCCCTTACCATAATGCTACCGAAGAGTTAGCGAGCCGAGGGCACAGAGGACAAGTAGTCATAATGAGAAGTGGGTGAGAAGTTTGCACATGACCCTTTGCACATGACCCTGTAGCATGTCCTTATATGGGGCTGGTGGAGGACCTAATAGGTCTTTCCTATTCAGGCGGCAAGTTCCGCTCCCCCAGTTACTGTTGCATTGCCCCACAAGCTTTGCAGCACTTTACTAAAATGTCCACTGAACAGCACATACCTGATGATTCTCTCAAGGATTCCTGACAATATTGCTGTATGTTATTTGCAAAACACCACTACTGTGTCTAAGAGAGTTCTACAGAAATGACTGAACTATTTTACACAAGGATATATCCATGAGATTTGGATTTCGGACGGAGCAGGTGATGACATACGAGTTGATGCTAGGTGTTGACAATCTAAACTCCAGATTGAAATTCATCAGGACAAAGTCGTGGAGTCTTACTGCATATGTAAGGCAGGGTGAGTAAGTTAGGGGCATCCATTATTAGAAATTATGCCTGTGAGAACCCAGATAGCAAACGTTGTTAAATCAACGTTGAATTATGGTCAAAAACGTTGATTTTTGGTTATGGTTGAAGATCAATGGTGGATCAACCTTAAATGTTGAAAGGATGTCATTGAATCAACATTGTATTAATGGTTGCATTTAATGATTGAAATCCCAACATTGAATCAATGCAGAAACTATTTTTTTTAACAGGGGAGGGGGGGGGGTTGCTACTCTGTGTGAGGTGAGGGGGGAGTGGGGGCGGTAAGATCACTGAAGCTCTGGGTGAGACCATTTTGTGGGAGGGAGGGGTCTCATACATTTTAAGCATCATATGCTGAGGACAATGGATTGTGACTTTTTTATTATGTGCAAATCTTCTTAAGGTTTGTGTGTAGTGTGTAATGTGTAATTACAAAAAAAAACTAAAAGTTGCCTTTGGACAGAGACTGCAAGGAGTGGAGTCGTCCAAATGTTCCACAGCCTGTTTAAACTTGGTGGTATGTCCCAGGCACCCCGCGACATTTGAATTCTCCACCTGGCTTGTGTGGTGTCTGCTAGTTAGCTAGCTATTGGTAGCCGAGTTAGCACTTGTACTCGACTGTACTCTACCCTCCCTTGACATTAAACTGCACTGCTAGGTTTACAAAGTGAAAGACTTAAGTAACCTAAGCCTAATTGTTACGGTTTCACCTCCTCCGTCTCTGTCCCTGCCTCACACACCCCCAGCACCTCAGCTCGGGCACAGCGCGCACTCCGACACAGGTGCAACGAGTCGAGCTGATGGATGAACGGACTTACGGCCGTATCACTGCACACCTGCTGCTACTTACTCATCACCCTCTCTGCCTACAAGAAGACGGTTTCTCCAGTCATTCATCGCCAGATCTTACCTAAGAATCTAAGACTTAAACATTTACATTGAACAACTGTAATGTTATATAAGCTAGATACTTTCACCTTGCAATGCCATTTTCCCTTTATTGTTGTTTTTATGCTGTTTGACAGTTTTCTAAATTACCACGACTTGTGCGTTTCATACTGTGTGTTTCAGCTGGGATGTCAGGATCTGGCACTGCACAGTACCACCTGCAGGCCCCAGAGCGAGCAACAACACACTACATACTGGTATGATAATGTGCTTTTTCAGCAACACTAACCTTTTGAGAGACGGGGAACAACTCCTCAGTGAATACTGTTTGACATTAAGATGACTTAACATAATATGCTACCACTCAAGTTTTGTTGTTACTCCCAAACTATAGTGAATTAATTATTTTGTCTCAACAGGGATATCAGGATACAACTCGGCACAGTACTGCTTTATAAATGTTCTAATTTCAATGTCATATTTCAACATGGATACAATATAAAATCAACTCAAATTTAAATGTAGATTGCCATTTAGATGATGGTTGAATCAATATTGTTTTACTGTCAGTTATTGTTGAAAATCCAACATTTATCCAACATTTAATCTTAGCTTGATCGCCTTGTTGAGAGGGGACAGGGAAGAATTTTTACAGCTCACTTTTCTGGCCCCCAGGTGATACTGTTTTTTTTGCTTCAAGTATCAAAGGGCCTATGCCTCCTGAGGAAGAACAGTTGGCTCGGTCCTTTCCTATAGAGGGCCTATGTTGTCAGTCCAATCCAGTTCGTTTACAAAAAAAAAAAACATTCACAATTGACAGATGGTTTATTTAAGGGCATGGTGAAAAAGGGCTGAAGTGAGCTCCTGCTTGGTCTGGAAGTGATTTGGCTGACATTGCTGTAGTAACTTGTTCGGTCTGGAAGTGATTTGGATGGCATTACTGCTACAGTAGCATTCGGTCTAGGTGTTCTGCCATAATATGCCAGAATATAATATTACAGTTACAGCTGGTCTTCTCTGAGTACTGTATACCCAGGTCTCTTCTGATTCAGAGGTTTTAAATCCGGATTCTCATGTTGACAACCCAAAAGTCCTTGAATGGGTTATTGGGCATACTCAGAGAAGATCAGCTGCCTAAGAAATCATGCACACATCTTGCAACACCTACTGTAAAACAGTAGACAGTCGACCACTGTGTAATGTATATCTATTATGGACTAGAGCAGGGGATTTGTGGTGTGTTGTGCAAGGGGCTCAATCAATTCTATTAATCTAAATATTGATGGTGTTCCAATATTTAAAAGTACCAAGCTTCAGTTCTGGCCAAGTTTGACAATTTTGATCCATTTTAGTCGCTTTTTTTTTAGTGGACACAGAAAACCACAGCCACTAGACGATAACGTATATATGAAAGATTTTTTTGAAAAAGTAAAACATCTGAAAGAAAGTGGCATGGTGTATGAAGAAAACAGGTGTACTATTCGGATACAGGCATATTTAAAGTGCATCAAAAACCACAATGCCTATTTCAGCTGCAAGAGGTGCATAGCTAAGGGTTCTTGTGTGGACAGAGCAGTGGTTATCACTGGACAAACATGCCCTTAATGGACGGAGGCGTTTAGTCAAATCAATTACATGTCCCACCAAAACTCTTATTGATGCCAGCATTCCTCGTGTAAGTTCCTTCGTTTTAGACAATACTTTTGTCCATATAGTGTATGTGCATATTTAGTTGTATATAAACAACCTCAAATCATCACTATGATTTCTGTTACTGTAAGTGTCACCCTGAAAATGTTGCTTGGCATTACATCATTGTATGATAATTCCATTCATAATGTCTATGACCGTTACTGTACATACGATGGCATTAATAGATCCCCTTCCACTAATATCCCTGGAAAATTAGTTGTCCACTGATTGATTGTCAATCAGTGGAAATTGCAATGTGAGTAGTTAGAAACCAATATGTTTGACATTATTTCAGTTGACTTACTGTAGGTCTATTAGATTGTTTGTGCTTATTCCTACAATATGCATGCCTGTACTGAATGTGGGTAAACTACTGTGCTTAATAGTTTATTTTATTTATCTGTGTGTATAGGTGGGCTACTGCATCCATGTCTATATTAATTTGAGGTGTATGGATTTGTCTTGCATGCACATGTTTTTCATTGTTCATACATGCAGGGTGCATTGTCTGCATATACTGTACCTTTGTAAGTACATTTATTCTTCGGTTGTGTGGTATGCTTTGATTCTGTGCTTTCTATCTTGTACACCACTTTGTGAATGGTGTGAGTAATTGGATACTTAGATGTAGCCTAACCATAGGTTATTTTTGCATCGGGTAAAAACAACAATGAAAAGGAAAGGAGATATCACACACTTCTTGGTTAAGAGAAAGGCAGATCAGGAAACCAGCCCTGCTGCTGGACCAAGCACCTCTGATAGGCCTTTTCCACCAAGAGGGAACCGGTTCGGTGCCGGTTCGCGAACCTAATTTTGAATGGTTCCGAGCATTTCGACTAAAAAGAAATGAGTTCGGGAAACCCGAAAGCTGGTTCCGAACCGGCACCACAAAATAGGTTTTTCAGTGCGAACCGTGACAACATCATGGGCATGGGCTGGCGTACAACGGTTCGGCTCAAAACTGGTCGAAACGCGGGCCCGTTCTCTGGACAGAACCAAGGTTCCAGAGATTTTGAAACGAACCAGAGTTCTTTTGGTGGAAAAGGGCTATGAGACTAGTGAGTGTCAGGTGCCAGCAGCTGAAGGAGTCAGTCTACCACCACTAGGTCAGAGCATCTACTGTACCAGGCAGTCAGTCACATGCCCAGTTCAGAATTGTAGTTCAGCTTTTAATAGATAATTTTGTCAGATTAAGCTTCACTTTAAAATTGATTGTTGATTCACGTGCATTCTTGTTTTGATGGCTGTGGCATTTTGATTGATTATGCACTAATGTTTTTTGTTATTTCAATGTAATAGATTGACATGACACCCGGGATGACACATTTACATCTGACTTCGTCAGCGAGCAAGGCAGTGAGCTAGAGCTGCCAGGTGACGTCATCAAGCAGCCAGGAGACATCCAAACTTCATCAAGCACTAGATATGCTGTTCCAAAAGGACCCAGTGGTAGGCCTATACTTAATGACTACACATTTTAGTTAGCAGCTGTTAATATTTAATGTTGTTTATCTGTTAATACATTTCCATTTATATATGACCCACTATTTTACGTGTATTCCAGACATTTCAAGATCCAGAGAAGAGGATCCTGTCGTGTTTGAAAACATTTCCCAGGACTCAGCATGGTACTCGGAAAAGGGCTTTCAACAGCTCCTGGTATAAGGACAATTCATGGGTTGAATATTCTATAAGTCAAGATTCAACTTACTGTTATGCCTGTCAGCATTTTTCTCTGCCGAATGCACCCGAGTCTGCCTAAAAGCGCTTTACAATGGCCTCTCATTCACCCATTCACACACACATTCACACACCAATGGCGGTAGCTGCCATGCAAGGTGCTAACCTGCTCATTGGGAGCAACTTGGGGTTAGGTGTCTTGCTCAAGGACACTGGGAGCTGGGATTCGAATCACTGACCCTTCGATCATTGAACGACCCGCTCTACCAAGTGAGCTACAGCCGCCCCCAAAAGACCATTCAAACCAGAGAGCGAAAAGAACAGTGGCTGAACAACAGTACACACACACCCTCCTGTAGCTGTATAACTTGACATTGTAAGGGAGGAAGGTTGGTAAGAGTTTGATGAAGCTGGCAAGAAGTCACAGTATCAGCATGACTATGGTCCCAAACAACCTGAAGATACAGAGCGACAGGGGTGGTGATTGAGTCATGTGACAGGGGTGGTGATTGAGTCATGTGACAGGGGTGGTGATTGAGTCATGTGAGACAAGGAGAGAGAAGAGGAGCTTCTTATATAGAGAAGGAGGATTGCACTTCATACACTAGATTTCTGGTGACCCGCAATCCTGCTGATCTGCATCTCTCAGTCATCATCCGGTACCCATGGAGTCGTCCACACACACTCTCCCTGGGACCCTGTCCCTCTCTCATATACAACATAGGGAGCATGTGACCAGGTAGGCTAACCTACCTGGTCACATGCTCCCTTTCTCCCTCCCTCTTTCACACAACTTACAAGTTACATGAACAGGTGTCTCTCTCTCTCTCTCTCTCACACACACACGCACGCACAGCCACTGAGACTATGTAAATAAATAGCCTACCTGGCTCAGTCTCTGTGTTGCTTTCTGCTTCAGCCTGTTGAAAACGTCATCCCTCTCTCTGTCAATTAGCTGGCGCAAGCTCCGGAACCGGGAGTCCAATGCAGTGCTTTCTTGGAGAAACAAGTTTTTGTTCCCCTTCGTATCGGCATGTCAAGTCCTTCAGTATGGCCGTCTTCATTTGAGCAACGGTAGCGGAGTCCTCGTCACACTGTGCCATGCTCTGCTCTATCATATGTTTGAGGGGGGACAATGAGAGAGATTGTAGGCCGGGACTCTTCAAACAGCACAGTGGTTGCTTTTTTCAGCGGTTTGAGAAGTTTTGCCATGTCCTTGGCGTCTGAGATGTGTGCTGTGTCCAGAGTGTCGATTTCACGTGCGTTGCGCCTCACATCATCACTCAGGAGCGCTGCAGCCATGGCTTGTTGTTGTTCGAGATATCACTCCAACATGTCGAGTGAGCTGTTCCATCGAGTGGACACATCCATGATTAGTTTATGTACGGGCAATTTAACATTCTCTGTTTAGAGGCTAGCACTGCAGTGGCCGTTGAGCTGCGGTGGAAAAAAGCTGCGACACGCCTCACTTGACCACTGACGCGGCCAACCTTTAAACCTGCTTGTGATGCGAGGTTTAATGTGTGTGCAAAACCCTTTGTGTGGGGACAGCCCGGCTTCCCTCACCGCTACATCCATGTTTCGTGCGTTGTCTGTTATGATAGGGATGTCGTCGTGGTTATTATTCTGATCGAGCTCCCACTCCAAAAGAGCCGCCCTCAGTACCTCAGCTATGTTGAGGCAAGTGTGTGCCTCGAAAAGAGGCCGCGTCTGCAGGACAAAGCGTTTCATTTCCCATGAGCTGGTCATAACATGAGCCGTTATTGTAATGTAACTCTGAGTAGCTCGTGATTCTCAATGGAGACTTCAACCATGTCTCCCTCTCCAAAACACTGACTTCAGCCAGTATGTGACATGCAGCACCAGAGAGAATAAGACCCTGGACCTACTGCATGTAGGTGCCAAAGAGCTTTAACAGGTTCGACGCAGCCCCCACCCCTGTGAGGCTAGAAGGCAGCCCAACACCTCCACCACTGCCCCTCTCCTCCTCTGTGAGGCTAGTAGGCAGCCCAACACCTCCACCACTGCCCCTCTCCTCCTCTGTGAGGCTAGAAGGCAGCCCAACACCTCCACCACTGCCCCTCTCCTCCTCTGTGAGGCTAGAAGGCAGCTCAATGCCTCCACCACTGCCCCTCTCCTCCTCTGTGAGGCTAGTAGGCAGCCCAACACCTCCACCACTGCCCCTCTCCTCCTCTGTGAGGCTAGAAGGCAGCTCAATGCCTCCACCACTGCCCCTCTCCTCCTCTGTGAGGCTAGTAGGCAGCCCAACACCTCCACCACTGCCCCTCTCCTCCTCTGTGAGGCTAGTAGGCAGCCCAACACCTCCACCACTGCCCCTCTCCTCCTCTGTGAGGCTAGTAGGCAGCCCAACACCTCCACCACTGCCCCTCTCCTCCTCTGTGAGGCTAGTAGGCAGCCCAACACCTCCACCACTGCCCCTCTCCTCCTCTGTGAGGCTAGTAGGCAGCCCAACACCTCCACCACTGCCCCTCTCCTCCTCTGTGAGGCTAGTAGGCAGCCCAACACCTCCCCCACTGCCCCTCTCCTCCTCTGTGAGGCTAGAAGGCAGCCCAACACCTCCACCACTGCCCCTCTCCTCCTCTGTGAGGCTAGTAGGCAGCTCAATGCCTCCGCCCTGCCCCCTCCTCCCCGTCTACCCCCACCAGACCATTCATCTCAGAGAGTCAAGTAAGGGGTGAACTCCAAAGGCTACGAATCAAAAAGGCCTCTGGCCCTGACTGAATTAGCCCCAGGCTGTTTAAGGAGTTTGCGAGACACTTGGCTGGCGTGTTCCCAGACTCAGATTTAACTCCCTAATGAAACAAACAATACATACTCCATTACAAAATAAAGTGCCAAAATGCCAAACTGCCCAGAAAGCATTTAAAATTATATTTTGTGACATATCGGTAATTGTATCGCAAAAGGCCATGGTATGATAATGGAGACTGCCACTTTGGTCAAGTACCAGAAGTACAAAGGCCTGTATAGTATTTTGATGTACTGTATTATGACAAGAATAGAAAAACATGAGGTCAGCCTTAAATAGAAAACAGACCTCTCCCCTAGTCTTTTCAATTAACTGATTGCAGTGGTCCGTGTGGAATTGATCCCTTGGTGTGGTGGTGCCAAGCTCAAGACCCCCTAAATAGGGAGGATTTCTATACCAATGTGGGTGGTCTGATGCTCATTGATGCTTAACTGCATACTCATTCCGTCTAAATCATGGGTTCCCAAACTCCATCAATGTGGGCCTCCCCTCTGAAAAAAGTGACACACCCGCGCCCCCCCAACCCCCCAAATTTGTCCATTATGCAAGGCAGCGTTAGCTAGCCCATAATGTTACACAGCTACAGTAAGTTAGCTCAGTTGCACCTGTTGCAAGTTAACGTTATGAGGTTTTCGCACAATACATTCATGCCTGCAGGGGGAGGCTCTCTCTGCACTATCCACAAATTTAGTAAACATCTCTCCCATTATTTATTTTGATTTTCCGACCTTTAAAATCAAATTTCCTTCCTAAAAACCAGACATTTTAAAAAATAAAAAACATGTTTTTCCTTTCTTTTTTTAACCATCCCTCCGTGCCTCCCATGAATTTCTTTGGGGCCCCCCAGGGGAGGCCCGCCTCACAATTTGGGAATGCCTGGTCTAAATCATTGCTCTTTCTTTTTTGTTTTTTAAACAATATTTTATTGAATTTTATTGAAGGCTGCATCACATACATTAGGCCAAAGCAGTAGTGGAGCCAGGGTGGGGTCGGGGGGGTGGCCGCCCCGGGCCCACTATTCACTGGAGCCCACCATTGACAAGAGGGTTCTTGACGGCCAAGTGCCACAACCGCAGGGCCCTGTTCACCCGTTTGTATTGTCCGTTTCTCCCCGTGAACTTTCATATGCAAGGATATGCGCCCGTATTGCATTGTGGAAAATGAAGGCTTCAGAAGGCTCATGAAGGTAGCCGAACCCCACTACGTTATGGTGACACGCAGACATCTGTCTGAAGATGTAATCCCGAACATGTATAAATCTGTGAAAGAAAGCATCAAGATTAAACTGCAGTCAGCAGAGAGGGTCGGTGTCACCTGTGATACCTGGACATCCGTTGCGACGGAATCGTACATGACTTACCATTCACTACATGGACAATGAGTGGAACCTCCTTGCTCATGTTCTACAGACCACTCAAGTTGAAACTGACCACCCGCTCTGTCAGTCTAGCTGAAATGTAGATGACGGCGATACAGGAATGGGGTCTGACAAGCAAAGATCCAGCGATGGTAACAGACAACGCTGCAAATATGGTCCGTGCGGTGGAGATAATAGGGCTAACGCACGTCGGCTGCTTCGCTCACATCATAAACCTAGCCTCGCAAGCAGGTCTCAAACTTCCAAATGTTGCACGCTTGCTTGGGAGAGTGAGGCACATAGAAAAGTTCCTTCACGGTAGTACGACAGCCACCCGCATCCTCAAAGAAAAACAGAAGCTACTGCAGCTGAAGGCACACAAGCTCAATATTGATGTAGTGACCCAGTGGAACAGTGCGCTGGAAATGCTTTAACGCTTTTTGGAGCAGCAACCAGCCATCTCTGCCACTCTGCTCTCACCTGCAGTCCGCAGAAATGAAAAGGATCTGTGCACCCTGAAAGAGGAAGACATAACAGATGCAGAAGATGTGGTGAGAGCTCTGAAACCAATTAAGTCAGCCACAAAAGTCATGTCAGAAGAAAAGTGCCCAACTCAGTCAGTCATTGCACCTCTGCACACCCTGCTGCTGGAGGAGATCACCAGCAACCCCGAGGACTCCAGAGTTGTTAAGGACATCAAGGCTGAAATCAAGAAAAACCTGAGCACAAGGTAGGCTATGCATTGCTTACAGAAGTGTGTGTGTGTGAGAGAGAGAGAGAGAGAGAGAGAGAGAGAGAGAGAGAGAGAGAGAATGTGTATTGTAATATCTATATTGTGAATATCTATTTTTGGTCGTCAATAAACAAACTATACAGAAGTGTGTGTGTGTGTGTGTGTGTGTGTGTGTGTGTGTGTGAGAGAGAGAGAGAATGTGTATTGTAAAGTATAGTATATGAAACATCTGTATTATCCTCCTGTGATGATATAAAGTGATTTAAATGTGTGAAATCTCAGATATGTCGACCTGAAGGACATGCTGCATGTAGCATCAGCAGTGGATCCGCGCTTCAAAGCCCTACCTTTCCTGTCTGATGAGGAGCGAGGCAACACCTTCTCCAGACTCCAGACTGAAGCTGTGGATGGGATGGAGGTAGTGATGTAAGTAATAATAGAAGCCCTGTGAAAAGAAAAATCCAAGCAAATCCTAGTAATCCCCATTAGCAGTGTGAAGTGCTTCAGCAACCATGCACAGTAGTCAATGTGAATCAAGTTTAAGGACGCAGCACGATGTGACTGGAAAATCCCCCATAATTAAGAGCAGTGATGGAATAGTGGCATTAGAATGTGTCAGTAGCCACCACATTTGGGCTTTTATGGTCACTTTTTTCAGATTTGGTGTCATTTTAAATGAGCTAGTGATGTGTCATCACTAATGAACAGTGAGTAGAGTAGACACCTTGTTCCCAACACAAGAGGGAGAGATGGGGAGAGGCACAGGCAAGTGACTGTAGGTGTTTACAAAAGCTCAATGACTTCAAAACCCAGGTACATAGCCTACTGAACTGTGATTTTTGAGTACCGTTAAACCCCTAGTATCGAGTATCAAATTAGTATCGTTTTAGTTTCAAGTATCGTTTCAGTATCGAGTAGTGTGATACTTAATTTGGTATTTGTATCGTAGTCAAAAACTTGGTACCGCTTTATTTCTATAGCGCCCTTTATAGCTCGAGTGCACAGAGTGCTTCACAAGTGGATCAAAAATACAAATAACACAAAAAATACAGATACAAATACACAAAATACAGGCAGCTCCTACTATAACATAAAAACCACAACAACAGAAAATCAGTAGTTTGCAAAAATTCCTTAAGTTTTTTTACTTTGTCATTATGGGGTATTGTGTGTAGATTGATGAGGAAAATGGATGTAATCCATTTTGGAATAAGGCTGTAATATAACAAAATGTGGAAAAAAGTGAAGGGGTGAGAATATTTTCCGCATGCACGGTACTGTACATCTCAGTCACGCACTGGGAGTTCAGGTTTCTACAAAGGTTTGTTGGGGGAGCAGTTCATGTGCATTAGTGTTATTTTGATATACTGTAAAGGGCTGTATACTGTAGAAGCATGATGCTGGAAATTTAGCTTTCTGAATTGATTCCGGATTACGTTTAGGTTTAGGTGGACCCCACATGTGTGCACTGTGTATTTGTGTGTGCGTGTGTGTGTGTGAGTGTATGTGTGTGTGTGTGTACGCATACATCCATGACTGAAGGGTTGTGTGACTGTTCTATGCCCCAGCAGCTGCATGTGATCAGACTTTGTCAGTAATGTACACTCATTGCCTCACAGTACATGTAAACCGTTCTGAGGGTTTGGTTTCCTTAGTATTTGATTATCCGTTCTGCCTGTGCGCAGCCCTCAACACAAGGCAGCATGTTGAAGCGTCTTTTCTTAAAGCAATAGTACGCACTTGTTGAAAATGTAAGATATGCACCTGTTACTGTTGAAACTGAGTCCAGAGAACACAATTGGATTGCCCTATTTGGAAAATTTTGGCTGTGGACCTTTGCAGCGTGTATTTGATATTTTCCAATTTACAAAAATGAAGAACATATATCCTAATCTAATCCAAACCAAAATCCAGACGGAGGGCTCACATCACACCCGTCCTGAAGGCTCTGCATTGACTACCTGTCATCTTCAGAATAGACTAAGATTCCTCTACTGGTTTATAAATCACTCCACAACCGTGCTCCAAAATATATATCTGACATGCTTGTTAGATATACACCAGCAAGATCCCTGAGGTCCTCTGGTGCCGAACTTCTGACAGTCCCAGCAGCAGGACGAAGAGGCATGGAGAGGCAGCCTTCTGCCACTATGCCCAGGCCCAGACTGTGGAACACTCTGCCAGAGAGCCTCAGATTGACTGAGACCCTGGATACGTTCAAGCGAGACCTCAAAACGTATCTATTTCATCTCGCCTCGTCGTTTTGTATTGTCAGTTATTGTTTCATGTCGTGTTTCTGTAAAGCACATTGCATTGCAATTTGCAGGAAATGTGCTATCTTGTGAGATTAAAGTAATTTGTTGGCTAGCCAATAGGGTAAAAAGGCCCCAAGGTCTGCTTTAATTTTTGGTAGAACCACTGTAAGTCGCTTTGGATGAAAGCGTCAGCTAAATGACTGTGTAATGTAATTACTGTACTGTTTGCGGCTGGGTTTCCGCAGAAACCCAAGAGAAAAATCTGTTGAAGTCTGATATATTAAAATCTCTCCGGTCATAATATCTGGACAAAATAATTCCCCCTAATTGTATTAGGCCTAGGCCTAATTCCCACATATTTTGATTCCTTTTAAACTTTTTTTTAATATTTATTATTAATTTTGTTCTGTTAATGTGTAGGCTATTGGCTAGTAGGCCTACGCGATGAAAAAACAGCCGTAAGATAAGCCTGCTGCTTAAAGAATATGCCGGACCATCATTGGTCATTTTGGCCAAGAAATGACCAGTAAGGACAAGTCAGCACCAGCAGCAGCCCCCATTATCGATGCCAAGTGTGCAATGTGATGCCATCCCTGTAATGACAGCACTCTGTGGATATGGAGGCTTGCGTTTCTCAACCGCATGTGAAGTCCTCATCTGAGATTTCTGTGAGCTCTATCCCGAGTGGGCCACACTGGCCAAGATAACCTGCGTGATCCCAGTGCGCCAGCAGAGAGGGTACCTTTGATTTCAAGTCGGCATCTGCAAGCTTCACTGCTGTATAAAAATAGGCTATAGTATCTAGGCTACTAAATTACTTTTTTGTTTGTTTTTATTTTAGACTATTAGATGCTATGATAAAAGGCATAGGTCTATTAATATCCAATGGAAATTAGCCTATGCATGTTGTAATTTCTTACACTTTATTTAAAGGGGAACGCCGCTGTCATAGCAAGTTTAGCTCAAATGCCGCTTTGTCCTCAATGAAACTGATCCATAAACACCAACATTTAACCGATCCGTGCAGTAGTAAGCTAGCTCCTTTTTCCTCTGTGCGCGCACCTTTATAATGGAGGTCTATGGGCCTCTGCTAAAAACTATGATAAACGCATTTTCAAGGCAGGAAGCACAGGGTGTGATCTTACCGGTGCAGGGCTCTAAGGTGCGACCATTTTACTCGCATTTGTGACTAAAAATAGTTTTGTGCGATCAGAAAAAATAATTTAGGAGCACACTGTGCGAGTACTGTTTTTAACTATTTCACTCGCATTTGCGCCTAATTGGCGCAAATTGGATCAAACTAGAGTCAGAGTCTGACTTTTATTTTTTATTACAAGTCCCACGACTGCAACCTGCAACGCGCAGAACTCTCGTGATGACGTGCGATGACAGCTCAGCTGCCCTCACTCAAAAACGACTGTGCAGACGAATACTGGACGATCCTTCCCATCCACTCTTCTCAGAGTTCCCCCTACTCCCCTCTGGACGCAGGTTTAGAACGCCCAAAACAAGGACAAATCGAGCCAGCACTTCTTTTGTGCCAAGAAGCATTAAATTGTTGAACAGCTGTTGATGCCTGTTGCAGTGATGATGATGTTGATGCGATGATGTTGGTGAGGATGGTGATGACGATGATGGTGGTTGGTGACATTGTGGTGTTGGTGAGGGGCGTACATTTCAATGTTTTCTGTATGCTTGATGTGTGCTAAACAAATTCCCCTCTGGGGCAATAAAGGTTTAAATTCAATTCAATTCAGACACCGAATGCCCCTGAATTTTTTAATGATTATTTGCGAAGATACTGGAAGACTATGGATCCCACAACCAGGCAGGGAGCTTGGAAGGGAGATGCCATCCAATGCCCCCTCAACCCAATAATAATTGGGGAGGCCCTCCACCCAACACATATTCTCTGCCTCAACAATTTCCTCCCCTAGTACAGCATGTGCAAAACCTCCAGCAGCCCCAGATCACCAAGCCAGAGCAGGAAGCGTGCATCAGGTGAGTGGCAGTTGTATGTAAAGCAGAGAGCAAGAGATCAACCTACGCTGGAAAGAGAAAAAAAAAAAAACTGTTGAGAGCTTCGCCTTCCGCCCGCCTGAAACTGCGAGAGGCCTGCTGCCGGAATAAAGGAAGCAAAAGCCAGGTGGGTGCCTGAGAATAAATAAATAAATAAATAAATAACAGGTTCATTCTCGCTGTGTCGTGTCCTACCTCTTACGAGAACAGGGGGGGAGCAGACCTCTCACAGTTATATTTACAGTTTCCACACTGACGTCTGGGGGAGTAAGACCATTTATTGTTAATTTCTTGTTTGTTTTTTTGTCCTCCTCACCAGCTGATGATCATTTGTCTAATTGAGAGGAAGCATTAGCTATATGGACTGTGTTGTGTCACTTTGAACACAAAATATGTTGGTTGCTTTTTATTGTTCGATCATGAACTAGTCGCTTATTAAAGCTTTTTAATCTATGGAAGAGTACCTTGGACTCGCTGCTTTTTTTTTTTATTAGATGAAATAAATCTGTTCAGAAATACAGCTGTTTTCCGTTTAACCTAAAATATTACAAAATGTGTGAAAAGGGGTGATAAATAAGAAATATAGCCTAGAGACAACACTCTTAGACTTCTCAGACAACACTCCTAGTCCTAACATCACCTCCCAAAGCTGCCTACGAAGGCATGCCCCCTCATGCTACCACATCAGATTGATGGTTGTCCTTTTTAAGTGTTAGCGAGTGTTTAATTAGCGGAAATGGCTTTAATGAGTCTTGCTTTGGGCGTTGGAGGGGTGGGTGGGAGTAATGGCGTGGCGCATATGGAGGGTGGGGATGACCGATGACTTGAGAGAGATGCAGTCATGGGAAGAATAGAGAATAGACCATTAACAGCCGAGGGAAGAAGATATTTAAGTCTGAACAGGGCGTCTATATTTAGCAGTAGGGGATTATTTTGCACAGTAATCTTCTCCCCTCCTAAAGTTTACCGTATCATTATGGTACCAGTTCTGATACCCCTTGGAGCACACAATCTGTAATTGGCCATTTCAGCCCCCAGCCTCGGCACCCCCAAACCCAAGATGGTAACAGAGCCAGGCACCATACAAAATGAATGGGAAATCTAATAATGGATCTAATAATGAGCAAAGGAAAACATGAGGGAATACACACAAGGAAGGTGGAGGGAAACAATGTGCAGGGGGAGACTGACCAAGGACAGGTGAACTTACAGTAAGACAACCACAAAGGAGACACAGTGAAGGGATAAAATCAACACACAAAAACACCAGCAGGGGGCACCAAAGTGGAAGGAACACAAACACTAGGGCAGAGAGAAAGTCACTAGGAGCAGAGCGGGATGTGGCATTTTCCCTTCAATGATCTGTTAGTAGTAAGAGTATCATCATGTCTGTGTTCTGCTACACCCGGAGCCATGGAAGACAATAATATACTGTGCGAATGACATCCTCTCCAGACCACTGCATTGGCTAATGATTTTATATTGTTGATTGCTATGTGAGTGAGTGGAGCAATTAAGCCCTCCCCTCTCCAAAACAAATGCCTAATTAATGGAAATCTAGTTCCCTAAATTGACCATGAAAATTACCTCCGGCCTAAATTGTCCATTTAAAATGTTGCGTGTGTGTGTATGTGTGTGCATGCGTGTGTGTGTTCTGTATGTGTGTGTGTGTGTGTGTGCATGTGTCTAGGGATGAGACGATATGGATTTTTGCATTACGGTACGGTATCTAGTTACACGGTACGGTTTACGGTATTTCATGGTATACGGCATTTCACCTCCCCAACACATAAAAAAACAAGTATTTTACTTTGAAGGAAAACCGCTTTATTTCCGAGTTCTAGAGCCCTACAGTGCAACACATGATGGAAAATACACACTATTGTAATTAAGCTCAGTTTATTAATAGGAAGCTTTCTTAAATTACAAAATTAACTGTTGCAAGCAACTTCAAAAGTTTCAGCAGCGCATTATTGTGTAATACCGTAAACGTAATACCGTAAACACAGGGAATGTCACGGTTCTAATACCGTGGATATTTTATACCGCAGTTCACGGTTTTACGGTATACCGTCTCATCCCTAGTCTCTGCACTCGTTTGCACTAGATTTTCATCCTTTGCATGCCCTGAAATGGATTTATTTTTGCATGCGTGTGTGTTCTGTATGTGTGCATCTGTTTGTGTGCGTCTCAGCACTCGTCTGCACTAGTTTTCATCCTTTGTATGCCCTGAATGAGAATGTTTTCAGTTGAATATATTTACAGACCATCGTTAACTTCGTAACATTTGTTTAACTAGTGCCCAGTGCCGGGGCTTATCAATTTTTGAGGATTTTAAACAGTCATGACGCTGTTCAGTAAAGTGGGACAGACACAGAAAACAGCATTGGAAGCAGTAATCATAGCTCAAATCGAAATAAAGGAAGTCAACAGCACGACGGACAAGCTGCAGAGTGAAATTTATGCTCTGTTCTCCCACATGAATTTAGTTTTGACTTCGCATCCTTGTGACATCAAGAGGGAATCTACTACAGCTTATTCACAGATACTTGTGCTAAACACTGAGGGAAGATATGTCATCAAAGATGATAATGACGACATTATACAGACGGGAAATGCCAGAACGACCATCACTATCCATCCTGATGTGAAGTGCAAAACCAGGAAGTTAGCTCAATCTCTGATACCAGGTGAAAAGAAGAAGAAGAAAAACAAAAAGGGAAAACATGGAAGCGACTCTCTTCTGAAGATGGAGTGAATATTGGAGGATATGATGAAAGTATTAGAAGGATTATGGCAGGTGCTGAATGGAAGGAAAGGAAGCGTTGTTAATGACACAGTCTCTAGTAGTAGTAGTAGTAGTAGTGAAGAAGTGAATGAGGAGTCTGACTCGAATGAAGATGATACAACGCAGACCAAGGACGTACCAGGGGAAGTAGAATTGAAGGAAATGAGGAAGTAGTTGAAGGAAATTAGAAAGTAGTTGAAGGAACAAGATGCAGAGCTGAAGAAGAAACTCACTCAAAGCCAGATATTGGATGGACAATGGAAAGTAATGGAGAAGAAACAAGCTGTTGTTTTGCAGAATGGACAATGACAGATTCAACAACAACCAGTGATGCAATCTTCACTCCCGTTCCCTGTTTTCCAACAGCCTCAGACATGGAGAGGTGTGGAAGAGACTTATTATTCATTCTGAAGAATTCAAAACCAATTCGGAAAAAAAGGGGGGGAGGTGAAGAGGAAGTCGAGCATGTCATTGGACAGATGTCATCAGCTCCAAGCAATGTCAAGAGTCATGTCATCAGAGGATGATGAGTTACAAGCTCAACCTAGAGGGTTAAGACCAGCCAGGACGAAGAAGAAAAAACTCTGATGGCAGGAGGACTATGTCACCTAGTCCACAGGTGTGTCTTCACTGTCAGGAGGTGCAATGGGAACATCTAGAAATTAAGAAGGAATTCTGGTCTGTCTACCCCTGTTTGGATGAGTCACCGAGATCAATCACAGAAAGAAGATGAATGGAGTGCAAAGTTGAAAGTGGAAATGGCTATTCGTAGCTGGAAGAAAAGACAGCTGAACTCCATTGAAGCTGAGTAGAGGAGTACAGTCTTACTATCGTGACTGTATAGGCACAGCGCCTATTACCATCAAGAGGATAAAGAACAGAGTGGGACTGATGATGATGACAGTCCCCCAGATCGACGTGTGCAGTTGAAGGAAAGGAGAAGTCAAGCAGGAAGTGAACATGGCTAGAAGGTCAAGGTAGGATATGTGCTGTAGAAATATAATGCCTGATGGACAGTGATGCAGGAGTCTACAGGTGCATGAAGAAAGTAAACAACAAGGAATCAGTGACAGTGACAACGATAACCTTGATGGTGCAGAAGAACAGAGAGTTGAACCCCACAGTACAAACCAATACAAGAGTGTTGACGGAAGATGTCTGGAATGGAGACATGGAGAACATGAACTAATTAAGTGGCGTCAGCAATCTACAACACAACAAGTATTTCTTACGCTTTTTGAATCAATTTTTGAGAAGAGTGATAACGGGATTCTCCACCTACATTGTCACCTCTGAGCCTGAGTTCATTCTTGAAGTTGAAAGTGATGAGGAATATTTTTATTACATCTGTGACATTTTGGAGAAACACTCGTCTCCAGAAGATTATTATAGAAGCAAGCTAGTTGAATATGGACTCTGGAGTATGAACCATCTTTTTGTTCAGAAAAACAAAAACAAAAAGTCATGTATCTTGTATGGTTATTGATGATTTGATGTTTAGTTATTGTGTTCCTGTTTAGAAAGAATGTATGATGCGACATATTGAAAGAGTGGTGAATGTTGTTTATTACAGACATTTGTCATAATAACAAGAAGTATTCAGTTATGGTTTCATGGTTTCATACAACATCTGTTTAGATAATTGGTTTACAAAGCTGTTTAGTCATTTCAAATGGTTTGGATTCTTGATGAAGTGGGTTACAGTCTGGTATATGGAAAGCTTTGATTTTTAGGATTGCTCTAGTTCTTTCTCTGATACTGACAAGATGGTTTAACGGATAGTGAGAAGTTTAGCTGGACAGATTATTGTTACATAACCAGGTGAAGGTTTTCAGAGACTATGATGAAATAGATATAGAGCCTTTGAGTCTTAAGAGCGATGTTGAGAATGTTTCTGAGGACGATCTTTTAGGTATTGGTGCGAACTCAAAGGTCTGACAGGTTTGGAATAGATGATTCAGTTTAGGTTGTTTCACACTTTGATTTAGGAGTTTATATGTTTCAATAGTCAATGAATGGCCTTAAGCTGTTCGTTTATGCATTCTATTGAATGAATTTCATT
Source organism: Borostomias antarcticus (assembly GCF_949987555.1). Classification (NCBI taxonomy): domain Eukaryota; kingdom Metazoa; phylum Chordata; class Actinopteri; order Stomiiformes; family Stomiidae; genus Borostomias; species Borostomias antarcticus. Next base: position 2,286,366 of record NC_140246.1, on the reverse strand, counting down.
CTCATAATGATGTTGTGTTTGTGAGGAGTTGGCTTTAGGCCTTCCCCTCTGCTAATGACCCCAGTCTGTGTTGAGTGTTATTTTTCAGGTGCTATGGACCCTGGGCGGCAGGTCTTTGAGGAGCCTGGATCATGCTTTCCTGGGGACTGCCTGAAACCTGTTGTTTGTCTGTTAACTTTTGTTTGTCTTTTCTATCTCTTTCTGATATATGTTGGAACATGAGGTTACTTGATGTTTAGCGTTATAGGTTATTTCTGTTTAGGGTCTCTTGTTCAATCAAGCTTGAGGGTGTCGCCTACATTTCACCTGTGTTACTGATTCAGGTGTGTGTACACGTCTCCTTGGTTAGGTTGTTCCGTTTTGTAGTAATTTAGGTTTTTATTCTATTTCTTTTGGGATGTTCTGTTTTTTGTGTAGTTTTGTGTTGATGTTTTCAGACTATCCTGGAGTACATTGTGTGGGCTACCAAGGAGTGGTTGCCCCTCGCCAGCATGAAGCTATGAACTGAGTCACGAATGACTTGAGGGTCATTCTTGGACATTCCTGGAGTGTTCTCCCTGTTTCAGACGGGGTGAGCTTACCATCTTGCTACGGACGTTGTTCTCTGGGTGTCAGAGAGGATTGCGACACCTGGGGGATTGATGTCTGAAGATTGCTCCAGCATGGGAAGAGGATATGAGAAAGCCCCTATCGAAAGAGAACAGCCCTCAGCGCTATGTGCTAGTAACCTCTGGCCACTGGATAACTTTGCTGTTGTGTGATGATTTGGTTATTTGTATGCGTTTTGGGGATTGTTTGTTATGTTTAGTGTTGTTTTGTGTCGAGGCTTTAGGACGCTTCGAAGGGGGGATATGTAGTATATTTTTATACTGTACCATACTGTATTACATCAATACATCTGTATTACTCTCATGTAGTAATCATTTTAAGAATAAGGAACAAACCAAACTAGGAACTGTTAACTTAAGCAGTTTAACATGTGAGCAAAGCAGATGTCCTGAGTCAGCATTCCTTTGTACCTGTCAGGTTACAAGCACACTGTCAGTTTTATTTTTAGTTCAAGGTGAATACACCTAAAAAAACAGCACTGTAATTGGCATGTTCAAAGTATATATAAAAGAAAATTAAGGTTAATAAACCCGTTTGTACTCTTTTGCCCAATGAGAATCGATAAGAGAATCAATAAGGAATCGGATCGATAAGCAGAATCGAAAATGGAATCGGAATCGCTAAAATCTTATCAATATCCATCCCTAGGTGTTAGTTGGCGTTCTGGCATATAATTCGCCATAAAGTAAGATTCTAGTTCATCTGGAAAAGCTTTAAAAAATATATATATCATCGAACTATTTAGTCGCAGCACATACTATTTAGTCGCAGCACATACATGTGTAAATGTGTACATTACATACATTGCGCAATGCCTTGATCTCGCGGTAGGCGACGTCCATGGATTCCGGCTCAGCTTCCTTATTTGAAAAGCTAGCCACAACAACAAGACAGGCTCGTGCGAAGCATTTGTTTGGGATCTCAACAATGACACGCTATTGTGCCATTGCCAATTATGGCAAAATCCGTTAATCTGTAACTTGTCATAGACTTCCCTACAACGATCCCGCAAGATTGAAGTTGTGGCTAGAATCTCTTTACTTGGACGTACACACCCGTGGATATTCTTCGGGTCTTAGATCACCGTGTTTGCGCTTTGCATTTTGAGGACAAATTTTATAAGCCTACCTAGGCTATTCTCGAAGAAATCTCCCAAAAGGGTCTTCCTCAAACGCTGTTCCGACTTTACATAGAGGAACGACAGAAGACGAACGAGTGGAAGAACTTGAGGTAAGTTCTTATTGCCAGCTGTGTGTGTGTGCACCCGTGTGTGTTGAAGCATAATAATAATAATAATAATAATAATCTCTTTGCTAAGACTGACTTTAGAAAAATAGAATTGTAAGAAGTGGTCTTAGAGCATGAAATTATCAAAACTGTAGATTTATTCGCTCGGACATAAATACTAGTGGTAAAAGCAGGACTCACTTTCAACAGGCAAGGAACGGTAGCTTACTTTAGGTATAGCTGGCTAGCTGCAGTACGTTACTACTAGTCTAATGAATGAACCACTGTAAATTATAGTTTAGCAAGCCGATGACAGAGGGAATCTAGCTAGCAAAGAAGACATCTAGCACTAGATTTAAGTACTGTCAATGTCAACAAACGGGACTTATTGAGGTGCACACAGTATGCATACCTGGGGTGGTAGAAGAGGACGAGGGAGTTGGTTTGAGACTATCAAATGTAGTGCAAGTCCCAATTCTAATCTGATGGGCACCATTGAAGTTCTTGAGCATAGACGTTGTATTTCCCCCCTTGCAGGAAAATATCTTAGAGCACAGGTTGCATTTCGCCTCCTCCTTTTCTTTCACTTTTGTGAAATGTAACCACGCCTTAGATGGCTTTGTGCGCTCAGCCATTCTCTCCGCCAAAATACATCCCACTTTCGGCCATGCGGCTAGTGTTGTTGTTTTCGCCTGAAGTCAAAACTCCGCCTATGCGCTGCTACCTGTGTGGCTTTTCCTCGGAAATTGAACAGGGAGGAGGGTTTTCCCCACGGTTCACCGTGACACCGGTAACCGTCCCATCCCTAGGTAGCAACATAGAACTGCATCTTGTGGTAGCAACATAGAACTGCAGGTCAACAACGGGACGGAGGCACATAGGGAGTAAGCCAGGGAGGGAACCAGGGAGTGACAACTGCTTTGTGAAATGTAACCACGCCTTAGATGGCTTTGTGCGCTCAGCCATTCTCTCCGCCAAAATACATCCCACTTTCGGCCATGCGGCTAGTGTTGTTGTTTTCGCCTGAAGTCAAAACTCCGCCTATGCGCTGCTACCTGTGTGGCTTTTCCTCGGAAATTGAACAGGGAGAAGGGTTTTCCCCACGGTTCACCGTGACACCGGTAACCGTCCCATCCCTAGGTAGCAACATAGAACTGCATCTTGTGGTAGCAACATAGAACTGCAGGTCAACAACGGGACGGAGGCACATAGGGAGTAAGCCAGGGAGGGAACCAGGGAGTGACAACTGCTGGACATTTTCTATCCTAGGTGCGCTGGCTTACAGCCACGCACAAAAAGCTTTTTCTACTCCTGACGAAGGGGGGGGTGATTAGACCGAGAGGAGGAGGCGAAACAGGTTCAGGGATGCGGTAGTCGGCCGGAGGCGCACGGAGCACTGATGACCAAGCAGGCGGAGAGAATAAACGGATAAACAAGGCGGAAAAGGGGGGACTGTGGACGCAGATAACGGCGGGAGGAGGCGACGGCGCGTCTCTAAGATTTACGGTGAGGTGAGGGAGGGTTGAGAGGCGGGGCCGGTTAACTGTCCCTCGTAAAGAATTGGGAAGGAGGGGCGGGGGGGGGGGCGTGTGGTGGGTTGCAGAGAAACGAGGGAACGGGCATAGATAGAGGAGGGGAAAAAGAGACAGAGAGCAAGGGAGAGAGAGAGAGAGAGAGAGAGAGAGATAAATAAAGCGGGAGCCGGCACCATGAGCTGTGCACTGCCCTACGACTCCCTGCCCGCTCGCCCAAGCCCCAGCAGACGAGTCGCGGACCAGGAGTCGCCGGCGGCGAGGAGGCTGTCCTCTCCCAGGGGGCCGCCGGGCCTCCTCACCCCGCCTGATATCCCTCGACGGCCCTCCGCGCTCCCGGGCTACCTGCTTTCGCCCTTACAGCAGGAGCAGCTGCAGCAGCTGCAGCAGCAGCAGCGCCTCTCTCTGTCTCTGTGCTCCGAGGCCTCCCTGGCGCCCCCGGCCCCCGCGGGCGCCGCCGCTGCCGCCGCCCCGTGCTGCAGGGTGGCAGGCGTCATGCCCCTCCTCCGCCTGGCCCTGCTGGCATTCAGCTGCCTGTTCTGGGCGGCGGGGCTGGCGGTCTTTACCCTGGGCGTGTGGGCTCAGGCATTGCTGGCAGACTACATGCTGCTGTCCGCTAACCGCTACCCTAACGCCCCACTCATCCTCCTGGCCACAGGGGCCGCCGTGACGGCCTGGGGCTTCCTGGGCTGCCTGGGGGTGGCGGCCAACCTGCCCTGCTTGCTGAGGGCGTACGGCTTCTTCCAGCTGGCAGCCCTGGTTGCCGGCCTGGCTACCGGGCTCTCCGGGCTGTTCTACCGCGAGGACATCGCCGGCGGGTTCCGCAGCGGCCTGCAGCGGGCGGTGGCGGGCTACGGGGAGGACGAGGGCCGCGCGGACGCCCTCGACAACCTGCAGAGGGCCCTGGAGTGCTGCGGGGCCGAGGGCTGGAGCGACTGGCTGACCTCCGACTGGGCGGGCCCGGACGCGCCCCGGGGTAATGGCTCCTCAGGGCAGCTGCCTGACAGCTGCTGCGTGCGGCGGAAGGGCTGCAGGAACCGCCCGCTGTCGTCAGGCGACGGCCAAGTGGCGGCCGACGCCGGGATCCATCCTCACGGTTGTTTCCGGAAGGTGTTCAGTTTTGTGAACGACAACGTCTTCTACATCGCCGCTACTGTGTTGGGGCTAGCCTTCACCCTGATAGGAGGCATCGCCCTAGCCTGCATGCTGGCTAACCGACTCGTGCCAAGACATCGACCTCTTGGACTGTAGATGTCCCTCGCAAACTTGTGGACCATTGGACTGAACTGTCCGTTCATTCAGCACTTTTTCACCCTTCAACTGCAGCTACTTCATCACAGACAGCGACAAGGACAGTAAAGTGTTGCAAGACACTTCGAACCCAAGATTGAGGTTTGCTGTAAAATGCGCGTTCCCTTTCACATTAACTTGTAGCTAACAGTGAGAGGAAATGTATTTAGTGGAGAGTGATACCAACAACAAAAGATGATGACTTGTCTTTTAGGGGAAATACATGTATTTTACTTTTCTACAGTAATTGTTACTAATGGTGAAGTGGTTTGATTGTGTGAGATGTGATATTTTGGCACATTATTTTATTGTTCCCTGTAAATAATCATGCATCCATTCTACAATACAGTAAATCGTTTTCTACATCCCTAACAGAAGAAAGTATGATTGTGAATGTATTGAGTGGTCAAAATAATTTACAATTTGATACCAGTTTTTCCAAAGCTGAGAGTGAAATGTCACATATCCACTCCTCAATATTTTGTATGATTTTTCGTGCTTGCTGTTACAATGGGCTATATGCACAACTCCATTACTTCCTGAAATTAGACATGCTTTTGCTCTATTTCCTGTCTTATCACTATTGGATGAAATGATTATTCAGGTGTGCCTGATCATTGTGCTGCAGTCAGGCACACCTGATTAATCACTTCCTCCAATAGTGTAGGACAGGAAATAGAGAAGCATGTCATTTCAGTTAGTACTGGAGGTGTGTATATAGCCCATTACCTACATATTTTTGATACGACAGTGTATGTCTGGACTCGAAGTGACTGCAAAATGCAGAATTAGAATCGGAAGTTGATCATTGATATCATTGTACAATATTTAGCACGTTGCCAGGAACATACCCTCCAGTAAAACATCACTGTGAAAATGACTAGTCTCTACAGTACAGTACAACAATGACGCATGAATGAACACCAGCTCTAATAATAATAGTTGTAATAATGGAAGCATCACCAGGACAGTCATATTGTGCATTTGCTGGTCAGTAACATGAGCATGAAACTGAACAAAAAAATCTTTTCAATTTCCACTGTGCTGAAACGACAAAACAGTCCATGGTCAATAATACTAATTATGTGGTTGTATATATTAGTATACAGTATGGAAAGCTGTGTGACTCAATCCACCCCTCATCCCAATTTAACAATGGTACAACTTAGTAGATCGATACAAACCCTGGTGTCATTTCATTATTTACCCTCTTCCCCCCAATACTCATTTAGATTCCCTTAGGCTTGTAATTGAATGTGCTATCTGTATTCCAAATATTGTTGTATATAACAGCTTGCCGAATAATTATCGATGATGATGACAGTCACGAACCAGTCACATTGACAATATCTGATTAAGTACAAATAAAAGATGTACAGTATGCTTCATGCAGAGAATGACAGTGAATGGACAATATCATGGAAATTTCAATGACCTACAGTTGTTCTTGAGCATGAAAGACATTGGGCATAATACTGCACATGCTGGTATAGTCACCCAGTATGATTATTAAAAAAAAAACATTAGGAAATAATTCCAATCAAAGACTTAAATAGGATGAGGATGGTCTTTAAGGTTTGTTGATAAAAAAAAAAAAAAATACACCTCTGTTGTTCAATTTATTAAATGGTCTGTTAAATTCATTTGAGGACTTTGTGTATTTGCAGACGTGAATGGATTGTGTGTTTTGAGGCAGTACTGTGTGCCTTTACAAATAAGACCCTCTACTTCAATTTGCGCACACTTCATATGAACCTGAATAAAATAAGGCTACTGTCTAGGGCGGTGCAACCTACTGTATCAGACAGGGCTATTTGCTGCTTTATGAGGAATATTAGTGGTTCATATGTCTATACAGTAGCTTTTCTACGTGTTTAGTCCATGCATGCATATATGAGGGGAAACCAGATACCGTTGCATATCATCTACACTCACAAAGAGAAAGTGTGCATCTGTATGTAGAACCATTTCTGCCCGAAGGGGAACCCTCTGAAAAAAAAGGCTTTAGGGTCAGTTAGATCCCCAAATAGAACTTTGCCTTCACATTAAAACCTGTGCAGTTTGGAACCCCAAATTGTCTTATCTGAAGAAGGTTATTTCCGATTCTTACAAAGGGTTCCTCTACAGGGACACAATGATTCTTCATAGTAGCACTCTTTTTGTCTGAGAGTATTGTCATGCGTTGTAAAATTTAATCAGCTTCAATTCAAGCTCGCACCTGCAGTTTTAAAGGCTCAGATGCTAGCCAGGGTCTTATTCTACAGTAGGACAAGGATCTGTGTTGGAAGTGCAGCCAAGTGTTAACCACTCAGGATGAGGTCGATCCTGCTGGGGCCCCTCGGGCAGACAGGGGCTTGAATTATTATCTCTACCAACATTACAGCATCTCATCTCCACCCAAGGTTGATTAGATGTGCCCTTCACTAAGAATCCTTAATGTATCCTGGACTTGTTATTGGAAATGAGAAACAATAAACCAATGCACACATAAATATACAGGTGCATGCGCGCGCACACGCACACGAACACACACAATATTTTGACCTCCCTCTCTAGAATATATTCATTATTTCTGCTGTTTGCCATAAAACTAGTAGCAAGCCATTTCATCAAGCGATGCAGCTGCTTCTGTACGTGACACGTGTGTGTGTGTGTGTGTGTGTGTGTGTGTGTGTGTGTGTCTATCCATTCGTAGCATAAGATTTAGATCAATCAGGAGTCACCAATACCGTTGCACACCAGCACTAGAGGGCAGGCCTGAGGAAAGAATGACCGGCTTTAGACAGCTCCATCTCAAGAAGTATACATGTCACAGCTTACTGTAGATATTTACACCGTAGGAATCCTGGGAACCAAATGAACCTTTCTGAGATGATAATAATAATATGTCTGTGTAGTTTAAAAACTGTAGGATTGGTGACAAGTTAACCAACTGCCGCTGGAGGTCTGAACATTCTTCCATGCATGTGAATGGGGAGCATGGCACTGTAGGCAAAGTAATGGATTTCATTACATTTTTCTTTCTGGAGAGTAGCTCCCAGAGCATATGAAAGAGTACATGTGTGCCCTACATATTCCCTTCAGAGCACTTCGTTCATGTACTCTTGTGGACTTTGTTGGTCATTTCCTGGTGAGTCTAGAGTCTTGGAATGCTGTAGTGTTTGCTTTGTGGGCGGAGGACCTGAATACAATTTCACACTATCTTCAACAGTGGGACAACTCACATTTGTGAAAGTGTGAAAGTAGTAGACTTGGTTATGGAAGCAGACACAAAGTGATGAATTGCTGACACATTTCTAAATCACATACTGTATCTGGATTGCTTAATTACAGAACTGCAATTGTCAGCAGTTGTCAACAGCATATCATCTACAAAACTACGCAGACACGTCTCTGGGAACGGGGAGTAGATGTGGGTGGTGCCATGAGTCAGTGCAGTTAGAGTAAGTCTCCGGACTTTGGACTGGTCAAGTATAAAATCAAGAGGCAGAGTTTCTCAGTTTACGCCTGGGTAAACATGTAAGTACTGTACCAAATGCTTGTTTTTACAATGTTCACCTATGTAATATTTAACATTGATTCTAGGAGGAGTTCTAATTCTGTGACTAAAATTGACATCTCAGCAAAGCTTATGCAAGGTTTTTCTTAAGCTATACTGCTCATTACCATACAGTAGGTTTTAACAATATTGATACCGGCATAATGAAATAGTAATATAAGCAGAATGAAGATGAAGCATATGATGTTTGAGAGATGGAAACAGGATTTACAGCTCACCTTAGAGATTGTTACAATGCAAGATTATTCATAGAATATTCATAGAATTTACAATATAACAGACAAAATGTCAGATGAACTGTCTTGTCTGTGCCGTAAGAGACAAAAAATGAGAAAGGGGGTAAATAGAAAGAGTACGCATTGGAAGAGTGCGCATTGTTTTGCTTTGTGCTGCTGGACACAGAACAATACTGTTTACAAACTGACAAGAAACTGACAGAGTGATAGCAAGTTTAGTGGCAGCTAAGGGAATGAAATATAGGCTGAATTATATTTACCCCGATGTTTCTACTCAACTTCCTCAGATCAGGCAGAATGAGGAGGCTGCCAGGCTACTGTGGACTGGTGTTCCTCACCTTCTTCAGACTCACTGACCAGACTCACGTGAGACCATCAATACGTCAACTATGAAGATTCATACAGTGTTCATCTTTTGCAATTATGGGCGTCTGTGGCTCAGGAGGTAGAGTGGGTCATCCAATGATCGTAGGGTTGGCGGTTCGAATACAGCCTCCTCCTGTCCACATGTCGAAGTGGCAAAACACTGAACCCCAAATTGCTGCCAATGAGCGGCTATAGCACCTTGCACGGCAGCTGGCCACCTTGGGTGTGTGAATGTGTGTGTAAATGGGTGAATGGGAGGCCATTGTAAAGCTCTTTGTCCGTTAAGGTAGAAAGGCGCCATATAAGTGCAGTCCATTTACCAATACTTCTGCAGTAACTCATCATATGATAGTTACATTACATTTACATTAGTCACTTAGCAGACGCTTTCATCCAAAGCGACTAACAATAATTGCATTTAACATAGGAAAAGCCAATGCACTACTACTACTTGCCAGAACTCACAAGTGCATCTTCTCTCTAAAACAAGTGACGAAGAGCATAATCTAGTGCTGAAGGCAAAGTGCAAGAATAGCAATCTAAAATACAGTGCAATACAATAAAATACAATAAGTGCTTAGGAGCGAGGATTGTTGTAGCACTTCTTGAAGAGATGAGTTTTGAGCCTGCGATAGTTGTGTAAATCAGCACTGACAAGACAATTGCAGTGTCCTGTGTCCTGCAGTGTCCTGTCGTTACGGTTCTGATGCTAATTTTGTTTATTCTGTCCACTTTATTTAGGGTCAGAGAACACCTCTCGTTTCTCAAGGTACTGAATGCATTACTCAGCACTTACTGTACACATTATACATGTCAAACATAGTCCTGTAAACATACAGCATTTCTCTCAAATTTAAGATAATTTACCACTTCTGAATACTTAGAATATAAGAATTTTCTTTGTTTACTGGAAGGGTAGTAAGATGATGCAGACATTTTTAGGAGGGGTTTTCCACTATTGATGTGGCTAATGCTACCCGGAGTGCGTGTTCTCCAAAGTGTCTAGACTACAGTCAGAAGCATCTGCATCCTTTTACTACACTCCCAGTAAGGTCAAACACAAGCTAAGTGGTTGACATCGTGGAGCGCAGCTTCGTGTTCTGTGTGCGTGGTATGGGTGGCATGTGTTAATGTTTATATACCATGTGGTGTGTGTGTTTGCGCAGGAACAGACTGTTCTCAGATCAAGGCCCGATCTGCTAACGCAGCCAGTGGAGTATATGTTATCCAGCCCACAGGGATCAAAGCCCCTTTCAAGGTATTTTAAAATCCAACTGTCACCAAAGAAAACCATGTCTCTCTCTCTTTTCTGCAGAAGCTCTTGTCTTGCTGTTAGTTAAGCAGAACCTTCATTCAGAGATAATCACTCAATCACCTCTTATTGGACCAGATATATACAAAGAGGGAAGCATCTCAAACTCATTGATGCTAAAACGCTTCATGGGCAATTTTTTTTCTTCTTTGCATACTAAACTGTAAAGAATATTCTGAAAGAAGTATGTTGCCCTTGTTTAAAAAGGATACATTATCCACACTAAATACTAAAATACTTTTGATGATTTAGATATTTTGATGAATATGTTTTGGTTCCTTGTTGCTCAAAATGAATAATTCCATACTGATGTAACAGAATGTAAGTTACGTGTTTTGTCTTCAAGTAAGAGGCAGATGTTTTTTGTTTTGTTTTTGTTCAATTCATGACTATGTTCTCTTCACTGCAGTGTCGGAGCTGCAGCTACCCAACTAGCTAAACTCTTACTTGTAAAATGATCTGAGTCGTACTTTCCTTGCTGTTAAGTGAGGCTCTTTACACCATCTTACACAGAGTGAAAGCTGTAACAAATACAAACAATCACCAATCTGTTGGCAACATGCTTTTCTCAATGTAAATAAATGTTTTTTCTTATTTACAAACAAATCAATGCGTTTTCAGGTAAATAACTTCCTTAACATTACCTTAGGCCTATAAGTGCAACTATGAAATTATTTACTTACGAAATTGCCTCTGTGGTGTTTACAGTGTGGAGTAGAAAGGATACAGAAAGGCATGTGGACAGATTCAACTTCCTCCAAAAAACTAACGGGATGTGACCTTTGCGAACCAGGAGGAAGTCCTCAAGCATGACAAACACTTATCAAAATAAAAGTCCTTTCGACATAATGCCTTGAAGGCCACACAATGACCATATTTTGTTTACGGCTGCAGGTGTATTGTGAGATGCTGTCAGATGGAGGCTGGACAGTGTTTCAGAGGCGCACCGGGGGAGCTGTTTCCTTTGATAGGAAATGGGCAGCGTACAAACGTGGCTTTGGCAATCTATGGAGTAAGGCACAGCCCTCATAATCACACACATCCGACAAACATACCCTTTCCCCCTGCCTTTACCAACGATCTGCGTGTTTACCGAGAAAGATTTGCATTAAGCATCACACTGAAATGGATATTTCTAGATGAGATGTCCTGCCTTTGTCTCCTAGAGGACCACTGGCTCGGCCTGCGGAAGGCCCATGCTCTAACCAAGGGCAAGGTGAAGAGGTGGGCCATGAGGGTCGACCTGTGGGACTTTCAAGGCGGCTCTGCTTTTGCTGAGTACAGCAACTTCAGATTGGGCAGCGAGAAGGAAGCCTACAAGTTGACAGTTGGAGCCTACAGAGGAAACGCAGGTAGAAGTGAATTTCCACAGCACAAATGGATATAAGTGTAAGAGTTATATTGGTTAAACACTCCTCAGTGAGTATACTGAGGCAATAACTCATGAGGTGTGGTATATGGGCAATATACCACGGGTTGTGCTTCAGTGCAGTATATCGGTCATATACCACAACCCTCGAGTGAGTTATTGCTTTTATACAACGGATACATCATCGGGAAACATTATGGGACTATTTCAGTGTATTATCGATTTTACTGAACTCCGCCAAGAAAGGTATAGCCTAGTTTATAAAACTATCACGTTACTATGGAGTTTCAAAGCGACGAACAATGAGCCCTAGCAATCAAACTAATGCTCCTGACCAACCTAGCTAGCCATGAACGAAGTGTAGCCTACCTTTGCTGTGCAACTGCGAGTTGCAAAAGTGCTGACGATAAACCAGAGTGGTAGGCTACAGGACGGATAAAACAACTCAAATTTGACATTGAGTGTTTCCATTTTTCTTGAGGAGAACCCGTAATGTGACCAACAGACCGTTATGCAATCAAACTAACGTTTTTACAGGCAGTGATAATTGGCAAATTAATATTTCCCTTAGAACAGTAAAGAGGCTTTGCCCATGGTATATCGTGGCATATACTGTACACGGCCCTTAACCAATCAGATTGCGAAGTCGGAACTACCCGTTGTATAACGGTAAATACCGCCCACCCACTGCATCAATTTGCTAGCTTTTCAGTGGCACAGGCTGGTAGCGGTGTTTATAAGAGGTGGCCACGTGTGTTCATAAGCCAGTTCGAATCCAGTGTGAGCAAAGTGAGGTTGGAAGCTATGCTGACGAGCAACGCAGTGACACCTAAAAACACATAAAAGAGTGACTATGTCCATCTATCCACTTTTTCCCTCGGACACTGTCGGCCTGAAAGCATTCATATCTGGCACGGGTATCTGCAGGGGCAGAAGGACACGAGGCCGGATTTGTAATTAATTTACTTCTTGGCCAATTCTAACAAAAATACTGCCCCTCCTTTCACACTGTTTGTCCGGCTACCTTCTTTTTAAGTAGGTAGGCTTTCTTCTGGACTGAAAATCTGGATTCTAAAAAAGCTATGCGCTATTCGAGAGAACCCACATTAGGGCCAAGTCTCCCTACAGGGAACATTAGTGGTGGCAACCTACACTAAATGCAACAGTTAACCACGCAGCACTCAACCAGTTGAGTTTTTTTCCTATCCTCCCCTCTCTCTCTCGCTGTAGGTGACGCCATCCGAGGGGCTTACCCCGGCGTTGACCAGAACGGGTTCGGCTTCAGCACCGTCGACCGGGACAACGACGGCTGCTCTCCGTGCATTTTTGGAGACATCGCCGAGGATGCCTGCAGCCGGTCCGATGGCGGCGGCTGGTGGTACAGCCGCTGCGGCTCGGCCAGCCTCAACGGCGACTGGCACCCCGCCGGCAACAACATCGGCTGGGGGTCCGGCGTCCACTGGCTCACCTGGAGAGGCCCCGCCCCCTACTCGGCCCGCGCCTCCCGCATGATGATCAAGTCTGTCTGAAAGACCACACAAGGGGCGGGGCTGTGGCTCAGGAGGTAGAGCGGGGCCCTTCCAACGATTGGCGGTTCAAATGCCGGCTCCTCCTGTCCACATGTCGAAGTGTCTTTGGGCAAAGACACTGTGCCCCAAATGAGCAATGAGCAGGTTGGCGCCTTGCATGGCAGCTGGTGTGTGAATGTGTGTGTGAATGAGAGGCCATAGTAAAGCGCTTTGGATAAAGCACCATTGTAAAGGGCTATATAAGTGCAGTCCATTTACCACATCCTAATGATGTAGCAGCATATGTCTCCTTTTCTCCTCCCAGTATCAGACACATGTCATGTTAACTATTACAATGTATTTGTCATTAGGGAAAGGAGGGATTTATTTTAAGACGTATATCAGGAAGGTTTTCCCTACAGAGAAGTCACTGTTTTTACACAAATCATTAAATAAATTATGATTGCCATGTGCCTTGTGAATGCTTGTTCAATTTGTTATACCCAATAGACTGCACGTGCTGAAATGAGGCGATTTTACAGTACTGATTATTAAGACCTAAAGGTGCAGTGTGTGATTTCTGGTGGCATCTACTGGTAAGGTTGCAGATTGCAACCAACTGAATACAATTACGTCTCTCTATCTGTACATCTCTCTTGTTTGGGTTTGGCCTCTGCATGCCTTGGGTGTTTTGGAGAAGAGGATCCGGTGAGGGGGGAGAGACAAGCTTTTCCCTGAGCTCACTGACCTTCACGCCTATCTTGTTAGGGTATGACATTCCCAGATGTAGTTTCTGACGTAGGTTCGCACGAAATAGGCGTACTCTGGCTCCTGACGTTCACCATCAGGTAGGGCTGCACGATTATGACAAAAGATAATAATTGCGATTATTTGCTTCAAAATGGTAATTGCGATTAATAATTGCGATTAATATTTAATATAAAATATTATGATATAATAACCAAAATGATCCCAAATCACGGACGTTGATCCCTTTCTTGCTACTAACTCACTGACCTCGTTTTCGCTCATTTTTTCACTACTCACGGCTGTGGGTACTCTTGTGACACTTGTCTTGACCTACTGCTATCTGTCTTCTCAGTGAAATTGCTGCACACAGCGCACTCGGCGGGAACGCATGTGATTGGTCAGACAGCCTAAGCGCCTGTGATTCGTCCGTGTTCTAGCACACTCAATTCAAAGCAAAATTATTAATCACATTAATTGCGGCCTTTTGCGATTAGTTAATCGCAGAGGTCATAATCGCGATTTCGATTAATTCACGATTAATTGTACAGCCCTACCATCAGGGCTAAAGCGGTCTCTGCAGTTCCAAAACATATCGAAATTGTCAATATATTGTACTTTATCCCATGGGTGAAGCATGCTGATGTCAGTCATATATTCAGGTCAAGAAGTCTGCTGAATGATTCGCTTCCTTTCCGAAAAGTTGGAATGGGGCCGAGATGAATATATTTTGCGATTGACAGTCACTCAATTTCTCCAGTAGCAGGGAGAGGTCTCCTTTCAGGATCTCAGAGCCAGTTTTCCTGTGCAGAATGTCATTATATCCAGCGTGGATGATGATTCTCATATCACTTGGACGTGTAGAGGGGATAACTGGTTGCAGCTCTGTTAGCTCCCTGAGATGCGTCAGCCATGGATAGAGTTTGTGTCTGCCATCCTTACTTGCCTGGTAACAGTACACTGATTTGAGACTAGTTTGCTGTAGTACTCTTGTTTTAAGGCTAGTTTGCTGTACTACACTCATTAGTCAGGCTAATACAGCTAGTTCGCTGTAGTGCACTGATTTGAGGCTACTGTAGTTCGCTGCAGTATCATATCAGAATGCAGTATTCTGAGTTGTATGGCTAATTTGCTTTAGTACACTGATTTCAGGCTAGTTTGATGTAATACACTGATTTGTCTGGCTAATTTGCTGTAGTAGCCTACATTGATTTGAGGCTAGTTTGCTGTAGTACACTGATTTGTCTGGGCTGTTTGCTGTAGTATACTGATTTGAGGCTAGTTTGCTGTAGTACACTGATTTGTCTGGGCTGTTTGCTGTAGTATACTGATTTGAGGCTAGTTTGCTGTAGTACACTGATTTGTCTGGGCTGTTTGCTGTAGTATACTGATTTGAGGCTAGTTTGCTGTAGTACACTGATTTGTCTGGGCTGTTTGCTGTAGTATACTGATTTGAGGCTAGTTTGCTGTAGTACACTGATTTGTATGGTCTCCAAGTGAATGCAGTGGGCCATACAGTAGATCATGTCAGATGATACAACCAGACTTGTACAGCTTGTCCCTTTCTTGAGTTAGACCCCTCAACGTCATTTTAATTACCTACACCCCAACGACAGTACAAGGCCAGAAGTAATCAAAAAATACTGGACCAATTTTAATAAAACTCAGTAGAGGAGTAACATGATGCATCAGATGCCATCTAGGAACTCTCAGATGGAAACAGTTTGGCTGGTGATTGGATGAACCATTTGTCTATAACCGTCTAACATGTGCTAACTTAAAGGTATAATATGTTATGTGGATTATTTCCCCCATCTAGTGTCTAAAGATAAGAACTGCAACAACAGAACGTATTGGTTGCCACAATGCCAGGGAATGCACTGTTTCAGTCATACTGTGATAAGATCTTCACTCAGAGAGGAACATAACGTTACACTAATCAGTCATCACAATCAAGTATTTCAGAGTGCCATGTAATAAGTTACGTTGATGCTGTAGTGTGGAGAAAACGTTAGGTCTGGCTATGCAGATTCCAAGAAAGATAACGATACCTAGTAGCTTACCGGTCTAGTAGAAAAGTAGCCATGTCACCATGCGACTTTATCCCATGAAACTCCATAAACTCCGTCCAACGAGCAAAGGCTGGCCCGATATTTATCCGACTTTTGCTCCTTCTTCGGTCACTGAGCTTTTGAGATTCGTATCGCACGGTTCTCCGGGGCTCAGGCGGAGAAGCAGGACCATTTTACCAAACGTTTAAATAGCTGAAAGTGAGCGGAAGTGGACGGAAAAGCTGCCGTTTTATAGTCGCACACACACTTGTTGCTAACCAACATCTATAATGCTGGTAATTCATGGAAGTATAACGTTTGCTGGCTAATGCTAATCTCACAGAGGTGAAGCTACGCTGTACTATTGGCTGGTATGATATCAACAGTGTCATTAGCCTCGCGTCACCAGTCTCTCCTCGGGGAGAAGACAGGTATCCATTTACTTCACTGCCTTAATCCCGCCCCCTCATCCGGCTCAAGCCTGTAGAGCCCGCCTCCAACATCCGCTTGCTTTATTTTCCCTTAACCGGTAGTTCTCCTCGCATCTTCTTTTACAATTTTCGTCGGTGTTATGCCTGGTGATGCCATCGCGAATGTTATCTACTCTAAACTTCACCATGTGCAGCCTACAGTAAAAACATTACAACAACTGTTCTTCTTCCGGTCCAGACCGGATGATTATGCGATGCGTCATCGCGCTTCCGCTCTAGACCGGCGAAACAACTGCGAACGAGAAAGGCCCCAGACTAGTGTCATTAGCCATGTTTCCATCCACACGTTTTATGCGAATTAAGTTATATCGAATTAAAAATGCCTTATGGAAACAGTAAAATTCGATTAAAAATCATGAAAATCAACAAAAAATTTGTACTGTCGATCTCATCGGATTTTCTCTTGTTTGATAAAAGTCTTGTGATAAATGCTTTATCCGATTTAAAGCTCTAGATGGAAACGCACGTTCACCGGCTTTATTCACATTCATATTTTTAGCGATCCTCACACAATTCGATTGACAAGTGGATGGAAACATGGCTACTGTCGGGCTGTCAATTTCATAATGTAATCATTTCAGACAAAATATCATTTTTTATGGAAAAGGCTGTCCACTTGTTACGGTGAGAGAGGGTGGAGCTGATGTAGTCCGAGACATGGGTATATGTAGACTATGGGAGAGATGAGTCAAAACGGATCGGACTTGCCTCACATCAGGGCCTGGTCCCAGTGCAGGATCTCAGGGTGAGGTCCATGGACAGGGACAGCAGGTGGGCACCAGCCCAGTTGGGATGGAGACCGTACTTGGCAAAGAGGTCCCTACGCGTCCAGAAGGTCAGTTAGTTGTCCACGTACGGGATCCCCTTAAGCTGGCAGTAGCCTTTCAGCCAGATGTGGAGGGCACGGATTCTACTGAATTTAGCGTCAGTGTATCTTTGAGATGGAAACGGGCCGGAGATGATGCAGGTCTTGCCGATAACTGCTACAGTGTCCATAAGGGTCCTGAAGTTACACTTCAGCACCTCTGACTGCTGGAGCTTGATGTCGTTAGCCCCGATGTGGATGATGGCTGTGGTGACTTGTGGCCGGTCGTTGATGAGGTTGGTGATGAGTGAGTTGATGTCGGAGACCTTGGCTCCAGAGAGGGAGTGGATCTCAGCCCTCGGGACAGTGACATGGCGGACCATGGAGGATCGGACAATGATCACAGAGGGAGGGGGGGTGGGGTTGGTGGATGGGCCCGTCAATCCTGGAGGGGCCCGTTCCACGGCTCACGGACTCCCTGGGCCTCAGAGACTGCCTGGGATTACAATTCCAGGGGGCAGCTGCATTCTGTGGCGGAGGGAGCAGGGCAGGGCAGAGGGAGGGCGTGGGGAGGAGGGGCACTCTGCGCTGTGCTGGCCATGTTGGAGGGAAAGATGTAGTTGGGGGGGGGGGGGGGCGAGGGGGAGCGTGCAGCTGCCTTTGGTGGGTGATCAGTCGGGGATCCGGGTTGCCTGGGCCTGCCAGGGAGATGTGGAGGACACGGGGTGAAGTGGATGGAGCCTGGGTGCCGTAGGCGGGGGCTGGAAGGCGATCGTGGGAGCTCAGCAGGTTCATGGGACGATGGGGAGATGGGGCTGCTCACGCTCTTGGTCCTCTTGCGCGCAGGGGAAGCCCAAGCGGAGATCGTCGTTGCCGAGTGCAGCGAAGCTGTTCTCCGGGAGGAGAGCCCCGGGGGTTGGGTGGAAGCAGTGAGGGACATCCTCCCTCACTTCCTGTTTTTAACGACAGTCCAGGTGTGCTGTGGGGCTGGGGTGGAGCATGTCTGGTGGTGGATGGGATCGGGTTCAGGCGCAGTCCAGGGGTCATCATCAGCACTGTCGTGTAGGTCAGGCATCAGCGTGTCGAGAAGTTGTTCAGTCTGGTGTATGGAGAAGAGTGTGGAGATTCTACCCTCCAGTTGGTGATCTTGAGACTGAGCTGGAGGCATCCGGTGCAGTCAGTGATGGGGTGTGGTGTCATCTTCTCCTGGGGAGAGAAGACAGACTGCCAGTACAGGAGTACAAAAGACAGAGCTGGGGTACCAAGCAGGCTATGGTTGGAATGTGCTGGCTCTGGCACAAGGCAACACTTACAGGAGAGGCCTCACAGAGGAGGCCACAGCGGTGAGGAGATATGACCAACAGTGTGGGTGGAGAAGCTATGGAGAGTAGCCCTTTGAAAATCAAACTTACTCGCAAGGACCTCAAGGCGAGGTCCGGAGCGGTGAGTCAGAATATAGCTGGCACAGCGGTAAGTATCCTGGCGAAAATTCCACACTAGGTCAGCAGTCTGCATAGCCTAGCTAGGGCTGCTGTCAGCTGTCGGCCTCGACCGGGAGTCAGACTAACCAACCAAACGTCGGATTGTTATAACAACAGCAACACTGTAATCGGTGGACATGAGGCACCACCAGTTAAAAGATAGATTGAGGACAAATTGTCTAAAGCAGCACCACTGTGAGAAGACCTTCTCTCAGTCAAGATCCTTAAAGATACACCAGTGTGCTCATACAGGAGGCCGTACCAATGTGACCAGTGTGGAAAGAACTTCTTAAGAAAGGACAATCTCAGGAGACACCAGCGTGTTCATACAGGAGAAAAGCCGTACCACTGTGACCAGTGTGGAAAGAACTTCACAAGAAAGGACAATCTCAGGAAACACCAGCGTGTTCATACAGGAGAGAAGCTGTACCACTGTGACCAGTGTGAGAAGAACTTCACTCACTCTGGGGCCTTAAACATACACCAGCGTGTTCATACAAGAGAGAAGCCGTACCACTGGGACCAGTGTGGGAAGAATTTCTCTCAGTCAGGAGACTTAAAGAGACACCAGTGTGTTCATACAGTTCATCCAAGAGCTTCACAGAGTTCACTGAAGCCTGCCTACTAACTTACAAAGACACATGTACCTCTCTCTCTCAAGTGTCTTTGAGAGTTTGAGAGAGAGAGGTGTGTGTGTGTGTGTGTGTCTTTGAGAGAGGTGTGTGTGCACGTGTGTTTGAAAGAGAGATGTGTGTGAGCGTGTGTTTGAAAGAGAGAGGCGTGTGTGTGCATGTGAGAGAGTGCATGGTGCTGCCCCCTGTTGGATGAAATGATATAAAATGATCAAACTATTCCGAAGATCTTTGTTTATATTCTGAATAAGGGTCTGAATTCGGGCTATTTTAAACCGATAGTCGACCCTCATTATTGGGCTATTTTCGGTTAACTGATGAGCTTAAACAGGCTATAAATGACGTAAATCCATGAACCATGTCTATCCTGTCTGCCGCACTAATCTGATGAGACCGCTTCCCCACACAGGCTATTTGGCTACAGCGAGTGTTTCTTGATTCAGCTAACGTTAGCTAGCCATTTCGTTTTGGTAGGCATGGATTTGAAAGCGTGTGGAGGTGGAAGGCAGACAGTCACAGCGAATCAGGATCTCTCTCTCTCTCTCTCATTTTCTCTTTCTCTCTCTCCTCTTAGGTTCACCACCACCTAGAGACAAATGGATAGATAAAAGAGAAGTGATGAAGTCAGGGACCAGTAGTAGAAATGGGAATGGTTTCTGAAACACTTTTCCCAGTTCTCAGACACGCACGCGCGCGCACACGCGCACACACACTACATTAGCTTTGCATTGTTTGCTTGTGGCCCAGCCAAGCCAGCACCATCCTGTCTAATTCACTGATGCTATAGCGCCACCTAGAGGTGTGGGATGAGAACACAGGTGACTCTTCCAGGCAGAATAACACCTGTATTCTGGGTGTATACTGTATGTCCATTGTGCATTTCTGTGTCTTGTTCTGTTTCATGGGGTGCAAGGTTCATTTTGGGAACTAAGATTGTCTTAAGTGATGTTCCTGTATATTTGTCCAGATATTGAATAGCCAGAATGTTGTATAATAGTAGTTTGATGTACATTTTATGAACTGAGAGGTACTGTAGACATTGTTCATTTGGGAGTTTGTTCATGTGTGTAGGTCTGATACACTAAAATGTGAGTACACTAAAATGTGAGTACACTGAGTCCTTGACCGTTACATGTTTCTTCCACCTCAGAAACATTGCGAAACTTAGATCTCTTGTATCACACTCTGAGTTAGAAATGATTATCCATGCCTTTGTCTTGTCACACCTGGATTATTATAATTCTCTTTTTACTTGCTTCAGCAAAGCATCCTTGGACTGCCTCCAGCTGGCCCAGAATGCTGCCGCCAGGCTGTAGACCAGGTTCAGTAGAACTTCTCATATTAGGCCTGTCCTGTCCACTGTGAAATGTGCTATACAAATAAAATGTACTTACATTTGGATTTCTTTCAATAAATATTTAATTTGTATACTTGTTAATTTGTTGGGAACTATTGGCCATTTGAGACACAATTCAAGTTGAAGCACAACCGTCTTCATACATAAAGTTTCAACTCACCCTACGGTTCATCCGGAAAGTATTCATATCCCTTTTCCACATGTTATGTTATAGCCTTATTCCAAAAGCAATTTCTCAACATTCTACACACAATACCTCATAATGACATAAGTGACAAAAGTTTGTGTTTTTGTGTGCCGGGCGGTCAGGTCTAGGAAGAGTCTTAGTGGTTCCAAACTTCTTACACGTATGAATGATGGAGACCACTGTGCTCATTGGGACCTTCAATGTTGCTGTTTTTTTTTGGTTCCCTACCCCAGATCTGTGCCTCCATACAATCATGTCTCAGAGGTCTACAGACAATTGCTTTGACTTCATGGCTTGGTTTGTGCTCTGACATGCACTGTCAACTGTGGGACCTTATATAAACAGGTGTGTGCCTTTCCAAATCATGTCCAAACAATTGAATTTACCACAGGTGGACTCCAATCAAGTTGTAGAAACATCTCAAGGATGATCAGTGGGAAACAGGATGCACCTGAGCTCAATTTTGAGTGTCATAGCAAAGGGAGTGAATACTTATGTACGTGTGCATGTTTTTTTCACATTGTCATTATGGCATGGATATTGTGTGTAGATTGGTGAATTAAATCCATTTTGGAATAAGACTGTAACATAAAATGTGGAAAACGTGAAGGGGTGTGAATACTTTCCGGATGCATATTGTATTTTTATATAGTTTTATTGTTTGTTTTTTTACTTCATTTTATACAGAATATGCAGACAAAGTCCGTCTTTCAGCAGACAGGCTGCCCGTTCCATGTTGAGCAAGTCCAAGTATGCCTTCAGCCACTAATCCCTGGAGAAGCAGGCTGGTTTACGTTCCTTCCAGTTTAAAATAATGATGTGCTTAGTAGTTAAACAACCCAATGTCCACAGCCGGTGAACAGTCACTCCTACACTATCGTCTGGTTTATGACCCAGCAGACATGCTATTGGACAGACAGGAAAATTAACATTGAAAAAAAGTGACATAAGGGATATTGTTTCTGACCATAGTGTTTTAGTGTAGTGTACCTTGATTACCACAACTGTACCAGCATAGTTCTTGGTGTTTGTTGTCCATCTTGGATAATCTAACAGGGGTGATATACTCTGTTCAAGATTTTGTATTGTATGACGCTAAATCTAACGGTGAGTAGGCTACTACAGTAACAATGACTTGTGGAAAATCAATTAATAAATGCAACAATGGGGTTATATTTGTTTATCAAAAAAGAGGGACAGTTATAGAGTGCAAGATTACTTACAGGTGAGGCCATGTGCCTATAGTACAACAATATAATTTTACACAGCCATAGGACCATTAAAGTAGCTTTAATCAGCCTCAGAAATATTAAACTACTTTTAAGGAGACGAACAGGGAAGGTACAGGTAATCTATTTGTCTCACAGTATGACACCATACACACATGTGCAGGAAGCAGCGACACAAACAAACATGCAAGTGTTTCCAGAAGAAATATCCTCTGTGTTTATCCCATCCATCTTTCCTTCCTAAAAGTTCACTGTAAAAACACCACTTCAAGAACCAAAATAGTATAAATAACAGGCTGAATGAATACACTATCGGGGGTTACAAACTCATCATTACCAGACACCAGATTGTTTTTCACTGCAGTTGTTTTCGCGTTTGGAAATACATGGAGGTGAATGCAGCCAGCTGCATAAAGAAAACACCAACTGAAATTTAGGATAATCTCAGAATCAGATGAATCAGATCCTCAATTAGTTTCTGTGCCCCACCCTCATATTTGCATAGAATTAACCGAATTCATGCAGTTAAAAATATCCTCCCACGATCTGTGTGATGTAGTTAAATATTTAGCTTCATAACTGCTAACAACCTAGGTCCTGGCCTACGTTGTGAAAAGGAAAGCCTCATGCACTTCTACATTATCTTTTGACAAGTTTATTTCCCCGGGGGGAAGTGCACCGTTCCTGGAGGTACTGCAATACCAGGTCGATGCGTGGAGTGGACGGAGCAAGCCCCTATTCCATCTCCCTGTTCCAAAAATCAATTTAATATATGGTCCCCGGGTAGGGGACGTATCAGATATTAAACTGATAAGAACAGATACTACACTTGATCTTAGCCAAAAGGCCGAGAAGCGATACCGGACTACCTCTCGGAGAAGGGGGGTGATTCTCAGCCATGTAACGCTGGGTCAGAGTTAGACCAATTTGCCCCAAGTGTGAAATCCGGCAAATAGCATAAAACAGCCTTAAAAAATACAAATGGTGTAGCTTGTAGGTTTACCAATAATCTAAAATTATCAGTTTGGAACGTTACAAACTGGTAAACAATACTTCCTGGTCACGTGATACACCGTTCTCCTATAGGAAGCTAGATTACTTAACCGAATGAAAATCACATTTACAGTCAAGTTAAAATAAAAAGCATAACAGCTTAACTATTGGTAACAAGTTGTCACATTTTGGAATAGCGCACAGTTTGAAATAGCGCAATAGATTCCCAGCGATTGCCTGGTCAAGCTTGACGTGACCACACAAGCATGGACTCATGGATGTATTAATAGAACCTTTGTCGCCACCTAGCGGCAATTTGTACCATTGATTGGTCTGATTGACCATTAGTGTCATATTAATCCGCCAGTCCTAATATAATCGTCATTACTCATTGGACACACGTGAAAAATCATCTTCTCAACTGCTCAATTGTTTTGTTCACCTTAAGTTTTATCACCGTCGGCTGGTCAAGTATACCCCGAAGCAACTAAGAGTTCGAAACTGGCGAAATCTCCTCCAGTTGCCATTCTGCAGGTCAAGTTCCGTGGGTGGCTTCAGCCCTTCCATTTTGGTCGAGTTTACTATTATTTAACTAGTACCACGTTTTGACACCATTTTATGATATGTAAATAAAGACGGAATCACGTGCACAGTTTACGTAGGCCTACTTCCCTGCAACCACAGCCTGGCCGTGGATTTCCCGCTGGAAATCAATAATAACGAAAGGTAGGTTATTAATCTAAAAATAATCAATTCCTTTCTGACAGATGCAGGATAAAATAGGCCTGTCTACTGCTGTAATTCCACTAATAAGCAATCAATCCAATATCTAAATAATTTTCCATCACAAGTGAGCAATTTAATGTGAACCCCTTTCAACATTTCCTTTGGCAAAACCAAGGTGTTTTTTGACATCAGGCTGGGGGCTTCATCCCACTGTGGATGCACGTTAACTGTGAATAAGGCCTAGGCTACGATTTAGACATCTAGATTTCTGCTTCAGTTGGTTTGACGCAATGCCAGTTACAAAACAGCGAACCGCCTATCAAACCCATGTAAACCCGGGTTATTAAATCTGGTTATTCATAGTAATCAGAGTAGGTCTAGTGTGCACGTGTAAGCCCTGGTCCAGGACACATAGCCTAGGCCTACTGTTCGAGGATATCCCTCTGTAAACTTACCTCTGTAAACAAGCTCGTTCTCTTGTAAAGTTCCTGACGGTGTGTCGAAGGTCAACAGGGTGGTTAAGCACAATTAGTCCTAACAGGCCAGGTGATTTTTGCCAATTATATGAATACTCGATTCTGATTGGCTGGAGGGGTGTGCTCGATAACTGCACGGCTAGAGCCTCATCACAGTTTTCACAAATCACAAATTAATGCGCTCTGCATTACAATGAAACAGCCTTTTTACTATTGGCTCTACGACTGTAAATGTCACTTAGCACGTTTCAATATTTTTTCAGGAAATTAACTCTTCTATTCTTTCCTTATCTCCTTTTTCCCGGTCCTTCTCTGTTCTGAGAAATGAAGTACATGATTATGATATAATTACCAGGTCTATTAGTATGTCAATCAGAAGTTGGCAAATTAATTATGCTAACTAGATTTTTATTTTTTATATGCGAACTAGTAAGATAGCTAGTAAATCTTTATCTATGCAATGATGACGATTGTTCTGTCATTCACTGTCACACAGAAACAAGTGGCTACCCAGAATCAGCCAATCACAAGCTGTCGATCAACCCTGCTGACCTGTCAGGACACAGGATGGAGCAACAGCAGTGGCTTGAGCTGACATCACTGCATTGATTCAGTCTCAAAGGATTAAGAGTTGTTGGGTTTTCTGAAAGGGGATTACATATTGTGCGGTTAAATGTACTGCTGTTTTTGTATTAAAATTACTATACATAATGTATTTGTTGACTTGTAGTTTGAGTTTGTATGGCTTAGAATCTGAAGGGTAACCGCCATCTGGTGGTACAAAAATACTTTACAGTTGACATTCAGCGTGAAATATACATTTTACTGTCACTGTCCAAGCACATAAATATTACATACAAATTTGAGTAAACAATCAAAATCCGCTAGTGTTACATATGTAATTGATCTTCCAATGAGAAATACAGTAAGAATAGAAATACAGATCAATCATCAGCCTGACTACTACAATACAAAAACTGCACCAGCTGCATCAACACACCAGTCAGTTAACCAGCAGGTCGGGATCAAGGACCTTCTCAACACTGAGTCTTCTCAGGAAGAGTCGTCTGCCGGAGATGTGGCCAATCACTGCAGTCCACTCTGGGAAGCTTGGCTCTGGCCAAGCAGCAATGGAGGAGAAAAATCATTGAAGCCAAATAGGGTTGGGGCTTTGATATAATGCCTCCATTGGCTGTGGCTTCAAACACTAGGCATCCGTGCAGCAGCCTCTACGCCTTTCTGCCACCGGGGGCTGGAGAGGCCGTAGGCATTAAGAGGCTAGGCCAAGGCCTCCGGCTGGGTTGGGCGCTCAGCATGGGTGGGAGTGCAGTCACTGGTCCAGAGTGGTCCAATCAGGAGGCTTTATGCAGGAAGTTAGGGATCAGGGGTATTTACAGAGAAAAGGTGCGTCTTTACTGCCTGCTCTTCAGTGACTCAACCAACCTGCAGCGGGAGGGAGGATAAACAAAGTTAACATGAGACACATGACATTTCACAATGTCCTCATACGGGTGTGTTTGTGACTTGGTTGAATAAGCGTGATGGAATACTCTTTACACAAAGAGCACCCTGTGGACTGACAGTTTTATCCCTGATAGTGGAATGCACTTGTGACAAACCATCGGGATTTACCATTCTCAAAATCTGAACTACCTCTTTAACGACGTCATCAATATAATATACACCATAAGGTAGGCTAAATGCATGAATGGGAACGTTTCATCACCCAGATCCTTGTTTAGCAATTCAGATTTTTAAATCCACATAACGGTTCTTGAGATATTTCATGTTGAAGTTTGTTAACGATCCTAACGAAAACAGACACGGTTAATAATGCAACACAAGTCTCACCACTCCATAGCCTCGTCCAGGCCGGTGCCCTTGGTAGCGGAGGTCTTGAAGATCTGCCACTTCCTGTCTTTGAGGGCCGGCAGGCCCAGGGAGTTGGCCACCTCTGTAGGTGTCATGGCCTGCTCCATGTCCTGCTTGTTGGCAAACACCACCAGGATGGCCTTCTTCAGCTCCTCTTCCTGTTACATCACAACCAGGAAGATACAAAAACACACTTAAAGGATAAGTATGCTATTTTGAACATTTAGACTGTATGTCTAGCATGAACCTGACACAGACACCTTCGATCGCTAGAAGTATTGAGCTAGAGCTAGATCGAAAATTTCATCCAGCTCAAATTTCTGTACAATGGAAGTGGACAGGGCCACGGTCAACATGAAAATGGCCGCACTACCACTGTAAACGTCTGGTCTGTTTACGTTGTAGAGACAACACACAGTCCTCCGCAGAGCGGAAGTTTACAGTGGTAGTGCGGTCGGCAAAATAGTTGTTTCAAATGTAACTATTGTTTCAACATTCGGTTTGCAAATAACCTACTTTTCACAGGACAACATACCAAGTAAGATTAAACCAAGTAAGATTAAACCATAAGCTTCCTGTCTCGGAAAAAGCTACACATTTTCACGTGGGCCGAAAATTTGTTGACCGAAAATTCAGTGAAATTATGGTCTCTGTGTCTGGTTCATGTTCTGTCCCTGGCCCTGTCCACTTCCATTGTATAGAAATTTTAGCCGGACGAAAATGTTTATCTAGCTCAATACTTAAGCGATCAGTGAAATTGTAGTGTCAGAGTTATGTTAGACATACCGCAAATAGGGCTAAATGTCCAAAATAGCATACTATAACTAAGAAAATACAAGACTCAAGGCATCTATCTAGCACAGTTGAATAGGTGACGGCCATGCACTCATCAATCAACCCATGTCAGATTAGTGACTACTCCAAGGAGAACGCTTATCAGAATATTCCAATGGGGTTCATGTCCAGAAACAACCTATGGCCTCCTGACCCCCCTATACTCTTGTGGGGATGAGAAAGGGTTGGATAGAGAATCTAAATTTAAATTATATTTTTTTCTGTCTTGAACATTCCACCTACCTCTAACATGGCCACCAGTTCAGACTTGGAGATGCCCATTCTGTCTCTGTCGCTGCTGTCCACCACGTAGATGATGGCGTCTGTGTTGGAGTAGTAACACCGCCAGTACGGCCTGAGAGGGAGAGAGAGAGTCAGGGTGTAAGACAGATGGAGACAGGCCAATCATGCAACATGCTGCATTCACATTGGGCAGTGTCTGGTGAATCCTCTGACAGCTGAGTGCTTTGTCCGTTTTACATACCTGTCCTGCAGTAAAACATGTCAGGGATTGTAGTTAGGGTTACCACACCCACACACACACACACACACACTTGCCTGATACTGGTCTGTCCACCTAGATCCCACACCTGGAACTTCAGGTTTTTGTACGTGACTGTCTCCACATTGAAGCCGATTGCTATCAAGATTGGGAAAGATAAAACGCATTGAGACACGTACATCTCACACAAATGTCGGCAAATCCCAGAGGCCAAACAGAGACACAAGAGTCGTACATACTGGGTATGGTAGTGACCACCTCTCCAACCTGTAGCCGGTACAAAATGGTAGTTTTACCGGCCCCGTCCAAACCCAGAATGAGAATCCTCATCTCCCTGGTGCCGAACAGGCCGGAGAAGAGACTGGAGAAGAAGCCACCTGTAGAACAAGACAAGACAAGGTTCCGCATCACAGAGGGGAGAACATGGAGGAGAACATGGAAGAGAGCAGGGCACGACGAGCTTGCTGTCAATAACTATTAGCTAGCTAGCTAGGCAGCTCTGGTCGTATGCTGTGCCATGCATGTCCAAACACCGAGATAGACGTTGTAGCTACGTAGCTTATGGTATAGAAAGTCCAGTGAACCGTCCGTAGTCAACTTGAACCACCAAGAATGGATCCAGCCATCACTAGCTAGCTAGGTTAGCGTTAGCTTGAGCTAACTTAGCAAGCAAGCACCCAGTTGCATGATGCGTAGGCGATCATACACGTTAGCTAGTCAGCTAGCCATTTCTTGAGTCAAAATACAATCTCTACATATATCAAACATGCATTATTGATCAGGCTGGTCAAGTGACTTGTTCAATATGTTTAGCTATTCTCACCCATTCTGCTGTGTGACTGGACGCGTTTCTGTTGAAGCAAATGTGTCAGCGAGCTGCTACCGTGGTAGTGACGTGTCACCGAGTCACGTCTCTGGTTACATCGACACGACATTCGACATACTCTGAACGAGGTACATAATTAGTTAACAAGCAATAAAATGAAGGCGAAGTAAAAGTAAAAAATATTTTTGAAATATACGGACAATCGTAGTGTATATTTACAATTTACAAGGCAATAGCCTACATTATGGAATGTGCCGTCGTGTAAAGCTAGACTGTTTAGGGCTGCATTCAAAAAGCAAACAATTGCAACGTTCTCAATTACTTCAATATTCAAGATCTGTTAGCCATGTAGGCTACTGTAGGCATATATGGTTCACACATAGTAATTTGACATGAGTTAAGGCATAATGCTGTTGCAGACGACATGGGACATGGTGCATGGCAGGACAGTGCAAAGACATAACAGTGCAAAACAGTTCAAAAACAGTGCCAATGCAAAATACGAAATACAAAAATAGTGCAAACAAAATACAGTGCAATGTGCAAATTATGATATACAAAAAAAAGGGGGAGGCACAAATGCAATATACATTCTATATACAGAATGGAGTGTGGTGAGTGTACAGTGAGTGTGCAGTGTGGTGGATCAGCAGTGTTGTGTACAGTGTGTGCGATATGTGTGCCTTTGAGGTATGTGAGCGTGTGCAAGTGGTGCCGGAGATGGCCGATACAGGGGTGCCCATACGTCAATCGCGATCGATCAGTAGATCGTAGAGGTTATGCTGGTAGATCTCGAGCCATTCAAAACAAAAAGGCATAAAAAAGGCGACCTTGTTAAGATGGTCATTTTAAAAGTAGCTCACAAACCCAAAAAGTGTGGGCATTGTTTTTAATCAAGAATAGGCTACTTTAATTCCCCCCCTTTATTTACTTTAACCCCCCCCCCCACCCCCCCCCCCACACACACACACACACACACACACACAGATATACACATAACAAATAACCAATTTAACCCCTGGTTGTAGGGGGCTATGTTGTTATTTATGGATTTCAGCAATGTGCTTCTTTTTAAGATAGGCTACGATATGACTAATGAGACATGAATTAAAACCTAGGCAATGCTAAGTGACAAATGACAGAAGGGTCCCAGGGGCGTGGGGTGGGGGCCCCTTTGGGGGTTGGGTTGGGGTGCGGTCAGGGTGCGTAGATCTTGTTAAGCTGGTCATTTTAAAAGTAGCTCACATGACAAAAAAGTGTGGGCACTCCTGCTTTAATACATCCATGGGACAGTGTGAATACTTGCAAAAGTAGGGTAGGTGAGGAATAAGGTAGGATCGATCGGCTCTAGACCGGAAACCAAGCGAATAGAAGCAGGCTCTCCCGAGATGCGAGATGCGAGGCCAGATATAAGGTAGAATCTTGAATGCACCCCAGAAGAACAGATAAGCCTACAAGTAAAGCCTGGGGACGAGGTTAGCCTACAACAGCATCACATCACATTTGCATCATTTTATTAGGAGACAATTCCATCCACAGGTAGCCAAATCTATCTAACTTCTACGGATTATTTTTTTTTGTAAATGAGAATTAGTAAAGTATAGCAACTGTGATGTGCTCATTTCTTCCAAAATGTAATTCATTTGTGGATTCACCTAACGTTATCTAGTTCCAGCCGTACGCTCAATTTCCTCCACATCGTCGCTGGAGACAGGCGGGGACCACTGACAGCCGAACCGGGATGGTCGAGCGGTCCGACCGCGCACCTTTGCTCGACTGGGAAGAGGTCCCATCCACCGGGAAGCCTCACCCGACAGCGGACCCGGAGATGGTCGAGTCGAGTTCGTCCAGCAGCAGCAGTCATGCACAGGGTTGCACTGCGCCGTCGAGGGTTGGGTGGAGCACCGGGCCAGGGGGTCCAGGGTCTACATCCGTCCCTTCCGACACAGCCCACCCTACAGCCACAATCAGCCCGTCTGAGCGGGATGCGCAATATCTTCACAAGGATGACCACACCACGGACACAGGAGAAGGAGAGGTCACACACGAGAGGATGGTGAAATGGGAGGAGAAGGACCAAATAGTGTCGGTTTTTGTGGTGACGTTTAATACAAGATCAGGTAAGTTATTGCTGATCAGTCGCCTATTGCAACTCATCCAGTCTCGCGCATGGGTGTGACGCGTCTTTTAGGTGGCTTGGAGTGAATAACCTAATTTAAACCAAGCAATCAGAGTTAGAACTGCATTGTGTAGTCAGGCTTGGACATTCATTTTTAATGGAGAATGAATCCTTGTGGAATGCCCTGCTGATCAGATTACAAGCCAGACCTAATCGATTAGATAATGTATTGATGATGACAGCTGGGTGTAGTTCTGAATACAGCAAGCAGTGGCCAGTAGACTAGAAGGCAGGTTTATGGACACTTTTAGAGTCTGTAACGAATCTGTTTGAACAAGGACATCATTGAGAAATACATATTTGCATTCTCTGTCACCTCTTCTGTATGCTCCAATCAGATGTTGAGTTTGTTTGCTCAGCTGTCTTAAGAGTCAATAACAAGGAGGAAATTCTGAGGAATCAGCGAGGGGAGCTTGACGCAAGGTTAGGTGTTCAGTGACAATGATTCATAGGTTTGGAGGTAAATAACATTAAAACATGTAAGAATTGAATGAGACTAAAACATTATAGTGATTAGTGAATGTATGACTGTGTGTGTGTGCGTGTGTGTGTGTGTGTGTGTGTGTGAGAGAGAGAGAGAGGGGGGGGGGGGGGGGCAGAGAAAAGAATGCATCATCATCATCATCATCACAAGAGATGCTGTGTTGTGTGCTGTAGGTAACATGCTGGAGTGGTGTCTGCCCCAAGACATCAACCTGGAGGGGGTGGAGTTCAAAGCCATCGCTAGCGGCTCCCACAGAGTCACCAGCGACTTCATGTGAGTCCCCGCCGTAGGGGTGCGTCTCAATACTGTACCAATGAAGGGAATGACTTGAGGAGGAGAGGTGAAGAGAGGAAAGAGGAAAGAAAGCTACATTTCATGTATTTGGACACAACACCCCTGGCACTAGCGCTGTTTTCTTGGTGGTTGTGACTAAAGCGGCAGCAGCAGGAGAGGACGATGACGCCCGCCCAGCAGAAAGATGGGCCATCTGGCTGCCCCCCCTCCCCCCCCCCCCTCTTCCATGTCATCCCTCTGTCTCTCTCTCTCTCGCCCCTCTCTCCACAGATACTTCCGGAAAGGCTGTTACTTTGGGCTGGCCTGCTTTGCCAACATGGCGGTGGATAGTGCAGTGGAGCGCGGGGCCAGGATGAAGTCGGTGGGGATCCTGTCTCCCTCCTATACGCTGCTCTACCGCTACATGGGCTTCCTGGAGCACCAGGTCAGGTAAGATCATCATACCCAGCTAGAACCATGTCTCAACTGAGTTGGAGACACAGGCACTTTTCAAAGCATCTTACGGCTTATCTTGATGGATGCTATAGTGTTGTAGGCTACAACAGGTCTTATGCCGGGCTCACACTACAGGATATTTAAAATCCTAACCGATTTTGAAATCGGGTTGCATCACGCACATAAGGAGAGTCTTAACAAGATTCGAAAATAAAATATTGATGTTATCGTGCCCGAGGGAGCAATGGTCTCGCCGTCTCCCTTGTAAATTAATGACGTAATAATCTTTAATATGAAACATGTTTGATATTATCGGGGCCGCCGCGATGGGTCTGCGAGCCGATTTGGAGGTTTAAGATTGGATCTGTAAACTCCTCACATTACAAGATAATCTGGGAAGAACATCGGTACCAAACAACGTTCCAGACCAGATCTCTCCTCCGATTGTCGGAAGGGGTGAATCAGGGATAAATCCACCGACTCTCTAGGCTGAAATACTCAACCTACTGTAACTGATACTTTGCATCGTCTCTATGGTAACTACAGCATGCACCAGCCTAGTTTTGTTACACCTGTTTAATGGAGTTTTCAGTTTTCAGCCAACCAATCAGACTCTGCAACAATCTACGACGGTGTCTGTGACCACCTTCTAAAATTGTGTAAAAAAAAAAAAAGAACAAAAAAAGTGTCTGATTGAACTCATTTTTGTGGAAGACGCTCTCTCTCTCTCTCTCTCTCTCTCTCTCTCTCTCTCTCTCTCTCTCTCTCTCTCTCTCCCATCTCTATGGAACGGCTGTGGCTCAGCAGGTAGAGCGGGTCGTCAAATGATCGTAGGGTCGTCGGTTCGACTTCTGGCTCCTCCTGTCCACATGTCGGAAGTGTCCTTGGGCAAAGACACTGAACCCCAAATTGCTGCCTATGAGCAGGCTGGCACCTTGCATGGCAGCTGGCCGCCATTGGTGTGTGAATGTGTGTGTGAGCGGGTGAATGAGAGACCTTCATTGTAAAGCGCTTTGGATAAAAGCTCTATATAAGTGCAGTCCATTTACCATCTCTCGCTCTTTCTTTAGCACTCTACTTTTTTCATATCACAAACACCCCTCACTTTCCCCTACTGTATGTGTTTGTCCTCTCACCCACATCTCCATCTGTTTCCTTCCTTTCACACTCACCCTGGCTCTATTAATACGTAGCTTATGCGTTCTGTAGTACGACGCGTCGGTTAAACACGCTGCTAGTTAAGAGTCAGCGGGAGAGAGTCACACCGCAATCTGTGACACATCCTGCTCACGGAGCATGACACGGGCGAAAAACGGTGCCTTCTCCTCTTTTCACTCTCTGTTCCCTTCTCCTCCTCCCTCCTATTTCCAATGTGCTTTTCTGTTTTGCTCTACCTTCCTGTAACGTGACCCTGCCTTGGCCTGCCTCATGCTTTGACTCATCTCCGGAGACTTGTTTGTGTTTCCTTGTCTCTCTCGGTGGAATAAGTTGTCCTAGTTATTTGCTGAATGATCATCTATGGGTACAAGGAGTCTATTGTTGCACGCTGGTCGCACTAGACTCAACAACACTCGAGAGGACGTCTTTAGAGGATCCACAGGCGCTCGACAATCTGTCTGTGACCCTCAAAATAAATTTTAACCCTGGACTCCACTCAACTATTCTATTTTGATAAGAGAGCTTCAACAGCAGACCTATGATCAGATCATTCCACAACTAGTACTCATATCTAGACCATAGGATACCATATGCCAAGCTCTGCTCCATACCATAGTAACAGGGCATTGAAGATCTGATTGAGTATGAGTGGTTAGGATTAACAGTCAGGCTAGCGTGACAGTTGGACCTCCTAGTCTAAACCCTCTTACGACCCAGACCCCCAGACAGAATAGATACAGATACAACATGTAGTCCAAGTCTTGGATTTGACAACCACTTCTTAATCTTCTTGAAAATCAATCGATTGATCACTAACCACCATCTGTCTACATCAGAGGGGACAGTGTTAATGAAATTCCAGTCTCATCAATGTGTTACCCCCTTTCTGTGTTCCTATCTGATTGAATCTTCCTATTTGATAAGCCTTATTTCCACTGTCGTGCCGAACCGATACCGTGCTCCGACCGCGCCCCTCCGGACCCGTGGGAACGGTTACAGTGTCTGTTTCCACCTCTCGGGCTGTTGCGTTCCACGGAATGTTGTTTGCGGAACTAACTATCACATTTCTACTGTAGCAGCTGTAGCTCAGTTGGTAGAGCGGGTCGTTCATTGATCGAAGGGTCAGCGGTTCGAATCCCAGCTCCGACTGTCCACATGTCGAAGTGTCCTTGAGCAAGACACCTAACCCCAAATTGCTCCCAATGAGCAGGTTAGCACCTTGCATGGCAGCTACCGCCATTAGTGTGTGAATGGGTGAATGAGAGGCCATTGTAAAGCACTTTGAGTGCTGCTAAGGTGGAAAAGCGCTATACAAGTGCAGTCCATTTACTAAAGAACAGTTCTGCTTCACTCAGTACGCTTAGACAACCGTGCCATGGGAACGGTTCTTCTTTCTAATCTGTTTCCATTGAAATCAGTCTATTTAGAAACACCCTTGGCTCTGTGACATCACCTCCCTTTACCCTTTATCCCTGAGTGCATGTGACTCCCTCTATCATGCTATAAATTGTCCCGCGATGTTTCAGTCCGATTATTCTGAGGGAAACACTTCCTGTTTCAGAATCCGATTTGCAAATCGTCCTTTCAGAATAAAACTATTTTCTTTGTTTGAAACCAGCTTGAATTTTTTAAATCTACCTAAAACCAAGTAAGAATTTCATCCATAACAGACACCTGACATAACAGACACAACATCAACATGGGATTTTTGTCCAGCGGTGTTACGGTATGATTGGGTTCCCATACAGAAAAGGTCGGTGGTTAAAACCAAACCTGTTACATGTTGGTGCTGTGCTTCTTCCCCCAGGCTCCAGCTGCAGTCCCCAGGCCACTACTCCCACCTGGAGGCCTTCTATGAAGACAAGAGAGCGGTGCTGCCCCCTGGTGGGGATGGGATCGTAACTGCGTGTCCAGCCAGCGCCTGGGGCGCCGCCCTCAACCACAGCATGCACCCTGAGATGAAGGTAGAGAGGGTGATATTGACATTACACAGTGTTGATGATGATGATGATGATGCTAATGATGATGGACATCAGTGGGTGCCTGTCACTGCAGTAGTGCTGATCTTTTTCCAACTCATGTGACTGGTTCAAGACGCCATAGCTTTAAAACAAAGGCACTTTGAGCATTAACGTCAACTTCGCTCGAAAGTGCTGACTTGAGACCCCACGCTGGGTTTTTGAATGATTGATAGGCCAAGTAAAAACAGAGATATTATCATTTCAATTTGATATAAAAATTATATTTACCCGCGCATCACAGCGCATCAAAGTACATTATGCGAGGGTGCTGGAAGAAAGGATACCAAACATGGGCAGGGCAAACATTTTAAAGCAATACATGGCGTTTTCTCCGGTTTTCTCAGAAGTGCGCCCCCACAGGTTCTGCGAGTAAGTGCACTGTTGTACCGTCGTAACGTTATCAGATTGTCTTTTTCTTTTTCTGGCTTCCTCTGTGATGTTTCGCTTCGGTTTTCTCACCTCCGCCATGATATAATTGAGCTAAAAAACACATGATATCCATAGACGCCGGAATAGTTAGCTACTACTGTGTTGTTTAAGCACAACGTTGCGCATGCGCACTTCGACTGAATACTGCGTCCCGGTGGCGCGAGTTTTAAAAGGTAATTAATGTCAATGTATTATCTTTCTGAGTAGACTGGACGATTCAACTTACTTTTAGTAAATCTAATTGGAGAATTAGCACCAGACATGTTTGTAAAGGTCCAAATATCACTATGTATTGCTTTAAAGTAGTATATAGACGCAAAGTCAAAAGTATGCATAAAAGCCAGAATACCCCCAGGACAGTAAGGGTGGGCTGGATGAATGAAGGTGTGTGTGTCATCGTGCAGATCACCCATCCGGCCGGCTGCATGTCCCAGTTCATCCGCTTCTTCGGGGAGCAGATCATGGTGCTGTGGAAGCTCTCTCTGCTCAGGAGACGCGTCCTCATCTTCTCCCCCCCGCCCGTAGGGGTGGTCTGCTATAGGGGTGAGGGAGGAACTCGCACGCACACACACACACACACACACACACACACACTCACTCACATACTCACGCACACACTCATGCAGTAACCCTCTCCTCCTCAGTCTACTGCTGCTGTTGCCTCGCCAACGTGTCCATCCCAGGAGTGGGCGTGGCCGTCCCAGAGTTCCGCCCCTTCTTCTATGTGAACGTGGCGGACATCAGCGCACTGGAAAATGAGCTGGCCTACGTAGCATGTGAGTGTCTAGAAAGAAGCCAGAGACCCTCAGATCTTAACCCGAACAGCAAGGGGGAATGTATTGACCTCATTTGTGTGTGTGTGTGTGTGTGTGTGTGTGTGTGTGTGTGTATGTGTTTATGTGTGTGTGTGTGTGTGTGTGTGTGTGTGTGTGTGTGTGTGTGTGCATAACTTTACGTAATGGGGACCAAATGCCCCCACAAGAATAGTTAAACAAAAACAATGGTCACTTGTGGGGACACAGGGATGGTCCTCACAAGTTTAAGATTAATTATAGGGTCAAAGTTTAGGGTTTATGGCTTGGGTTACAATTATGGTTATGGTTGGGGGTCAAAGGTTATGTTTAGGGTTTAGGGCTAGGGTTAGGTTGAGCCGGTCCCTACAAAGATAGGAAAGTTCACATGTGTGTGTGTGTGTATGTGTGTGCAGGCACCACCGAGAAGATCTTTGAGGAGAAGAAGGACCTGTATGACGTATATGTGGACAACCAGAACGTGAAGACGCACAGAGAGGGTCTAAAGCCTCTGCTACGGCTTAGCACTGCAGACAGAGACAAGTACCGCAAACTTACCGAACAGAGGTAGCTTGGGGATGATGATGATGATAATGATGAGGATGATGATGATGATGATGGATGATGATGATGATGACAGTGCTGCAATTTCTGTAACAGGAAGGATGTTCGTGATGATGAGGAAGATGATAAACTCTATAGTGTTGGCTGTTTGGTTCTGTAGGCAGATGCTGCTGTATTCCCAAGAGGAGAATGGAGAGTGTGTGTCCAGCGAGGAGGACCTGTTCATTCTGTAAGTAGACGGACGTACCTATCCCAATCAACTGTCATCACAAACAATATACAAACCTAGAGCGAAAGTATTTACCAATAGAATAGCACTTTACTACATTTCTCCTTGGGGATGAATAAAGTATCTATCCCATGTTTACACTGCAGCTTGATATGGTTGTAGTACAGTATGTGTTTATGCTGTTGCCGGCTCGTGTATCTAAATACTTGAAGAGTTCATTTGCAAAAACAGATATGTGCATTTTGATACATTTTGATAAATCATTTTTTCAATCAAATGTCAACATTAAATATCAATTAAATTACAGTTTGATGGTTTTGATTACGTAAAGAAGAGTCTTCTTTATTTAATCAAAACAACCCAACTGTAATTTAATTGATCTGTTTTTGCAAATGAACTCTTCACTTGTTCCTTCGGGATAAGTACATTTTTAATTAAATCGACATGAATTCTGTGAAAACCTCCCTCCCAGGTTTTTCCTGGAGCAGAACAACCGGATCTTCCAGACCCTGAGCGAGGTGGCGGGGAGCCCCGAGCCCACCCTGACCCCGGAGAGTGTGAGGGCCATGGGCCTGGACCCCCACGGAGACAGGCTCTTCCTGCTCCACCTGCTGGAGACCTACGGCTACGACACCCTGCTGGTCACAGATCACCCGTGCTGCAGCTGAGCCTGGGACCCGGGATCGGAGGAAGACTCTCTGGCCCGGGCGCTCTCTCCGTGGGGGAGAGACCTACAGACACGTGTGGCTCCGCCCTGGAGAGCCCTGCACCTCTCAGAGATCCACAGAGCCCCTTACATACAACTGCGCCGGAGACCTGCTGTGGTAGGCTATAGCCACCAGAGGGCGCCTGCCGCGTGGATAGCAGATTGCAGGACCCTCTGGCAGTTCAGCGCTCAAAGTGAGGAAGTGAGCCACTAAACTACAAAAGTACATAGGGAACTGGGTTTATGGGCTGGACTGTGACACTAATGGATGCTTTCTCTGTCTGGACTGTTCAACCGTTGCCTTGGTGTTAAGCTGTGTAGTGTTGGTTTGGGCATGTCTGTGTGGTGCGTGTGTGTGGTTTGTTGTGGAGTACGCCAACTGGTTGCTAACCAGAGTCCGCCACAGACTTCTCTCATTTCGTAGTGGGAACTTTTCTTTATTATTTATGAATGTAGAATCACTCGTGCTGTTTTGTTTTCTGTGAAAAGGGATCAGTTGAATGTGTTTTGTACTGAAATGATCCCACAGAGCCACTGCTTCTCCTAGAAACTCCGAACTTGACTGTCAAACACACTGGTTCCTCAATCTATGTAACATACTTGACCTAAATGAGAATCATAAGATTCTCCTTTACTTGATCGGACTACACGTCCACTTACATGCTGCCATATACTGTAGGCATTACCTAGATGAGCTGTCACAAATGTAATGTTCAACTTCAATAACTGTCTACTGAACAGCCTGCTTCTCTGTAAAACAGCTTAACTTTATTTATTCCAATCATTTCACATACAATCTACAATAGTGCACAGATACTGTATTACAATCCACACGGGGAATACTCTACCCGTTCTCACACTGTCTTTCTTGATTGTTACACATGAATAAAATGTACATCGACAACTCGTGGGCTTCTCACCAGTGCACACATCTATACATCATTGTCTAATGCTGGACTGTTCGTCTGGTGTGTGATTGTGTGTGTGTGTGTGTGTGTGTGTGTGTGTGTGTGTGTGTGTGTGTGTGTGTGTGTGCCAAATACAGGAAGTGAGCACTACTTGTCAGATGCTGTCCGAGGGGCTCTTTGTCCCACTTTCGTTTCCGACGGCAACACCGGCGTCTCCATTAGCAACGCTCCCCGGCGCGTCCCCGCCCACGGCGGCCCGGATGGCGGAGAGCCAGCGCTGCCTGAGCTCCTCGCTGTCGCAGGAGAAGGTGTGGAGAGACCGGGACTGGCTGAGGCGGAAGCAGGTCTGGAGGTCAGCCTGCCAGGGGGGGTCCTCCACCGTGTAGCCCAGCAGAGGCACACTGGTCACGGCCTTCACATCCTGGGGGGCGGGGGTTGGGGGTTGGGGGACGGGGAGAGGGGGGGGGGGGACACGCAGGATAAGATGGCGATGTGTTGCGCGCGTGTGTGTGCATAGCAAATATGTACTCGTGTTTATTCGTACGTGCTCGTGCGTTGGTGTGTGTGTTTCCGCGCGTTGTGTGTGTACGCGTGTGCGTTCAGTACCTGCGGAGCCGCGTACAGGTAGAGCACCAGGGGCTCTGACTGGGGGATGACGCCCCACAGCCTCTGGCAGGTCCGGGGGTTCTCTCCGTACTGCAGGAAGCCACACATCACACTGCTGCCCGAGAAGTGGGACGCCTCGATCTGGGGCAGCAGGGGACAAGGGGAGGGCGCTCATGACCACATCATTACCACAGAACCACATTCTGTGAGAATCGTCACGGCTAACTGGCTACAGCAGATGATAACCCTTTAAGTACGGTGAATACAGTGGCAACATTTTGAATATTCATTGATTCATCAATCAATTTTTCCTATATTACTAGAAAACGCGGTTTCTCAGCTTTCAGGAAGTGTTGGAACGTAGGAATTTTTCCCATATTTGTTAGATTTTCTTTTTTTTAAGATCATTTTAGATTTTTTTTGATATTTTTAAAACTTTGCTGGCGAGATGGTCGTATTCAAAGGGCTAAAGGGTGTAAACAGTGACGTAGCCGCGGAGCTTATTAGCAGCCGGACACGTTTAACCCCCGACCCCTCAGCCCCGCCTCCCTGTC